>NC_091455.1:212768534-213076034 GCF_027789765.1 Dendropsophus ebraccatus
AATTTCAATGATATAACGATTTTTCGCACGATAATCGTCCCGTGTAACAGGGCCCTTATTCTCCTTGCACGTTCATCTCCACCCTCTTAGAGTGGTATTACACGGGCCGATAATAACTGTAAATGAGCCCGATAATCTGCAGGGCTCCTCCTAGGAGTGAAAGTGGCTCCAAAATCTGAAGTGTGGGAGTGGGCGCCCGCGGAGCGACTTATCACGGACGCCATACAAAAAGCCGACTCAGCAAAAACTATGCGTTTCCATAAATTGCTTTGAACCCCGGAGATTGGACGCAGATTGCTCCAGTTTGTTTCCCTTGATGATTAAGTGAGAGCGCGGGGTTACTGTCAGCGCACAAAGTCCGGCGGCAGAAAATTCCTATTCCACGGGAGCAATCGCTCTAAAGAAGTTCTGACATGTCATGATGACAAGTTATAAGCCGTACTCTGTGAGGGTGCAGATGAGGTGCTCAGGGTTTGTGTCTCCTTGGAAAGCTGAGTGTGCGGGATATAAATTTATAGAGTCTTATAGACGGGGACACTGCACGTAGCACAGGAAAGAGGGCGGACATTCTATGTAGAGAAAGCCTGTGAGTCCTGCTTCCCCCATCACTCATAGAGAAAGCCTGTGAGTCCTGCTTCCCCCACCACTAATAGAGAAAGCCTGTGAGTCCTGCTTCCCCCACCACTAATAGAGAAAGCCTGTGAGTCCTGCTTCCCTTTGAGTTCTGTAGGAGTACAGCTGCTGTTCACGCCTCAGCTCGTACAACCTTCACGGACAGGACGTTCTTTACTTCTAAACAGTTTCGGCCTCCGCTTGGAGCGTATTACAAGGAATAACACTCTCCTTATCTATCTATACAAACAAGAGGACGGGCCCGGAATTTATTACCGCCCTAAAATACAGATACATAGAGACAAAGCAACAAACACAGACAAGTACATTGCAGGTCAACAATAACAAACAACAGTAAGAATATAAAAAAGCAGAGAAAGCGTCTGCAGGCGCTCGCCCATCGCTCCAAAATCTTCTCCTAATCTGCTCCACAACAAATAACAATTTGCGGAGAAGTTAGAGGTCAAAGAACGGTTTATAAAAAGCCAATTTGTGGAAGTGACGATGGATGGGAATCAGCAGAGCATGACCCCCGATATCACGGGAAGAGGCAGCCGCGCGCAGAGGGAGAAGAGCCGCAACAACTCCTCATTTAGCATTCCTCACCGTATAGACAGCGAGCAGCTGCTAACCGGGGGAGGGGAGGCAAAAAATCCGATTTCACGTGTTTGTATTGAAGAAGAGATAGTAATACAAGAGACGAGAGAGGAAAACAGCAAAAAACGCTAATAAACGGGTCAGGATGTGCTGAATGTTCTCTTAAAGGGGCCGTCTATCCTCATGTAAATGTTTATGCATCAGGTCATGAGAAGTTGTACAACTTTCTACTTCCAGTACTTATCAGCTGCTGTATGTTCTGCAGGAAGTGGTGTATTCTCTCCAGTCTGACACAGTGCTCTCTGCTGCCACCTCTGTCCATGTCAGGAACTGTCCAGAGCAGGAGAGGTTTTCTATGGAGATTTGCTGCTGCTCTGGACAGTTCCTGACATGGACAGAGGTGGCAGCAGAGAGCACTGTGTCAGACTGGAGAGAATACACCACTTCCTGCAGGGCATACAGCAGCTGATAAGTACTGGACGACTGGAGATTTTTAAATAACAATAAAATTAAAAATATGGATTCTAGGAAAAAAAAATCTCCAGGGCACTTCTTTAACAATTGAGGACATTTAGCAGTTTTCATTTTAACATTCTGAGAGCTATAACCAGTATTTATTTTTCCCATCCCCAGAGCTGTATGAGGGCTGTATCAGCAGGAATCATTGTACACAGAGTCAAAAGTCTATGAAACTTTTCTTTTCACCCTTTTTTATTTCAGTAATGATGGGAGAAATGACCCCGGAGACGCCCCAGCAGCAGCAGGTACAGGGGTCGGGGCTTACCTTCACATAGGACGGCTGCTTCTCTAGAATCAGATCTGCTACTTTTTTCGAAACCTAAAAAAATTAAAAATATAAAATACAGATTAGAAATATGTAATTAGAAAACAACACACACATATATACAAACACACACACATATATATATACACACACACACACATATATATATACACACACACACACACACACATATATATATACACACACACACACACACACACACACACACATATATATATATACACACACAAACACACACACACATATATATATATATGTCCTTTCACTCTCTTTCAATCAACACTTTCCCCTCTACTACAAACAGTAGCACTGCCTCCCCGGCCACCACTAGCAGCACTGTCTCCTCGGCCACCACTAGCAGTACTGTCTTCTCGGCCACCACTAGCAGCACTGCCTCCCCGACCACCACGAGCAGCACTGTCTCCTCGGCCACCACTAGCAGCACTGTCTCCTCAGCCACCACTAGCAGCACTGTCTCCTCAGCCACCACTAGCAGCACTGTCTCTTCGGCCACCACTAGCAGCACTGTCTCCTCGGCCACCACTAGCAGCACTGTCTCCCCGACCACCACTAGCAGCACTGCCTCCCCGACCACCACTAGCAGCACTGTCTCCTCGGCCACCACTAGCATCACTGTCTCCCCGACCACCACTAGCAGTACTGTCTCCTCAGCCACCACTAGCAGTACTGTCTCCTCAGCCACCACTAGCAGTACTGTCTCCTCAGCCACCACTAGCAGCACTGTCTCCTCGGCACCACTAGCAGCACTGTCTCCTCAGCCACCACTAGCAGCACTGTCTCCTCGGCCACCTCGGCCACCACTAGCAGCACTGTCTCCTCGGCACCACTAGCAGCACTGTCTCCTCAGCCACCACTAGCAGCACTGTCTCCTCGGCCACCCGGGCCACCACTAGCAGCACTGTCTCCTCAGCCACCACTAGCAGCACTGTCTCCCCGGCCACCACTAGCAGCACTGTCTCCCCGGCCACCACTAGCAGCACTGTCTCCCCGGCCACCACTAGCAGCACTGTCTCCACGGCCACCACTAGCAGCACTGTCTCCCCGGCCACCACTAGCAGCACTGTCTCCCCGGCCACCACTAGCAGCACTGTCTCCTCGGCCACCACTAGCAGCACTGTCTCCTCGGCCACCACTAGCAGCACTGTCTCCTCGGCCACCACTAGCAGCACTGTCTCCCCGGCCACCACTAGCAGCACTGTCTCCCCGGCCACCACTAGCAGCACTGTCTCCCCGGCCACCACTAGCAGCACTGTCTCCCCGGCCACCACTAGCAGCACTGTCTCCTCGGCACCACTAGCAGCACTGTCTCCCCGGCCACCACTAGCAGCACTGTCTCCTCGGCCACCACTAGCAGCACTGTCTCCTCAGCCACCACTAGCAGCACTGCCTCCTCAGCCACCACTAGCAGTACTGTCTCCTCGGCCACCACTAGCAGCACTGTCTCCCCGGCCACCACTAGCAGCACTGTCTCCCCGGCCACCACTAGCAGCACTGTCTCCTCGGCACCACTAGCAGCACTGTCTCCCCGGCCACCACTAGCAGCACTGTCTCCCCGGCCACCACTAGCAGCAATGTCTCCCAGGCCACCACTAGCAGCACTGTCTCCCCGGCCACCACTAGCAGCACTGTCTCCTCGGCCACCACTAGCAGCACTGTCTCCCCGGCCACCACTAGCAGCACTGTCTCCCCGGCCACCACTAGCAGCACTGTCTCCTCGGCCACCACTAGCAGCACTGTCTCCTCAGCCACCACTAGCAGCACTGTCTCCTCGGCCACCACTAAAACGCCTAAAAAGCTCTCTAGGCTCCTGCACTGCAGTTCCCCTCTAAGCTAACTCCAGCTTATTTGCTCCCGGTGTGCGGGGACTATGTTCATACGACTATCTTGTCCCCGCTGGCCTTTTTGCTGCAGATTCCGCTTTGTGCTGCGGCCGGACACTGGCAGGGACTAGAGATGACACAACCTGCACGTGCTGGGGTCCGTCCATACCCGAACATGCAGCATTAGATTACCGGTGGCTGAAGTAGTTGGATGCAGCCCTAGTCAGTCTGAGAAAACATGGATAGAGCCTATGGCCTGTGGCTGTATCCATGTTTTCCAGGCATGCCTTAGGGCTGCATCCAACTTCTACAGCCGCCAGTAAGCAAATCCTGCAGGCTCTGATTCAGAGGGACCCCAGCACGCCCAGGTTGTGCACATCTGTAGCAGGGACCCCTAACCTCACCAGCCAGTAAGTGACACTGTATACTTTGAGAAGCTCGGCCCCTATTTACTTCAATGGGAGCTGAGCTGCAGTAAATCATCATGGCCACTACACAATGTACAGGGCTCCCATTACTTGTACACCCTGATGCTACAGCTGTACCGGGTGATGGAAGCCCAGAAATAGCCATCACTAAGGGTTCCCATATACAGACAGATTATCTGACAGATTCTTCACACCAAAGCCAGGAATAGAATTAAAAAGAGAGGAAATCTCAGTTTTTCCTTTATGATCTGTTCCTTGTTTATAGTCTGTTCCTGGCTTTGGCTGCAAAAATCTGTGTGTGTAAAGGCACCCTTAGAGCCCTATTACACAGGCAGACTAGGGCCCGATCATTTTGCTAAATCAGCACTCATTTACTGGACCTACTAGACAGTCCAATAATCAGGCAGTAAGGGCTGCACGGACATCGATGTCCATGTAGCCCTCGCCCAAAGACCTGATAATTTACCTCTCCCTGCTCCCGGTCTTCTCTCCCGAGCTCCGCAGCTTCCCGATCCCAGCAGCAGTAGTGTCTGAGCGGCCTGTCAGCTGACACGCTTCTCAGCCAATCACAGGCCGGGACTGGAAAGCTGCAGAGCACAGGAGAGAAGACCGGGAGCGGGGAGAGGTATCAGGTGTTTGGGCAATCGTCAGCCATCAGCCACACATCACTATTACACGTAGCAATGTGCATTCGGCGTCCAGCAATTTTAGGTGAAGGCCTAAACCAATTAAATCAGTTTTATTGGCTGATCGTTGTCTCTATTACACAGAGCGATAATCGGCTGAATCGGAGAACCACGATTAGTAGAGGCCCAAAGCAAATTCAAGAACAACCCTTGCAAAGGAAGAGTAGGTAAATGCATAAAGCTTATAAGAAACAAAAAAAAATAAAAGAATTGGCACCTAAAATTGGAAAAAAAAAAGCATAAAGAAAGGTTTTATATATATATATATATATATATATATATATATATATATATACACATACACAAATACATGAATATATATATATATGTGTGTGTGTGTGTGTGTGTGTGTGTGTGTGTGTGTGTGTGTGTTTGAAATTTCCGAAACAAATGACAGGTTTGTGTAGGGATGTGGAACCTTCAGCCCTCCAGCTGTTGCAAGACTACAATTCCCATCATGCCTGGACAGCTAACGGTAACACCTGGAGGGCCAAAGGTTCCCCATCCCTGGGTTAGTGGCAACAAGAAGATGGATGGCGGCCATGTGAATGCACGGAATGACTAAATCCTAATGTAATTGAGTCTAATGTTCCGGGCGGCAGCGGTGTCGGATCTCCAATCTACATTCACGTCTTGTCTCATTCCGAAAACACAAGACGCAACTTATTTACTGTGCAGAAACAATGGAAATCATTTAGAAGCGGAGAGGGGGGCGCTGGGTAATCCAATAACCAAGGGGGGGGGGGGGGGGATCAGCGCAGGAAGCGGCAGCAGCATCTCACTGGGAGGTCGGAGGCGCTGGAGACAATGATATTTATTGGCAGCTTTGCATTATACATGACATCCTTAAAGAGACGGCGACAACACTTTCTGATCCATTCTCTCCAGACTTCAAAGCTGAACATCATGTAAGTGCCACATCGCATTACAGGGAATTACCTTCCATCATCCGGAGCCGTCATCACTAATTCATAGCAGTCACATCCATAACGCACCTGAGCTCAGGCACATACCGCCATCTACATTACCTGGGCCCCGCCACAAACTCACATACATGTCTATTAGATGCGTCTCATTTATCGGGGGCTGCAGGAGGAATGGACTAGGCATGGCGAATGTAAGTACTCACCTCCATGACGCAAATGAGGGCAAGAAGATGAAACAATTAAAGGGGTACTCCGACTAAAAAATTTTTTTCTTTCAAATCAACTGGTTTCAGAAAGTTATATAGATTTTTAATTTACTTCTATTAAAAAATCTTCAGTTTTCCAGTACTTATCAGCTGCTGTATGACCTGCAGGAAGTGGTGTCTTCTTTCCAGTCTGAGACAATGCTCTTGTGGTGTCCCACCACGGGTGATCCTTATCTGGCACGTGTCGCAAAAGCCTAGTATTTAAAAGCAAAGGTACATTTTCTAGTTTCGCCACTAGATGCCAGTATTTTATTTATGAGCTTATATATATATATATATATATATATATATATATATATATATATGTGTGTGTGTGTGTGTGTGTGTGTCCCAGCTGTACTTACTATAGGGTTACTGTTTTTCTTTGTATTCTGTGATTTTGTGGCCCAATGGAGATACTTCTTTTAGTCTACCTATATCTATGCTTCTTTCGCTAAACACTCTCTTCTTCACCACTCACAGGGGCTCTTACATACCCTTGTAGGAAGTAGTCACTTGGGGAGAGGAAGTATAGCATCAGTTTCCCTCTGATTCTCTGAGGAGTAGGACAAAAACAGAACAGGCCTGGCTCTATCCTGTCCAGGACAACCCAGTTAGTGTTAGTGAGCCAAGACACAGGTGTATGGAAAACCCAGAGACTTTTACTTCTGCAGGTATAACTACAGACACTATGCAGTGTAAGACCCCTAAAAGAGAACAAGTCAGAGATCACCCCATCCCCGCGAACCTCTCTAAATAGTGCAGGGCGGTATCCTAGTACAGAGGAACTGACCCGGATAGAGCAAAGCAACCGTACGAAGGTCTACTCACTCTATCTTGCAGCGCAGGTGACACCAGATAATTTCGGACACTAAGGCTGGGTTCACAATACGTTTTTGCAATCTGTTTCAAAAAATCCGTTGCAAAAAACGGATACATGTGTGTGCATCCGTCTTGATCCGTTTTTCCATTGAATTCCATTATAAAAAAAACGAATTAAAACTTATCTGTTGCATCTGTTTTTTCCAACAAAATAACGGATAAAAAAAACTAATTGCAAAAACGTACTGTGAACCCAGCCTTATCTACTCTCAGGTAACCAAGACTGGAGCTTGTGCCACCCTGATAGGACGGGTACTCAGACACTGCAGGGCAGAAGGTAGTTTAGATATAATACGGGCACAAGAATTCTTCTCACAAGTATTCTTCTCTTCTCTCAAGTATCTCTCAAGTTCAGGCAGAGCGCATTATTACCCTGGGTTGGGGCTCTCACTACAAACTCATCTCCTCTTCACTGCTCATCACTAAGCTACGCAAGCACCACTATCCAACTTAGCACTTTTAAGTATCTCCCAGCACAGATCCAGTGAACACAAGTCTGTACCAAAGGAGTTATTTGTTACCAATGTATCCTGTATCACAAGAGATTATTAGTAAATCCAGTTTATTTTATTATACTGGGACTCAGTGATCATTGCACCAGCACCTACACATACCGGCTACACACTCCTTGGGTTACTCTCCCCTTTCTGTGGGTAGCGGTACAGCTAGTCCGGGTGGGTCATCTTCCCACTCCAGACAACTGTGACAAGAGCCCAAGGGACCCATCACAACTTGGAAAGTCACCGACCATTGGGGAACAATATAGCCAGCCGCAACTAAAACGAGGTATACTACCACACCTGTGCGCTGAACTAGCACTGGCGTCACAACAGTACCATCACAGGCTATGCTATACTGCACTACCGACCACCATAGAAGTGGCGTCACCCATAACAACTTAGTGACCGGTCGAGCACACCACACTCTCTGCTGCCACCTCTGTCCATGTCAGGAACTGTCAAGAGCAGGAGAGGTTTTCTATGGGGATTTGTTACTGCTCTGGACAGTTCCTGACATGGACAGAGGTGGCAGCAGAGAGCACTGTGTCAGACTGGAAAGAATACACCACTTCCTGCAGGACATACAGCAGCTGATAAGTACGTGAAGACTGAAGATTTTTAAATAGAAGTAAATTACAAATCTATATAACTTTCTGACACCAGTTGATTTAAAAGAAAAAGATTTTCGCCTGAGTACCCCTTTAAGAAAGGAAACTAAATCAAGAAGCGGATTTCTGAAGATCTCTCTGGCTTTGTCTCCTCTGCTCGATGTTATAGAGAATTAGCATTCTCCCGCTCTGCGGCCTCCCCCGGGCTCAGACATTCTGATATTGTTTGAGATGTAAATTGATGGATATTCATTAAGAACTGAAAAGTCCAAGAGGGCTTAATAGAGTGCTCGGCCACCGCTGCCCGCGGCTCTCCATTGATATAGCTGCAGATGCCGGGCTAGCTTCTCTCCCCTGAGTGGGATTACAGCCAACCTAATTATAGCTCACCGCAAACCAGAGAGCCGAGAAACGCCCGACCACCCTCCAACATGGACACCTCTACTTACTGCAGACTGCTGCCTCTTCAGCTTCTCCCGGTACTCCTCAATCTCATGTAGCGTCAGCACTGGGGGCAACTTCTACACAGGGCGATATAAGTATACAGTGTAATAGCATAAAAATGACCGCTATACAGCACACGGGGCCACTACAAAGGACAGATAACATGTATATACAGTAGTATTGTAGTTATATTCTTGTATATAGGAGCAGTATTATAGTAGTTATATTCCTGTATATAGGAGCAGTATTATAGTAGTTATATTCTTGTATATAGGAGCAGTATTATAGTAGTTATATTCCTGTATATAGGAGTAGTATTATAGTAGTTATATTCTTGTATATAGGAGCAGTATTATAGTAGTTATATTCCTGTATATAGGAGCAGTATTATAGTAGTTATATTCTTGTATATAGGGGGCAGTATTATAGTAGTTATATTCTTGTATATAGGAGCAGTATTATAGTAGTTATATTCCTGTATATAGGAGCAGTATTATAGTAGTTATATTCTTGTATATAGGGGGCAGTATTATAGTAGTTATATTCCTGTATATAGGGGGCAGTATTATAGTAGTTATATTCCTGTATATAGGAGGCAGTATTATAGTAGTTATAATCTTGTATATAGGAGGAGTATTGTAGTAGTTATATTCTTGTATATAGGGGCAGTATTATAGTAGTTATATTCCTGTATATAGGAGCAGTATTATAGTAGTTATATTCTTGTATATAGGAGGCAGTATTATAGTAGTTATATTCTTGTATATAGGAGCAGTATTATAGTAGTTATATCCCTGCATATAGGGAGCAGTATTATAGTAGTTATATCCCTGTATATAGGAGCAGTATTATAGTAGTTATATTCCTGTATATAGGAGGAGTATTGTAGTAGTTATATTCTTGTGTATAGGAGCAGTATTATAGTAGTTATATCCCTGTATATAGGGAGCAGTATTATAGTAGTTATATTCTTGTATATAGGGGCAGTATTATAGTAGTTATATCCCTGTATATAGGAGCAGTATTATAGTAGTTATATTCCTGTATATAGGAGCAGTATTATAGTAGTATATCCCTGTATATAGGGAGCAGTATTATAGTAGTTATGCTTCAGGAAGATACAGGTGCCGGCACTGTCTGAATACTGCTCAATCAGTAGCTGTGCGCTGGAGTCGGATTAAGGGCTAATAAACTGCACTGGTAAGTAGCCGCGGTGCTCGAACAGAGACAAGGGCAGTACGGTGTATAAAATAGAAAATAAGTCCAAGCACTCACCGGATGAAGGGATCTCTTTGTGCGTTTATTCAGACATCACAGGGAGGGAGCGGTGGCAAGGGTGCGGGAGCGTGTAGCAGACAACTGTTTCGCGCCTCAGCGCTTTGTCAAGTCTTACTTGGTAAGACTTGACAAAGCGCTGAGGCGCGAAACAGTTGTCTGCTACACGCTCCCGCACCCTTGCCACCGCTCCCTCCCTGTGATGTCTGAATAAACGCACAAAGAGATCCCTTCATCCGGTGAGTGCTTGGACTTATTTTCTATTTTATACATTATAGTAGTTATATTCTTGTATATAGGGGCAGTATTATAGTAGTTATATCCCTGTATATAGGAGCAGTATTATAGTAGTTATATTCCTGTATATAGGAGCAGTATTATAGTAGTATATCCCTGTATATAGGGAGCAGTATTATAGTAGTTATATTCCTGTATATAGGAGCAGTATTATAGTTGTTATATTCCTGTATATAGGAGCAGTATTATAGTAGTTATATTCTTGTATATAGGAGCACTATTATAGTAGTATATTCCTGTACATAGGGGCAGTATTATAGTAGTTATATTCCTGTATATAGGAGCAGTATTATAGTAGTTATGCGGTTCAGGGAAGAAACAGAATGCTGCACCTCACACCTATGGCTGATACTAGTGCCGCTAGGCTAAATAAAAAACACATCAGAATTTTGTGTATGAATTGATCAAGCCATACTGCCCCATGTACCTCGTGCCGGTATCTGATACACATGGGTCCCTACACTAAGTCCACACCGTGCCAGTCAGTGGTCACCAACCCGGCAGGCGTGCGCACTCAGGGAACGGGGGCCATGGGACGGCCCTGCGACCCCCATGCCACAGGACCAGACCCAAAAACACCACACCAGAACCCGGCCAGCACCGCCGGCGGAGAAGGTCGCCCCCAAGCAGCACAAGTCTGGATAAGGTATTGCGCTCACCATAGCTGCAGCAAACAGAATGGGAAAAGACAGGAGGGATTAAAACCATGTGCACTCAGGTGTCTCCTGCTAATTGCGGTCATGTGGGTCTCACCAGGAGGAGTGCAATACACGGAGAAAAGAGAGAAACAAAATGCGGTTCAGGGAAGAAACAGAGTGCTGCACCTCACACCTATGGGGCTTTTTGGGTCTGGTCCTGTGACATTGGGGTTGCAGGGCCGTTCCATGGCCTCCCTTCCCTGCACGTGCACGCTTTGCGGGGTTGGCGGTCGCTGACCGACACGGTGTGGAGTTAGCGTAGGGACCAGTGTGGACCAGAGGACCTGCGCGGTGGTACACGGGGCAATATGGCTTGATCAATTCATATACAGACACTCTGGTGTTGATTTTTAATATAGGCCTAGCGGCATTAGTATCAGCCATAGATGGGATGTGCAGCCGTTCCATTCTCTCCAGTTCGTGATTATAGTAGTTATATTCCTGTATATAGGGGGCAGTATTATAGTAGTTATATTCCTGTATATAGGAGCAGTATTATAGTAGTTATATTCTTGTATATAGGGGGCAGTATTATAGTAGTTATATTCCTGTATATAGGAGCAGTGTTATAGTAGTTATATTCCTGTATATAGAAGCAGTATTATAGTAGTTATATTCTTGTATATAGGAGCAGTATTATAGTAGTTATATCCCTTTATATAGGGAGCAGTATTATAGTAGTTATATTCTTGTATATAGGAGCAGTATTATAGTAGTTATATTCCTGTATATAGGAGCAGTATTATAGTAGTTATATTTCTGTATATAGGAGCAGTATTATAGTAGTTATATTCTTACTCTGTAACCTTGATTACTATATGACTATTATAAAGCGATTACTCACCTCCAGCTCATATTTCACAATGTCAAGCGAGTCATTTGAAAAATAAATCTCTTCAATGCTGTTGATGATCTCCTGTTCGGTGAGAGGATCAGTGGCCTGCTCCCGGGGCTCACGCAGCTCCTCCTGTAAAAAAATTAAAAAATTAAAAAAAACCTTAACAAATGACATGTTCATAGAGGATGCAGGAAGGTCCATCTGAATTACAGAGCAGTGCAGGCCTAATACTGAGGAATTACAGAAGTGATACAATGCAACATGAATAGCTCAATATGGCGGCATTACACTTCATACTTCCTTCTACTGGATCAATACAGTAGGGCTACATAGCTTGGACTTTATGGAGCTATATAACTGCATACAATCTAGGGGCTATTAATAAGAATCATCTGGGGGATAGGGTGGAGTTCTGAATCTGGATTTATAGGAATTGTTCACCCAAAAATGTTTTCTTTCAAATCAACTGGTGCCAGAAATTTGTAATTTACTTCTACTAAAAAATCCCAAGTACAAGTTGCTGTATATTCTGCAGGAAGTGGTGTATTCTCTCCAGTCTGACACAGTGCTCTCTGCTGCCACCTCTGTCCATGTCAGGAACTGTCCAGAGCAGCAGCAAATCCCCATAGGAAACCTCTCCTGCTCTGGACAGTTCCTGACATAGACAGAGGTGGCAGCAGAGAGCACTGTGTCAGACTGGAGAGAATACACCACTTCCTGCAGAATATACAGCAACTTGTACTTGGGATTTTTTAGTATTTGGATATTTTTAATAGAAGTAAATTACAAATCTCTGGCACTTTCTCGCACAGGTTGATTCGAAAGAAAAACAAACTTTTCAGAACTTTTTGGTGACGTAGAAGGCTTTGCGGTCGCCTGGTGACTAAATCACGATGCAAAATCCCAAAGAGTTACTTATGAGAAAATCAGAAGGTTTAGACAGCAGTGATTCATGTGCGTCCCGGCACTTTCAGAAGCTGAACAGTGACTAATTGAGCAGCGGCGGCGGTGGCGAAGGAGAAGCCGTTATTCAGAGAGAGTCGCACTTGTTTGATTGCAATCTTATTTCTTTGTCAGCCAGCTAATAGAGCGGGAAGATAGAATGACATCTCCCAATGAACTGGCGCACAGTCCTACACCCCATGGGAATACGCAATGAGCATCCGCATACATCCTAACGCTACAGAATAGTCATCTCCAACCTGCGACAAAACTACAACTCCCAGCATGCCCGGGCACCTAGTGTCTGTATTCAGAACTCCACAAGAGAGACTGGTGCATCCCCTCTATGCTGAGGCACATGACAGCAATAAGCAGTGATCCACTTCCAGTAACCCGCGTCTACTACTACATCAAGAAGAACATCGACCTCAGGAATATAGAGCGATAAAACCGTCATCTGAGCAGGAAGCATCTCACTAAGCCGATCCCCCGCAATCATAAATACCCATAGCCAGGGCGCAAATCACCTATAAATAAGATACGTGACTGCGCATAGTGATGGGGCGAGTATACAGCGATCAGCCACAATATTACAACCAGTGACGGCTGAGGGGAGAAGACTGATTATATGTGACACCTATCGGGATGGGATGTATACATGACCGCTCAGGGGGATGCGGGAAGCGGACATGTATGGGGTCCTACAGATCAGTCAGGGCGTCCATAGCGATTCACTGGCAACCAAAAGCGGCTACAATGGGCATCAGATCCAGAGTATGGAGCAATGGAGGAAGGCGTGTGGTCTGATGGGTCACGGTCGCCAACATGTGGACGGCCGGGTGCGTCACTTACCTGGCAAGAGACGCACCAGGATGCACTATGGGAAGAAGACAAGATGGCGGGGGCAGTGTGATGGGCAATGTTCTGTTTCCTGGCATCATGTGGACACCGACCACCTACCTAACCATTGAAGTTTCTATCCACAAAGCTGTAGGACGGGTTTTTGCCGTATGAGTTTCACTATTTATTTAACCATATAACATATTAAGTACATTGCAGTAAATATTACTTGCTAAAGGGAGTCTGTTGGCTCTAGATTCTGCTCACAGCTGAAGTGTCAAGGAGGTGGGGCCAAGCCTCCCCATGCCTGCCTCCTCCCTCCCCCACCCACCCCTCCATGTCTTGACAGAAGGTTGTTGTCTATGGGGATTTGCTGCTGCTCTGGACAGAGGTGGCAGCAGAGAGCACTGTGTCAGACTGGAGAGAATACCCCACTGCAGGATATACAGCAGCTTATAAGTACAGGAAGACTGGAGATTTTTTAAATAGAAGGTATTTAAAAATCTAAATATCCAGCTGATTTAAAAGAATTTTCTTTGGAGTATCCCTTTAAATTAAAGTGGAAAGTCTCCCCTTCAGTCACACAGTGATGACACCACAAAGGCATACAGAGGCGAAAGGATTGTGTCACTCCAAATACTTCTGGACTGGACTGTATCTAGAATAGGATCAGACACAGTGATTGTTCCTCCCGGCAGCTTCATGTGGAGTGCTGAATATTTCATTCCACATCAAAAACTAATAAAAAAAAAAAATCTCATATATTGCAGAAAGAGGACTATAAAATAGATCAACACGGTAAGAAATATCCAGGTCTCCGTAACACCAGATCGCGGTGACAACCAAAAATCGGAATTTCTATGAGCCCATGTACCCGTTATCCGATGTCATTTACTTCTAAGGGTTACGGCTCCGACCTCAAGAAGCGCAAAAATTTTTCTCATATCAGCTCTGAGGAACGTGTGATAAAAGACGTTCATCTGCTGGACGGATACGGCGATCTACGAGGCGAGAGCGCCCCCTGCTGGCCGAACATGGAGGCTGCCACCAAGTCTGAACTATTCTTCATCTGGATCGTAAAACGTTTCTCTGTTGCGACTATATGTGTCTTGTTTTTATATAGGAAGTAGCTAAGTCCACACAAGGGATACTGAGCTAAAAAAAAACTAATCTAACAAATATTCCAGCTTTTCGTCTATTAAAGGAATTTTCTTCTTTTTCTTTGCTTGCGATACTTACGTTTTGCAGTAAAAATGAAAGGAAAAAAAAACACAAAAAATAAATTTAAAAAAGTAAAATAAAACAAAAAAAAAAAAAAACACCATGTAACTAAACTGCCAAGGATTTTTCAAACTGAATTTAATAGCGGGACATAAACACATTTTGAAGCATTAAAAGGGATTTTTTCCGGCCAAAAATACACTCCAAAAACTTTAGCCAAAGGTACAAAACTAAACAAAAAAACTTTCATCTTTAAGAGTGCGTTCACACATACAGGATCTGCAGCAGATTTGATGGCCCAGAGTTAATTTGCACTGAATCCGCAACTTCAGATCTGCGCCATCAAATCTGCTACAGATCCTGCACATGTGAACGCACCCTAAGGGCCCTATTCCACCGGACGATTATCGTTAGCATAATCGTTAACGATTAACGATCTCAAACGACCGCTATTGCGAAAGACCTGAAAACGTTCACTCATTTCCATGGAACAATAATCGTTACTTATGATCGTAATTGCGATCGTTTCTTCTTCCGTATTACTTCGCTATTGCGTTCGTATCTATTGCGAACGACGGAACGATGTCTTATTCAATGCGAACGATTTGCGAACGTTTTGCGAACGAGCAACGATAAAAATAGGTCCAGGTCTTATAAAGCGATCAACGATTTCTCGTTCGGTCGTTAATCGTTACTGCATTTCAACCGAACGATCGTTTAGATTCGAACGATTTAACGATAATCTGAACGATAATCGTCCGGTGGAATAGGGCCCTGCTGCGTTCACACTACGTATATTTGAGGCTGTATGTTTGAGGCTGTATAGCAACCAAAACCAGGAGTGGATTAAAAACACAGAAAGGATCTGTTCACACAATGTTGTAATTGAGTGGATGGCCGTCATTTAATGGCAAATATTTGCTGTTATTTTAGAACAACGGCTGTTATATTGAAATAATGGCCGTTATTTACTGTTATATGACGGCCATCCACTCAATTTCAACATTGTGTGAACAGATCCTGTGTTTTTAATCCACTCCTGGTTTTGGTTGCAATACTGACTGAAATATACGTAGTGTGAACGCAGCCTAAGGGCCCTATTCCACCGGACGATTATCGTTAGCATAATCGTTAACGATTAACGTTCTCAAACGACCGCTATTGCGAAAGACCTGAAAACGTTCACTCATTTCTATGGAACGATAATCGTTACTTATGATCGTAATTGCGATAGTTTCTTCTTCCGTATTTCTTCGCTATTGCGTTCGTATCTATTGCGAACGACCAAACGATGTCTTATTCAATGCGAACGATTTGCGAACGTTTTGCGAACGAGCAACGATAAAAATAGGTCCAGGTCTTAAGGCCCTATTCCACTGACAGATCTGACAACAGATTATCTGCCAAAGATTTGAAGCCAAACCCAGGAACAGTCTATAATCAGAGAACAGGTCATAAAGGAAAGACTGGATCTCTCCTCTTTTCAAATCCACTCCTGGGTTTGGCTTCAAATCTTTGGCAGATAATCTGTCGTCAGATCTGTTGGTGGAATAGGGCCTTTATAAAGCGATCAACGATTTCTCGTTCGGTCGTTAATCGTTAACTGCATTTCAACCGAACGATTATCGTTCGAACGATTTAACGATAATCTGAACGATAATCGTCCGGTGGAATAGGGCCCTAAGGCTGTGTTCACACCTCCTGGATCGTTATAAAAACCAAATTGTTGCTTCAAAATCGTTAAATCGTTCGATTGGGTGAATTATCGCTCCGTGTAAATGCAGCATAAGTGAAGGTAATATACATTTTTAATGAATATATTGAAGGGAAATTTGAAGCTTCTGCTAATAGAAACCAATCAGATTTCAGTTTGTTTGTTTTTTAATTCAAAATAAAAGCTGGACACTGATTGGTTGCTATGGGCTTCTCTGCAAAAGCGTTGACAAAATTGCCCTATTGGGTAGAGCAGGTAAACGTGAAGTAGTTGGTTGCCCATAGCAACCAATCAGGCTCTAGCTTTCACTTCTCAGAGGCTCTATGGAAAATGAAAGAAACACTCTGATTGGTTGCTATGGGACACTAGTCTACTTTCCATTCTTCCATTTTTTTTCACAAAACTTTATTGAATTTCATTTGTGAAATCAGACAGAGGTAGTGTGATAAATTTCCCCCAATCTCTAGATATATGAATATCGAGAGATTGATGGGGTCTCAGCATTGAGACCATGTTGTACAACAGATAAGAGAAAACACACAGAAAAAAACAAGAAAGGCTGTATACAGCAATAAAAACCCAACTCTAAGGGGGGAGAATACAATCAATCACCCCACCAACCGGGATCCCCCACATGAAAGAATATCACATGCCTAAATAGCAGGCATCCCTCCCATAAATCCCTACGGTAAACGGTACAACATGCACAAAAAAAGAACATCAATACAATATATCAAAATATATATATATATACATGTATGGTATATGTGCAAAAAATGTACAAACCGAATAAAAGACAGGAGGAGATGAGAGTGACCCCGGTACTAACCCTACCCCACGCGTTCCGTCAGCACACTGCTGACTTCATCAGGGGACTGATGAAGTCAGCAGTGTGCTGACGGAACGCGTGCCCCCAAACGACACTAGTATGGATATGGTATTACACTTACCATTGCTGCTCTCACAGAATGGGGAAGACATAAGGTCCGGACATGTGAGCACAGACATATCCTGCTAATTATGGGGGCAGCCTTCCCCGCCGGTGGTGCTGGCTGGGTTTTGGTGGGGCTTTTTGGGTCTGGTCCTGTGACATTGGGGTTGCAGGGCCGTTCCATGGCCTCCCTTCCCTGCATGTGCACGCTTTGCGGGGTTGGCGGTCGCTGACCGACACGGTGTGGAGGGACCCGTGTGGACCAGAGGACCTGCGCGGTGGTACACGGGGCAATATGGCTTGATCAATTCATATACAGACACTCTGGTGTTGATTTTTAATATAGGCCTAGCGGCATTAGTATCAGCCATAGATGGGATGTGCAGCCGTTCCATTCTCTCCAGTTCGTACATCCTCTATTATACTCCAGAGCTGCAATCACTATTCTGCTGGTGGGGTCACTGTGTACATACATTACATTACTGATCCTGAGTAACATCCTGTATTATACCTCAGAGCTGCACTCACCATTCTGCAGTTAAGAACAATAAAGAAGACACAAAGTAACAAGTGCCTCATAAAACTAAACAGAACCTAATATTGCAGCTTTGTAGATATTCTCATGCTGTCGGCCGTACACACTCAGCATATAAAGGAGCGAAAATCCCAGGGAGCGGCGTTTCTGCGCGGTTGATGTTTGCGGCTGCGGCCTCCATAGTAATCACATTCCCATTAAGGGTGAAAGAAAAAAAAAGAAAAGCGAGGCGGCTTTTGTCAAATTAATTAACGTCGGCGACGTCCTTTTATTTACTGCAGGCATGGCGGCACAGAGCTATGGAGCGGCGCTGCATATATAATGATGCCATCCGGGTGACAAATACTAATTATCGCTAAAGCCGCCAAACACAAGCCAGTCTCTGAGGCATACGGACCCGATGAAATTACCGTGTTATGGCGCACAAACCCAAAGGCGGACGGAGAGTTTGATGGGGCCGAAGGAGGAAAAAGGAACAAAAAAACACAAGAGTATAGATAAAAATACTGCACCAAGATCTGCTGAAAGGACTGGAAAATTCCAGCAAAAAATTGGTCCAGCAAGTATTGTGTTGCCCCCCAAAATGTATACAAATCACCAATATACACTTATTACAGGAAATGCACATAGAGTGCTTTTTCCCTGCACTTACTACTGCATCAAGGCTTCACTTCCTGGATAACATGGTGATGTCACTTCCTGGATAACATGGTGATGTCACTTCCTGGATAACATGGTGATGTCACTTCCTGGATAACATGGTGATGTCACTTCCTGGATAACATGGTGATGTCACTTCCTGGATAACATGGTGATGTCACTTCCTGGATAACATGGTGATGTCACTTCCTGGATAACATGGTGAAGTCACTTCCTGGATAACATGGTGAAGTCACTTCCTGGATAACATGGTGATGTCACGACCGAACTTCCTGAGCTGTACGGGCTGTGGCTGCTGGAGAGGATGATGGCAGGGGGACACTGAGGGACACAGGGCACTGGAGGGACACTGAGCATCCCTCTGTCATCCTCCTCTCCAGCAGCCACAGCCTGCACAGCTCTGGGAGTCGTGACATCGCCATGTTATCCAGGAAGTGACATCGCCATGTTATCCAGGAAGTGACATCGCCATGTTATCCAGGAAGTGACATCGCCATGTTATCCAGGAAGTGACATCGCCATGTTATCCAGGAAGTGACTTCACCATGTTATCCAGGAAATGACTTCACCATGTTATCCAGGAAGTGACATCACCATGTTATCCAGGAAGTGAAGCCTTGATGCAGTAGTAAGTGCAGGAAAAAGCACTTTATAAGTATTTCCCGTAATAAATGTATATTGGGGATTTGTATAACTTTTGGGGGGCAATACAATAATGTAATAAAAATTTTCATCTGGCTCCTCCTTTAACCCTGACAGCAGAAAAGTCAGACATGGCCGGTCAGATGGATCTGGATCTTTGTGGAGAAAGATGGACGGTCAGATGGATCCGGATCTTTGTGGAGAGACATGGCTGATGAGAGAAGAAGTGTTTGGCACAAGCAGCATGAACTGATGACCCTTTCCTGTCAGCTGTGAAAAGGTCAGACTGGAGGGGGAGGTGTAATGGGCGTGATGTGTCCCACCACAGGTGGTTATTTATCTCTCTTTTGCACCTCTCAAAAAACTTCCTCTTTACAGGTTAAAGGTGGTGATGAAGTAGTCTGAAGTTTCCTCACTCAGTATTTTGTACGTGTTGCACAGCTGAGGTCAGTAATGGGTTAATGTTTTATGTGTACCATGTATTATTGTTGACCAATAGGAGGTGCTCTCTACTTCTAACCAATCCTTTCTCTTCTTTCTTATGCACACACTTATACCCACCACTCACAGAGACGTTCACTTTAGGCCCCTGGAGGAGGAGACACTGGTGGAGGAAGTGCACACTCAGTTCTAACCAGGTTCTCAGAGAGGGAAGACTCAAAACCTACTGTTACTGCTGTAATTAAGCCAGGACCCCTGACAGGGACAAAAATCAGTCTAGTCTAGACACTCCATTGTATAGATGCAGCTAGAGACAACCAGTTTTTTCATTACTTCTACTATATCTACTATGCAGTGCTAAGTACTTTGCAGGGAGAGGAGTCCAGGAACACCCTAACCCACGCCGAGAACACGTCTAAAAAGCTTAAGGCAGTATCCAGAACACAAGAAAAACTAGCCTGGATAGAACAAAGCTAACGTAAGGTCTACGTATACTATACGACACTTAGCTAAGCCCAGATAACCATGGCTGGGACTTGTAGTACCCGAACAGGACGGGTAGCTCGACACTGTAGGGCACACGGTGGTCAGACACAGTGTAAATACAGCTACAAGTAAACTTCTCACTAAAAATTCTTTCTTCAAGTTCCGGCAGAGTACACAGCTAAACTAGGCTGGGGCTCCTCTGACAAACTCCTCTACTCCACTCTCTAAGCACCGCTACAGCTACCTCTCTTCTACTCTACTTCTCCCAGCACCTCCTTAAGCACTACAAGTTGAAGTATTAAAAGTCTGTTTCCAAGATTTATCTATTCTACAAAAGTGTATTGTATTGCTTAAAGACCGTACAGTAAAACTGTACTATCTTTACATCACTGGGACTCTGTCATACTTTGTACGCACCAGCACCCATACACACTAGCCACACACCTTGGGTTATTCTTCCCCTTTCTGTGGTTGGCGGTACTGATAGTCCGGGTGGGTCAGTTGCCACTCAGGACTGCCGTGACAAGAGCCCAAGGGACCCATCACAGCCCGGCAGGTCACCGACCATTGGGGAACACAGCCAGCCGCAACACAAACAAGGCTGCGGCCCTAAAGGCCAAAGGAGGTCCGATGCTCTACTAGAAAGGGGTCACTACTAGAAAGGGGTCACTACTAGAAAGGGGGCACTACTAGAAAGGGGGCACTACTAGAAAGGGGGCACTACTAGAAAGGGGGCTCTACTAGAAAGGGGGCTCTACTAGAAAGGGGGCTCTACTAGAAAGGGGGCACTACTAGAAAGGGGGCACTACTAGAAAGGGGGCTCTACTAGATAGGGGCTCTACTAGAAAGGGGGCTCTACTAGAAAGGGGGCTCTACTAGAAAGGGGGCTCTACTAGAAAGGGGTCACTACAAGAAAGGGGGCTCTACTAGAAAGGGGCTCTACTAGATAGGGTCTCTACTAGAAAGGGGGCTCTACTAGAAAGGGGGCTCTACTAGATAGGGTCTCTACTAGAAAGGGGGCTCTACTAGAAAGGGGGCTCTACTAGAAAGGGGTCACTACAAGAAAGGGGTCACTACAAGAAAGGGGTCACTACTAGAAAGGGTCTCTACTAGAAAGGGGTCACTACTAGAAAGGGGGCTCTACTAGAAAGGGGTCTCTACTAGAAAGGGGGCTCTACTAGAAAGGGGTCACTACTAGAAAGGGTCTCTACTAGAAAGGGGTCACTACTAGAAAGGGGCTCTACTAGAAAGGGGTCACTACTAGAAAGGGGGCTCTACTAGAAAGGGGGCTCTACTAGAAAGGGGGCTCTACTAGAAAGGGGGATCTACTAGAAAGGGGGCTCTACTAGAAAGGGGTCACTACTAGAAAGGGGGCTCTACTAGAAAGGGGGCTCTACTAGAAAGGGGTCACTACTAGAAAGGGGTCACTACTAGAAATGGGTCACTACTAGAAAGGGGTCACTACTAGAAAGGAGTCA
Organism: Dendropsophus ebraccatus; assembly: GCF_027789765.1. Taxonomy (NCBI): domain Eukaryota; kingdom Metazoa; phylum Chordata; class Amphibia; order Anura; family Hylidae; genus Dendropsophus; species Dendropsophus ebraccatus. Next base: position 212,790,107 of record NC_091455.1, read on the forward strand.
CTACTAGAAAGGGGTCACAACTAGAAAGGGGTCACTACTAGAAAGGGGGCTCTACTAGAAAGGGGGCTCTACTAGAAAGGGGGCTCTACTAGAAAGGGGGCTCTACTAGAAAGGGGGGCTCTAATAGAAAGGGGGGCTCTACTAGAAAGGGGGGCTCTACTAGAAAGGGGGCTCTACTAGAAAGGGGGGCTCTACTAGAAAGGGGGGCTCTACTAGGGGCACATTTTGGTTATCACAGCTGCAGGGGGGCTGGTTATAAGAAAGAACCCAGATATCTGCAACAAGAGGATCTCAGCCTCCGAATGCTGACGTACACCGGCCACAGGGGGCACAAGCGTGATGTGACCACTCAATAAGACACGCCATGTTATGGGGGAACACAAGTGCCGTCTGTTGTCATATGGAGAAGACATAGAGGATTTACCTTGGCAGGAATCTGGAAGTTTTCCACAGGGCTGAGATCATGGACGCTTTCCTGCGGACTCTTGAGACCCTAAAACAATGAAGAGTATAGTTAGGATGATGCAGATGTTATAGACAGAAAGCCTTAAAGAAGCACTCCAGATCCAAAGGCAGGCATGGGCTCTCAGCCATACTGATTCCTACTGCCCCACTGAAATGAGCAGCAACATACACACAGAGCTGGGTGGGAGGGGGAGGAGTCTGTGAGCTGCCTGGAGGATGTCATAAGTCAGCTGCTGTATGTTCTGCAGGAAGTACTGTATTCTCTCCAGTCTTCCTGTACTTATCAGCTGCTGTATGTCCTGCAGGCTGTGGTGTATTCTCTCCAGTCTGACACAGTGCTCTCTGCTGCCACCTCTGTCCATGTCAGGAACTGCCCAGAGCAGGAGAGGTTTTCTATGGGGATTTGCTGCTGCTCTGGACAGTTCCTGACATGGACAGAGGTGGCAGCAGAGAGCACTGTGTCAGACTGGAGAGAATACACCACTTCCTGCAGGACATACAGCAGCTGATAAGTACAGGAACACTGGAGATTTTTTAATAGAAGTAAATGAAACATCTCTGGCACCAGTTGATTTAAAATAAAACATGTTTTGGTGAACAACCCCTTTAAGACAAGAACAGTTCAGCCCATTGCTTTCCTTTGGTGACTCCGCATCCATTATAAAGAGAACTCCCTCCATCCGCTCAGCTGAGATTCCCTAATCGGGATGATGGGAGTATTACATTATTACAGGGTTGTCACTGCCCAAGCACATGAAATCAGCCGGCCATCTGCGGTGTGTAAATCCGGCCGGGCGGCTCTACCAATATGGAAATATTTATTCTCTGCTGCTCCTATTGTCGTCCTGCCCTGATGCCAGGAGCCTGAGAAGAGCGTCGAGCGGCACTGACGTGCCAAGTCCTGGTCTGCAGGTGCCCATCTGCATAATGGGCTCCACGTCTTGGCATGGAGATAACCTGGAAACGGCTCAAATGTCTCCGATAGAAGGATGAGCATCGGAAGCGGGCACTGCGGGAGCGGCACCGACAGCTTTCATACCCCGCCAGACCATCCCCCAATCATCACCTGTACCTCACATCTAATAATGGTGAATCCCGCGGCCGGAGACCAGAATACACCTCACCGACTCACAGTATACAGGTCACTGAGACGGAAGATAGAGGAGTGACTAAAGAGGGGGAAAAGGGGAGCAGGTCGGCCTCGGGGGCGTCAGAGAGCTGTCCGGAGGATAGTGGGCGTACGAGCGGCACATCCACGATACAGAGTAGTGACTGAGCATGCACGTTACCTCCTACAGTGCTATGGGAGATACTGCAACCATAAAGCATGCATGCTCCGCCACCGCTTCTCTCCATCAACATCACCTGTCAGAGAAGAACTGGAGGCCTCCCTTATACATACTGGCAGATTTAACAAACTATTCCTTAAAGGGGTACTCTAGCGGAAAAAAAAAATTCTTTCAAACTGGTTTCAGAAAGTTATTTAGATTTGTAATTTACTTTTATTTAAAAATCTCTAGTGTTCTAGTACTTATTAGCTGCTGTATGTCCTGCAGGAAGTGATGTATTCTTTACAGTCTGACACAGTGCTCTCTGCTGCCACCTCTGTCCATGTCAGGAACTGTCCAGAGCAGCAGAGGTTTTCTATGGGGATTTGCTGCTGCTCTGGACAGTTCCTAACATGGACAGAGGTGGCAGCAGAGAGCACTGTGTCAGACTGGAAATAATACGCCACATCCTGCAGGACATACAGCAGCTGATAAGTACTAGAAGACTGGAGATTTTCAATAGAAGTAAATTAAAAAATCTATATAACTTCCTAACACCAGTTGATTTGAAAGAAAAAGATTTTTGCCGGAGTACCCCTTTAATATGCTTGGGGGTCTTTTCTAGTGGTCGATGGGAATCAATACAGTGGCTAGAAGGTAATAGACAACAGATGGAAGAGCCCTTCAAGAACCATAAAGAAAAAATGCTCAGTCCATGTGCTGCACGCTCACCATCACTAGTCCTACGGTGCCATCTGCTTCATCCCAGCTCAGCTGCCTACATGTGTTTACAAATAGTATAGAGGATCATGTGATCACCGTCCTGACCCACAAAGAATCCCAGGGTTTAATGTGTAAGTTGTCCCTCTTGGGTCAGATAACTTCCTGCAAACTACAGGATGACATCATCACCCATCAGCCCTCCTCCATAACAGTGCCAGCCACACAGCCCTCCTCCATAACAGTGCCAGCTACACAGCCCTCCTCCATAACAGTGCCAGCCACACATCACTGCTCCATAACAGTGCCAGCCACACAGCTCTCCTCCATAACAGTGCCAGCCACACAGCTCTCCTCCATAACAGTGCCAGCCACACAGCCCTCCTCCATAACAGTGCCAGCCACACAGCTCTCCTCCATAACAGTGCCAGCCACACAGCCCTCCTCCATAACAGTGCCAGCCACACAGCTCTCCTCCAAAACAGTGCCAGCCACACATCACTGCTACATAACAGTGCCAGCCACACATCACTCCTCCATAACAGTGCCAGCCACACAGCTCTCCTCCATAACAGTGCCAGCCACACAGCTCTCCTCCATAACAGTGCCAGCCACACAGCTCTCCTCCATAACAGTGCCAGCCACACAGCTCTCCTCCATAACAGTGCCAGCCACACATCACTCCTCCATAACAGTGCCAGCCACACATCACTGCTCCATAACAGTGCCAGCCACACAGCTCTCCTCCATAACAGTGCCAGCCACACAGCCCTCCTCCAAAACAGTGCCAGCCACACAGCTCTCCTCCATAACAGTGCCAGCCACACAGCTCTCCTCCATAACAGTGCCAGCCACACAGCCCTCCTCCATAACAGTGCCAGCCACACAGCTCTCCTCCATAACAGTGCCAGCCACACAGCCCTCCTCCAAAACAGTGCCAGCCACACAGCTCTCCTCCATAACAGTGCCAGCCACACAGCTCTCCTCCATAACAGTGCCAGCCACACAGCTCTCCTCCATAACAGTGCCAGCCACACAGCTCTCCTCCATAACAGTGCCAGCCACACATCACTCCTCCATAACAGTGCCAGCCACACAGCCCTCCTCCATAACAGTGCCAGCCACACAGCCCTCCTCCATAACAGTGCCAGCCACACAGCTCTCCTCCATAACAGTGCCAGCCACACATCACTCCTCCATAACAGTGCCAGCCACACAGCTCTCCTCCATAACAGTGCCAGCCACACAGCTCTCCTCCATAACAGTGCCAGCCACACATCACTCCTCCATAACAGTGCCAGCCACACATCACTGCTCCATAACAGTGTCAGCCACACAGCCCTCCTCCATAACAGTGCCAGCCACACAGCTCTCCTCCATAACAGTGCCAGCCACACAGCTGTCCTCCATAACAGTGCCACACATCCCTCCTCCATAACAGTGCCAGCCACACAGCTCTCCTCCATAACAGTGCCACACATCACTCCTCCATAACAGTGCCAGCCACACATCACTCCTCCATAACAGTGCCAGCCACACAGCTCTCCTCCATAACAGTGCCACACATCACTCCTCCATAACAGTGCCAGCCACACAGCCCTCCTCCATAACAGTGCCAGCCACACAGCTCTCCTCCATAACAGTGCCAGCCACACATCACTGCTCCATAACAGTGCCAGCCACACATCACTGCTCCATAACAGTGCCAGCCACACATCACTCCTCCATAACAGTGCCAGCCACACAGCCCTCCTCCATAACAGTGCCAGCCACACATCACTCCTCCATAACAGTGCCAGCCACACATCACTCCTCCATAACAGTGCCAGCCACACAGCCCTCCTCCATAACAGTGCCAGCCACACAGCCCTCCTCCATAACAGTGCCAGCCACACATCACTCCTCCATAACAGTGCCAGCCACACATCTCTCCTCCATAACAGTGCCAGGCACATATCACTCCTCCATAACAGTGCCAGCCACACAGCCCTCCTCCATAACAGTGCCAGCCACACAGCCCTCCTCCATAACAGTGGCAGCCACACAGCCCTCCTCCATAACAGTGCCAGCCACACATCACTCCTCCATAACAGTGGCAGCCACACAGCCCTCCTCCATAACAGTGCCAGCCACACATCACTCCTCCATAACAGTGCCAGCCACACATCTCTCCTCCATAACAGTGCCAGGCACATATCACTCCTCCATAACAGTGCCAGCCACACAGCCCTCCTCCATAACAGTGCCAGCCACACATCTCTCCTCCATAACAGTGGCAGCCACACAGCCCTCCTCCATAACAGTGCCAGCCACACATCACTCCTCCATAACAGTGCCAGCCACACATCACTCCTCCATAACAGTGCCAGCCACACATCACTCCTCCATAACAGTGCCAGCCACACATCACTCCTCCATAACAGTGCCAGCCACACAGCCCTCCTCCATAACAGTGCCAGCCACACATCACTCCTCCATAACAGTGCCAGCCACACATCACTCCTCCATAACAGTGCCAGCCACACAGCCCTCCTCCATAACACTGCACCTCTTCCTGCTCTGATCATCTCCTGGGTAGCAGCACAAGCTCAGCCCCATTACCGGCAGCAGGAGAGGTGATACCCCTCCCCGGTATAAGGCGGCTCCATGTCGGCACCATACACAGGCCTCTCCATACACACAGCCTCCTGCTGCTCCGGGACACAGGCCGGGCTGTGCACTCACCTGCCGGGTCATCAGGCTCTTGATCTTCTGCATGTCTCCGGCGCTGCCCCTCTCCCGACCACAATCACTCCCCGATAGTCCGCAGCAGATTGGCCCCTCTCGGCCGCCGTCCAGCGTCGGTCATGTGACAGCCACCAGGCCGGTTTGACAGCTGCAGCGTTGTCTTCTGGGAATCGTAGTCCGGAAGCTTTTCCTGATCCTGATCAAAGTGACTGCAGAGAGAGCGCCAGAACTACGATTCCCGGCATCCCTCGCGTCCTGATGGTTAAACGGAAGGCGACAAGGGACAAACATGTCTGACATCTGTCACCCGGTCATGATGTCCTGCTGAGGATTCCTCGTGCACTGGTTGGTAGTATCATGAGTAGTAGTATCTGTGAACTGACAACCAGAGTCACTGTTACAAAACCGGGCAGTGCAGGCAAGGAATGATAAAACAAGGACCATTAAGAATTTTAACCCTTTAAGGACGGGGCCACTTTTCGTTTTTGCGTTTTCGTTTTTTCCTCCTTGTGTATATTAGGCCATACATAGCACTTGCATTTTTCCACCTAGAGACCCACATGAGCCCTTATTTTTTGCGGCACTAATTGTACTTTGCAATGACAGGCTGAATTTTTGCATAAAGTCACTGCGAAACCAGAAAAATATTCAGTGTGTGGTACAATTGAACAAAAAAAAACGCATTTCTTTTATTTGGGGTGTATTTTGTTTTTACTTGTTATATATGTTCCTCAAGTTGTTACAATTACAACGATATGTAAGATGTATAACTCATCTAAGGGTTAAAGAGTCACTGTCGTTTCATTTTTCTTTGCAGAAATCAATAGTCCAGGGTATTTTAAGAAACTTTGTAACTGGGTTTATTAGGCAAATCTGCCATTATCTGCATTCACAAAGACTTTTCCCAGCCCCCCCTCCTCCTCTCTCTCATCCACTGCTCATTATCAGGAAATCTCGACTCTTTTACATCAGTCGGGTTCTGTGTAACCTATGAAGAGGGGAGGGGGGAGATTAGTCACCAGAAGAGAGCAGAGAACAAAGGATTACACAGTGGGACCTGTGTGAAAGCTGGTATTCAGAGGTCAGTGCTGACTTCAGAGGAGAGAGCCTGGTGATGTAGCTGTATATTAACTCTTTGTTGTCCTGTTTTGGTGCCTCATCTCCCTCCACCCCTCCCCTCTCCATAGACAACAAAGAAGACAGGGGGGAGAGCTTCAAACTGCTTTTTCATGATAAAAAAAAACATTTCGGCTAATAAACCCAATGACAAAGTTTCTTAAAATCACCTGGACTATTGATTTCTGCAAATAAAATTTGAACAACAGTAACACTTTAATATATATGACATAGTCATCTCATAGAACGACTCACAACTTGTAGGGAAAGTAAATGGGGGAGGGGGGATGAGACAAGACTAACAAGACAGGCTAGAGGGTGAGTGAGGGTAAAGCCCCTTCACACTACGGAATCGCAGAATCCTGCCTTCAGTCTCTTTGAATGGAAGGGCTTGCACGTCTCTGCTCTCCGCGCCTCTCCGCTCAAAGAATTGACGTATCAATTCCAAGCGGGTGGTTTCCGCACGGCATCTCGGCTCTGATTCCATAGTGTTAACTAGGCCTTAGGGTGTAAGTAGGGTAGAGGGAGGGGAATAGGGGGTGGGGCAGGTAAATAAAACTAGGGGCTACCTTCCCTGACTCATGTCTTTTTAGAGTTTTTGAAGGTTATCCATGGTGCCCACGTCTTAGTAAATTTGTCATGGGTATGATTCACCATACTGGTCAATTCCTCCAATTGGTAAATCTGGTTAACCCTTTCCTCCCAATTCGGTACCGTCGGGGTGTCAGGCTCACTTGTCGGTGGTCTCTGGCTCACCCGTCGGTGGTGTCTGGCTCACCCGTCGGTGGTGTCTGGCTCACCCATCGGTGGTGTCTGGCTCACCCGTCGGTGGTGTCTGGCTCACCCATCGGTGTTGTCTGGCTCACTCGTCGGTGGTGTCTGGCTCACCCGCTGGTGGTGTCTGGCTCACCTGTCGGTGGTGTTTGGCTCACCCGTCGGTGGTGTCTGGCTCACCCGTTGGTGTTGTCTGGCTCACTCGTCGGTGGTGTCTGGCTCACCCGCTGGTGGTGTCTGGCTCACCTGTCGGTGGTGTTTGGCTCACCCGTCGGTGGTGTCTGGCTCACCCGTCGGTGGTGTCTGGCTCACCCGTCGGTGTTGTCTGGCTCACTCGTCGGTGGTGTCTGGCTCACCCGCTGGTGGTGTCTGGCTCACCTGTCGGTGGTGTTTGGCTCACCCGTCGGTGGTGTCTGGCTCACCCGTCGGTGTTGTCTGGCTCACCCGTCGGTGGTGTCTGGCTCACCCGTCGGTGTTGTCTGGCTCATCCGTCGGTGGTGTCTGGCTCACTCGTCGGTGGTGTCTGGCTCACCCGTCGGTGGTGTTTGGCTCACCCGTCGGTGGTGTCTGGCTCACCCGTCGGTGTTGTCTGGCTCACCCGTCGGTGGTGTCTGGTTCACCCGCTGGTGGTGTCTGGCTCACCCGTCGGTGGTGTCTGGCTCACCCGTCGGTGGTGTCTTGCTCACCCAGTGGAGGGTACAAGGAGTTTTGCAGCTGCAAACAGCTGTGTATATAAAGAATGCTCACTCATGAGGGGAGACCAAGCAAGACCATTTCAGGAGAAGGAGTAACCTTGGAGTTACACCCTTTCTTGATGGTCTCTATTACATCTTGCCAATAGGCAGCAATAAGTGGCCATTTCCACCATATATAGTAGATCGTCCCTGGCGCAGATTCGCATCACCAGCACTTGTCCATCCTACATAGAAGGCCGGGAGACTTATACACCTAGAAAGTAATTTGTAGCGGTTTTCACAAGTTTTCGCACATCTAGAAAATCCGAGGGCATTTATGAGGATGTGCCACCAGGTATACTATATGTCTGGATGGGTAACACCCGTAAACCAACTTGTGAAGTACAGGTAATCATGGCGGTCTGGACATGCTGGGAGATGTAGTTTCCTGACAGATGGGGAGTCACAGAATATAAATGGCGACAGCTCCTCTTTCATTACACACTTAAAAGGACCACTCGAAGCTCCAGAAGTCATTACTTTTCCCTGGAAACCAATATGGCCGCCCACACGGTAATAGTAATAACATCAGCAGTGCCTGCGTCAGCCATCATCCATTATTCATAGTCCCTCAGGCTCGGAGCTTGTTTATTGAGACAGTGAATAGAAGACAAGGACGGGACGTAATTTCCATTGGGAATGTCAGTCAGAGAAGTCATTTATAGTATCAGGAGGCCGAGCGTCACCATCTTTACCTCACAGAATGATGGAGGACGGGGTTTATGTGCACGGATCGTTGGTATGGATGGGAAGCTGGTATCCATACCCCGAATAGTGTCAGGTAGGTAGCGAGTCCTGGGTCAGCTGTTAGCCGGACATCTAGTCGGTCATATTCCCAGGAGAGAGGGAGGTAAGTGCTGGAGGGCAGGCATGTGGCCTTGTATCTAGGGGGTAAGGGGTTTACCTGGTATCTACAAGGGAAGGGGTCAGACGGTTCTCTTGCGCATTGGCTCAAGTCTACACAAGGTAAAATGGTCGGACATGTTACACGTTTGTTACCCAATCCCGGCAGACATGTTGGATTTAACCCAACCCATCTTTTAAGCGTCACAATGAATGTGTAGTGTAACGACCCACAATTACCAGTGCCGGTGGGCAGCCTCCTGATCCCTCCGCTACAGGACGCTCGGTGGGTCACACACAAGCACTGGCTACCGCCACCTGCCATGGACCTGGACTTCCCCCAGTGCCAGGGGTACTCCGGTTTTATTTAACTATGGCCGGAGAGGAAGTGAATGAAAGCAACAACGTCCACTTACCTCCCCAGTTCCATCACTGGGTCCCGCATCCTGCTGGTCTGGTCTGGCTGCTTTCTGGTCTGTGACACAGATTGAGACGTGGTGTTTCAGCGGCAGAGACGGGACCCAGGGCTGGAACCGGGGAGGTAGGTGGATGTTGTTGCTTTTATCCACTTCCTCCTTGCCTATAGTGAAAGAAAACCCTCCCGCTCGGAGTACCCCTTTAAACACAAGAGATGAGCAGAGTTGATGAGCTGTTTGGATTCGACAACTTCTCTAAACTCGAATATTCATCATTTGACCCCCAGCATCTGGAGAAGTTGGATGCCACCCAAGGTTACTATGGTTACACGATATAGGAAGATTAATGCTATGCAAAATATCAGCTTCGGCCCCGGCCCCTAACACCAACTACAGTAGATATACAGGAGTCGTGTGTCACCCATCACATTGGCCCCTTTGCTCCCCACATTACACAAGTGCCAGGGAGAACAGTCATGGGGAACCTGATCTGTCAGCACCAGCTCGCCCTCTGTTTCTGTGTGTAACTTACGATGAGCATGATGTAGGGATTTCTTAGTTTTATCCTTCATCTCATATTATGGAGCATTGTTTCTCTTGAGGAGATCCAAGTAGTCTTCTGAGTCTTACTGGCAATGATTCATGGGAAGAGGTATGCAAATGACTCTCTAGTGACCCCTATAGGAAGCTACAATATAAGTCCCCATGCACACATCAGGAACATCTACACAAATGGTTTCCTCCCCCATAGGGTTCTACTAGGCACAGACACCCTGCAGGATTTTCCTTGAAGGGTGTCCATACCAGAAAATAGGCCAATAAAATACAGAGCAGGTCCTATTTTCGTCTGGACTTCTGGCACTTATGCCCCATAGAGCCCAATGGGAACATCCAGAATACCAGACAGCTGTGGATGCTTGCCAGTCTGGCCCAGCATCAGCACCCGGGCAAGTACAACAATCCGGAGCACATACAGTTAGATGCAGCCCTGTGTTTGATAGGGCAAGGAACCATTGGCTCACTGTCGCTCACTGTTATGGCCGGAGGTAGTAATATACCACTGGCCACAAGAAGCCGCCCCCCTCCCCCAGCGCTGGCACACTAGTGACTTCACTCGTGCTCTCACAGGGCAGGAAGGGACAGGAAGAAGCTGGATGAGAGTACCCCCACAGCCTGCAGCAGGTGAGTATGGCTTTTTTTTTCTCAGTTTTTACAGTCAGGAAATACTGATGGTTTCCTGAAGCCTCCTGATCAGTATTTCCTGACCCGCCACAGACCTGTGCATGGGTGAGGTATTGGCTAACACATTAAAGAGCCTTGTAATATGACTATGACCAGGGACCTGAATCTTATCTAAAAGTATAAGACGACCAGCCCCAAATCTAGGAATATTTCACACACACATATTTGGCATACTGTACCTGTTTTTCAATATAGGTGATGCACCTGCTTCTGTATTGCTACAGGAGAATAATTACATAATGGGAAATTATAGGATTTGTGGGAAACCCTTCATGTCTCCATGTAAAATTGGCCATATACAATCGGCGCTGCATTATACAATAATATTACCAGGTGCAATATACCATCTATGAACACTAACTGACTTGGAGGTGCCTGTATTTTTACACATCACCACTAGATGGCAGTATCGTCATGTACTTCGTCTATACATCAAATCATTTCTTCCTGTTTCCCAACAAATCTCTGACAGATGAAGGAAAGTAGATAATCTGTAATATACCAAAAGTATCATTGTTTTACCATAGGAAACTATATACTATATAATAAAAAAAAACCTGTATAATAAAATATAATTAAGTAGGTAAATGGATGTTTTTCTTCAAAGAGCGGGAAAAAAAATATTTCAGACTATGTGGTGTCAAAAAGTTATAAAAATTTGTAATTTACTTCTAATTTAAAATCTTCAGTCTTCCAGTACTTATCAGCTGCTGTATGTCCTGCAGTAAGTGGTGTATTCTCTGCAGTCTGACACAGTGCTCTCTGCTGCCACCTCTGTCCATGTCAGGAACTGTCCAGGGCAGGAGAGGTTTTCTATGGGGATTTGTTGCTGCTCTGGACAGTTTTAAACATTTTACTGTCAAATGAGGAGATAGTGAAGTCTAGTAAAGAGAGTCACAGAGAGTTATAGACAGAATGAACGGGTTCTGAAATGTGCACATAAACTTACCGAGAACAGAGACCTCCTCTATCACACAGTTACAGAGACTTCCTCTATCACACAGTTACAGAGACTTCCTCTATCACACAGTTACAGAGACCTCCTCTATCACACAGTTACAGAGACTTCCTCTATCACACAGTTACAGAGACTTCCTCTATCACACAGTTACAGAGACCTCCTCTATCACACAGTTACAGAGTGGAGACCTCCTCTATCACACAGTTACAGAGGGTGGAGACTTCCTCTATCACACAGTTACAGAGACCTCCTCTATTACTCAGTTACAGAGAGCGGAGACCTCCTCTATTACACAGTTACAGAGAGCGGAGACCTCCTCTATTACACAGTTACAGAGAACAGAGACCTCTATTACTCAGTTACAGAGAGCGGAGACCTCCTCTATTACACAGTTACAGAGAGCGGAGACCTCCTCTATTACGCAGTTACAGAGACCACCTCTATTACACAGTTACAGAGAGCGGAGACCTCCTCTATTACACAGTTACAGAGAGCGGAGACCTACTCTATTACACAGTTACAGAGAGCGGAGACCTCCTCTATTACACAGTTACAGAGAGCGGAGACCTCCTCTATTACACAGTTACAGAGAGCGGAGACCTCCTCTATTACATAGTTACAGAGAGCAGAGACCTCCTCTATTACACAGTTACAGAGAGCGGAGACCTCCTCTATTACACAGTTACAGAGAGCGGAGACCTCCTCTATTACACAGTTACAGATAGCGGAGACCTGCTCTATTACACAGTTAAAGAGAGCGGAGACCTCCTCTATTACATAGTTACAGAGAGCGGAGACCTCCTCTATTACACAGTTACAGAGAGCGGAGACCTCCTCTATTACACAGTTACAGAGAGCAGAGACCCTCTCTATTACACAGTTACAGAGAGCGGAGACCTCTATTACACAGTTAAAGAGAACAGAGACCTCTATTACACAGTTACAGATAGCGGAGACCTGCTCTATTACACAGTTGCAGACAGCGGAGACCTCCTCTATTACACAGTTACAGAGAACAGAGACCTCTATTACACAGTTACAGAGAGCGGAGACCTCCTCTATGTGGTGTCAAAAAGTTATAAAAATTTGTAATTTACTTCTAATTTAAAATCTTCAGTCTTCCAGTACTTATCAGCTGCTGTATGTCCTGCAGTAAGTGGTGTATTCTCTGCAGTCTGACACAGTGCTCTCTGCTGCCACCTCTGTCCATGTCAGGAACTGTCCAGGGCAGGAGAGGTTTTCTATGGGGATTTGTTGCTGCTCTGGACAGTTTTAAACATTTTACTGTCAAATGAGGAGATAGTGAAGTCTAGTAAAGAGAGTCACAGAGAGTTATAGACAGAATGAACGGGTTCTGAAATGTGCACATAAACTTACCGAGAACAGAGACCTCCTCTATCACACAGTTACAGAGACTTCCTCTATCACACAGTTACAGAGACCTCCTCTATCACACAGTTACAGAGTGGAGACCTCCTCTATTACACAGTTACAGAGGGTGGAGACTTCCTCTATCACACAGTTACAGAGTGGAGACCTCCTCTATTACTCAGTTACAGAGAGCGGAGACCTCCTCTATTACACAGTTACAGAGAGCGGAGACCTCCTCTATTACGCAGTTACAGAGACCACCTCTATTACACAGTTACAGAGAGCGGAGACCTCCTCTATTACACAGTTACAGAGAGCGGAGACCTCCTCTATTACACAGTTACAGAGAGCGGAGACCTCCTCTATTACATAGTTACAGAGAGCAGAGACCTCCTCTATTACACAGTTACAGAGAGCGGAGACCTCCTCTATTACACAGTTACAGAGAGCGGAGACCTCCTCTATTACACAGTTACAGATAGCGGAGACCTGCTCTATTACACAGTTAAAGAGAGCGGAGACCTCCTCTATTACATAGTTACAGAGAGCGGAGACCTCCTCTATTACACAGTTACAGAGAGCGGAGACCTCCTCTATTACACAGTTACAGAGAGCGGAGACCTCCTCTATTACACAGTTACAGAGAGCGGAGACCTCCTCTATTACACAGTTACAGAGAGCGGAGACCTCCTCTATTACACAGTTACAGAGAGCAGAGACCCTCTCTATTACACAGTTACAGAGAGCGGAGACCTCTATTACACAGTTACAGAGAACAGAGACCTCTATTACACAGTTACAGATAGCGAAGACCTGCTCTATTACACAGTTGCAGACAGCGGAGACCTCCTCTATTACACAGTTACAGAGAACAGAGACCTCTATTACACAGTTACAGAGAGCGGAGACCTCCTCTATTACACAGTTATAGAGAGCGGAGACCTCTATTACACAGTTATAGAGAGCGGAGACCTCCTCTATTACACAGTTACAGAGAACAGAGACCTCCTCTATTACACAGTTACAGAGAGCGGAGACCTCCTCTATTACACAGTTATAGAGAGCGGAGACCTCCTCTATTACACAGTTACAGAGAACAGAGACCTCTATTACACAGTTACAGAGAACAGAGACCTCTCTATTGCACAGTTACAGAGAGCGGAGACCTCCTCTATTACACAGTTACAGAGAGCGGAGACCTCCTCTATTACACAGTTACAGAGAACAGAGACCTCTATTACACAGTTACAGAGAGCGGAGACCTCCTCTATTACACAGTTACAGAGAGTGGAGACCTCTATTACACAGTTACAGAGAACAGAGACCTCTATTACACAGTTACAGAGAGTGGAGACCTCCTCTATTACACAGTTACAGAGAGCGGAGACCTCTATTACACAGTTATAGAGAGCGGAGACCTGCTCTATTACACAGTTGCAGACAGCGGAGACCCTCTCTATTACACAGTTACAGACAGTGGAGTGAAACATTGGATTACAAGTAACTTGACCTAAGAGCATTGTGGAAGTCAAGCTAATAATTTTTAAAAAATTGTAACTCGGTAAACAAATCAGATTTGGTGATAGGGGCCCCCTGTGTCCCCATCCTGATACTGTACTAGGTAGAAAGCCTTGAGTAGACCGCAAACTAGATTTAAGGAGCTCCTCCTGTAGAAGCGAGCAGCTTGTCCTTATCTCTTCTCCCTGCTGCAGGAGGACTGAGTGTAGTGAGACTGTGACACCCTCCTACTCCAGTGTTCAAACCTCCTAGCTGCTGCATGCACAGACGTAACCCAAGCGACTCCCGGGCCTCATCTGGACATCTTCCTCCACTGCTGCGAACGTGTCGCCACCATCTTGCCTACACATGGAGCTGGATGGTATATGACCGCTCCTTTCCTCTGACCCATGAATTAACCCCTTCAATGATATCTGCTCCAGGGAGAACTCAGTAATAGCAGCAGGTTTGCAGTCACCTGGGGAGTTGTGTGGGAGGGGGAGAGTTAACTGGTTAACCCCTTCTTTACTGAGTCTTCTTTATTGGTGCCGTACCTACCTTATTTTTCGGTTTTCTGTGTTTCAGTTATTTCCCATGGGAATATTTGCTTTGATATACGAGTGATTTGGATTAGCAGCACCTTCCCTGTATTCTTAGTCCAGTATTCATACAGCAGCTCATGGTCGTCTACAATCATAGGGTTGGACCAGCTTGGACTGAAGCTAAACTGCAAATCCTGAGCAGTCCCGGAGTAACCTGCTTCATTATTAATATAGAAAAGCTGTAAGAGCTGGATAGGACCGGACACGGGTCTACCTGCACAGTTCATGGACTCTTCCTATTCTCACTGTGCTCGGTGACAGCTTAGGGGGTCAGATATATGGGGGGGGGGCAGTCTGGGGCTGTAACCTCTGATTATATACACCTGGTCCCACGATCCGTTGTACAGATCCCCGTTCTTTCCTGTTTGAATGTCACCCAGACTGTGTCCTGTCTCTGCCTTTGGATCGCTGCCTGTCCGGTCCTGTGGAGATCACACTTATGTTTATGGATTCTGTCCGTATCTGGCAGTATAATTACACACCATCAGCGGTCGCGCTTACAGACTTTCAAAGATATACAATCCAAGGGTGCAATCTCTACGCCGCCCCCAATACCCTTGTGAGGGGAGGGTTGTTTTTAAGGGGTTGTTCACTAATTAAAAAAAAAAACAATTCTTTCAAATCAACTAGTCCCGGCAAGTGCTAGAGATTTGTAACTTGCTTGTATTAAAAAATCTCCAGTCTTCCTGTACTTATCAGCTGCTGTATGCCCTGCAGGAAGTGTTGTATTCTTTCCAGTCTGCTGCCACCTCTGTCCATGTCAGGAACTGTCCAGAGCAGGAGAGGTTTTCTATGGGGATTTGCTGCTGCTCTGGACAGTTCCTGACATGGACAGAGGTGGCAGCAGAGAACACTGTGTCACACTGGAGAGAATACCCCACTTCCTGCAGGACATACAGCAGCTGATAAGTACAGGAAGACTGGAGATTTCTAATTAGAAGTGATTTACAAATCTATATAACTTTCCGTTGCCAGTTGATTTGAAAACATTTTTTTTTGGAGTACCCCTTTAACTTGGGGAACAAATTGACCTCTGTTCTTGTAATTGTTGGGGGTCCAATCAGTCATACCCCACAGCACATGACTATGGTTGAGTCCTTATTACATCAGCTGCTCCCATTATACAGTACCGGATTATTATAACGCTCATGCACCAATATAACACATATCACACATTATATTTCCAGACATTAAGACCCCCAGGAATACAGAATTATGTAAAGAAAAACTTTATTGTTAAAACACAGTGAGCGTAGGAAGCGTATCTCCGAGCAGAGACCACCATAAGCACAGAGACACCAACCACATGGAATGACATATAAAATGTATCTGTATACAGTATGTACAGACAGTATATAGCACTGCCTAGGTATATCTCTCCGTATTACAAAATATTTACATAAAAATAGCGACTCTCTCTCTGATAGAACGACTGTACAGTGTGTGTAATGTCTGACCGGACTATAATATCAATGCCTCCAGAGCTGCATTCAGAATGAGACCGGTCCTGTTATACTGGGATTTGTGCCTGTAGCCAATATTACAGCAGGTAATGTGACCAACAGGTAGGTTTGCTGGTTTTACGTAGATAAAGCTTAAAGGGGATCACCACCTTTAAAAAAGGAAACCCTTTGTATATAAATGGGACTAACCATATGAGGTTTACTGCAAACCTTTGAGGCTGGTACAGCCGGACAATGTTTTGCACCTGGAGATATATTAAATCTTCACATTCAGAACATCTGTCACTTTAAAGGGGTACTCCAGCAAAAAAAAAAAATTAAAAAAAAAAGATTCAAATCAGCTGGTGTCAGAAAGTTATGTAGATATGTAATTTACAATCTACTTCTATTAAAAATCAACAGTCTTCCTGTACTTATCAGCTGCTGTATGTCCTGCAGGAAGTGGTGTATTCTCTACAGTCTTACACAGTGCTCTCTGCTGCCACCTATGTCCATGTCAGGAACTGTACAGATTGTAAGGAAATCCCCATAGAAAACCTCACCTGCTCTGGACAGTTCCTGACATGGACAGAGGTGGCAGCACAGAGCACTGTGTCAGACTGGAAAGAACACACCACTTCCTGCAGGACATACAGCAGCTAATAAGTACTGTAAGACAGGAGATTGTTAAATAGAGGTGAATTAGCAAATTATAGAACTTTCTGACATGAGTTTATTTGAAAAAAATTTTTTGCTGCAGTACTCCTTTAAAGCTCTCCAGTTTCTGCATCCTCATAATCTTATTTCAATAACAGAAAGTTCCCATTGCCCGCTGTGTTATACAGACAGTGAAGCTGTATCCCAGCCCCCTGTCACTGTACAAACCTACTAACTCATATTCCACTTGACATTTCCCCCTCCCCTCTATATTACACTCCTATAGTCTGTCTGAATCAGTGCTGAGGCTGCTGTAATCACAGGACACCTCTATCTGCTACTGCAGGGAGGAAGTAAAGGTCTCCAGTATATTAATATTTAACATTATGGATGTAAAGTTTTTAGAGCACTATTTTTTTTTTAATTCTAGATCTTTGCACATACACAAATCAGTACAACATAACAGGACCTTTGCTTTAAAGTGCCCAACCATGTTTTATCATTCCTATGTATCTGAAAAGAAAAAAAAAAAAAAAAACATCAACTTTGCAAAAAGTCTGAATTAAACATTTCCTATCTCTCCACTTCAGGTCTATTGTCTCCAAGGTAACAGACTACAATCTAACCCTAAGTAGTCTGAACCTGCAGCCATAACGTTATCTAGCTACCAAATGTATGTTGCTAAGAAGTCAGGGATGGGTAGAACCAAGTTTTGCAGCAGGATCAGACTACACAGGATTTGTTTGTAGTCTGTTACCATGGCAACACAGGAAAATCTGTAATTAAGACTGTTTGCTTAGCTGCTTCATGCTGCATTTTGGTTGCCCTAGAATGCTGGAACAATTTAACGGTGGAGCTCTCCTTTAACTGTGGCGTGAATAAATAGGAAACAATAGAAAAAAATCTAACAGAGCATTATATACCACACACAGGTCCAGCAAAGCCACCATTGTATAGACCTAGCAAAATAGGAATTGTCCTGAGGAAGGGATGGGGACAGCAGACGGGCGTAGATCCCTGTGGCCGCAGCTATTGGGGGGGGGGGTGAGGTATTCAGCTAAAGTCAATGACACAGACTAGAAGATTGTTTCCCAGGACGCCCATGTTCTTGAATATCAACTCCAACTTTTTTATCTGCAAAGGGAAAATATAAATAGTGAGTCATTTATATCTTATAGTGACACAATGATATACTGTATACTGCCCCTCTAAATCAGGGATGGGGATCCGTCGGCCTTCTGGCTGTGGCAGAACTACAATTCCCATCATGCCTGGACAGCCAAAGTTTAAGCTCTCTTCTGCTGCAAGCGCTCCTCCTACCTGCTGATTGACAGCTGATGTCACAGCAGGGCGGGCCCATCAATCATCAGGCAGGAGGCGTGCTTGCAGCAGGAGGGGAGATAAAGAGATAAAGTCATATAGAGATGACTCCTTGACTCAGAGCAGCTGTGTAGCCCCCCAATGACTTCAGGTATTTCATTTATATACACTACAGCATAGGCAGCACATAAATATACCATATAAAAACATAACTCTAACACACGTATGTACAATATATTAAATAAAAGAATATATTAGACATTAAAGATTTTCTCTGGTGAAAATTATTTTCTTTCATATCAACTGGTGTCAGAAAGTTATACAGATTTGTCATTTATCCAGTACTTATCAGCTGCTGTATATCCTGCAGGAAGTGGTGTATTATCTCCAGTCTGACTCAGTGCTCTCTGCTGCCACCTCTGTCCATGTCAGGAACTGTCCAGAGCAGCAGCAAATCCCCATAGAAAACCTCTCCTGCTCTGGACAGTTCCTGACATGGACAGAGGTGGCAGCAGAGAGCACTGTGTCAGATTGGGAAGACTATACCACTTCCTGTAGGACATACAGCAGCTGATAAGTACTGGAAGACTGGAGATTTTTAAATACAAGCAAATTGCAAATCTTTACCTTGAAAGAGCTGCTGCCAGGTTCCTTTAAAAGATGAAATCCAGATAAAATTATATCCTGATGAGTCATGTGAGTTCTATACAGATAAGGATGTTTTCTACCACCGGGGGGCGCCGCTGTTGCAGGACTTTTTTGCTTTGTGCATCTTTTAGTCAGTATGTTGTGTAAGTTTACCCTGAGGTCTATTCACAGCGAGTC
Organism: Dendropsophus ebraccatus; assembly: GCF_027789765.1. Classification (NCBI taxonomy): domain Eukaryota; kingdom Metazoa; phylum Chordata; class Amphibia; order Anura; family Hylidae; genus Dendropsophus; species Dendropsophus ebraccatus. The sequence goes on from NC_091455.1 coordinate 212,809,087, forward strand.
TAAAGCTGCTACGTAGAAAAGTCTTGGGCTTAAACTATGAAAATCACAATTATTCCCAAACGCTCTGTATGTAAAGTATGTACTGTAGTGGGAGGAATCGTTTCTCTATTGTAATCATTACACAGAGGAAAGAGTCAGTCTGTGGGTGGGTTCCTGTGGTTACATATTATGGACCTGCGTCGCCATATGGTGCACCATTAGGGATACCTCCGTCATATGACAGGTGATGGATATGTTGTGCATGGATAATGTATGAAGGGTACAGGATAGATTTCTATATAACAAATCCAATCAACACAAATCTATAAGACAGCTGTGGGCGTCAGGCATAAAACTATTGTTATAACCGAGTGATACCGCTAGTTATAGACTGTGCGGAATCGATCTAATATATATATATATATATATATATATATATATATATATATATATAGTCATTATTCCTCTGATACCAGACATTGTGAGAAGAAGTATATGGCAGGCAGCTCTCTGACACCACCTTTTGGAGGTAGCTTTTCCCTTAAAGTAAGTCTTTTAAGAAGCCTTAGAACATGCTTGGGATTTTCATAAGGCTTATTAAAGGGGTACTCTATTGTTTTTAAAGTGTCACTGGTTTGGGAAAACTTCATCATACAGACGTCAAGTCAAACGTTTTCATCAGAGTTGTTCACACCTGTGCCAGAGCAGGAGAAGTTGTCTATGGAGATTTGCTGCTGCTCTGGACAGTTCCTGACATGGACAGAGGTGGCAGAAGAGAGCACTGTGTCAGACTGGGGAGAATACACCACTTCCTGCAGGACATACAGTAGCTGATAAGTACTGTAAGACTGGAAATTTTTAAAAAGTAGTAAATGACAAATCTATATAACTTTCTGACACCGGCTGATTTAAAAACAACATTTTTCACCGGAGTTCCTCTTTAACTTTGCCTGCCTGATACAGCTCAACATTGTAAATCTATGGAGCCCGTCTCGCCCAATGAATTGGACCAGGCAGCAGTCTGGGGAGTGATCACCCGGCTATAGCTAACAACCTGCGGGGGTCCCAGCACTGAGGCGCCGACCTGTGTTGACTTTTGACACGCCCGTGCGACACGCCAATAAGTTACTGTAAGGACGGTAACGCTCCAATTTCTCTTATGGCTGGGGATTTTTGGCCGTCACATGGCACCGGACGGATCACCTTTCAGGCATCTCATAAGGTTTCCAGGTTTAGGGGAAGGAAATTCTAGGACGGATGGGGTAATCCAGCTCCGCTCTGACTACATGGACACGATATACGAGACTTTCTTTTGTCGCTAATAACAAAGAGACTGGTTATTATCTGACGTTATTTATTTGCCCGGCTAAGCTGTACAATATTTACTCAGTGGCTGCAAATAATCCGGGACGTTTGTAACAGTGTTTATCGGAGCGGAGGGTTACCCATCATGAACCTTGGAGAAGTTGTTTTATGTGATGTATTAAAAGGGGTATTCCGCTCAAACATACCTTCTGATATGTTGCTGCCCATGCTGAGACTAACAATTCCTTCCTTACTAGTTATTATCTATTCTGTCTCCTTCCCTCAGTTCTCAGCTGCTGCTTTCTGCTAAAGACACAAAATCTGTGTGTGAGCTTTTCTCTCTGTCTCCCCTTCCTCCCCCTCCCTTCTGAGACAGCTGATGTAAACAAGTCCCTGGCAGGCTGTATCTGCAACATTGTAGCTTCTTTGTAATGCTGACCTAAGAATTACCCTCCCAGCATTACAAAGAAGCTAAAATGTTGCAGATAAAGCCTGCCAGGGACTTGTTTACATGAGCCGTCTCAGAAGGGAGGGGGAGGAGGAGGAGACAGGGAGAAAAGACTGGGGATGTTTAAATAGAAGTAAATTACAAATCTGTAGAACTTCCTGACACCAGTGGTTTTGAAAGAAAAAGATTTAAAGCGTACCTGTCATTTCAGGGTCATTTTTCTGAAAACAATAAATATCTATAGTACAAGCGATTTTAAGAAACTCTGTAATAGGTTTTATTTACCAAAAGAGTTTCCTTCTGTACTGAAAAAGTTGTTTTCCTATCTCCCCCCTGACTTCAGAAGAAGCAGGATTTCTGTGTCCATTATGTGTCTATGGAGAGGGGCTGAGAGGAGTGAGTGAGCACGGAGCAGTCCTGCACAGCACAACACCCTGCAATCTTCTCTTAGCAAGTTCCTAGATAAGCACTGACCTTTCTGACTCATGAATCCAGTGTTTAAGGTGCCCAGACAATCTACAGCTGACCTTCATGTCTCCTCTTCCTGCTCCCTCATCTCCCTCGGCCCCTCCCCCCTCCATAGGATATAATGGACAAAGCAGAACCCGTCTTCACTGGCTTCTCTGTAATGAAGACGGCTTTGCCTGATAATGAACAGATAAGAAGTGGGTGGGGGGGGGGGAGGCTGGGAGATTGCTTTTAGAGTACAGAAGGAGGCTTTATTGCCAAATAAAACCTATTATAGAGTTTCTTAAAATAACTTATACTACTCATTTCTGCAAAAAAAAAAATGTCAGTTACGCTTTCAAGTACCCCTTTAACTTTCGGGCCACAAAGGATGCAGTTGTACACGGTCCCCCAAACCTTAAAGAGTCACTGTCGTTTCATTTTTCTGCAGAAATCAATAGTTCAGGCCATTGTAAGAAACTTTGTAATTGGGTTTATTAGGCAAATCTGCCATTATCTGCATTCAAAAAGACTTTCCCCTGGTCCCCCCCCCCCTCCCTCCTCTCTCTCATTCACTTCTCATTATCAGGAAATCTCGTCTTGTTACATCAGTCGGGCCCTGTGTAACCTATGGAGAGGGGAGGGGGGGGCCAGAGATTAGTCGGCAGCAGAGAGAAGAGAACAAAGGATTACACAGCGGGACCTGTGTGAAAGGCGGTATTCAGAGGTCAGCGAAGTCAGTGCTGACTTCAGAGGAGATAGCCCGGTGATGTAGCTGTAAATTAACTCTTTGTTGTCCTGTTTTGGTGCCTCATCACCCTCCACCCCTTCCCTCCCCATAGAGAACAATGAAGACAGAGGGGAGAGCTTCAAACTACTTTTTCATGATAAAAATGAATTTTTCGGCTAATAAACCCAATTACAAAGTTTCTTAAAATCGCCTGGACTATCGATTTCTGCAAAAAAAAAATAAAAAAATTAAAAGACAGTGACACTTTAAAGGGGTTATCCAGCGCTACAAAAACATGGCCACTTTCCCCCCTACTGTTGTCTCCAGTTGAGGTGCGGTTTGCAATTAAGCTCCATTTACTTCAATGCAACTGAGTTTCAAAACCCCGCCCAAACTGGAGACAACAGAAGGGGGAAAGTGGCCATGTTTTCGTAGCGCTGGATAACCCCTTTAAGGTGCCTAAGACTAGAACTATAGACAATGCATGATAGTTGGGGACCTGTTAAAGAGTTTGTTTCCGGTTACCCAATGGCTTGGTCCTACGGAGCAGGAGACACTTACGGCTGTGGATTATTCTGTATTTGCTCCGGGACAAACTGTATAACTTCATAGACGGTGCCATTGATGTCCTGGACCTGCAGGGAGTTCGAGCCGGGTGATATTACCTGTGCAGGGGGGATACAGTGAGTTAGTATAGAGAGATGGTGCCATACTGCATACATAAGCAAATGATAGTACGGTACAGAGTGATAGATGAGCATGTCTTCCATATTAGAGTCACGTCCAGAGCTGCATTCATAATTCTGCAGGTTGCTAGCCCTCTGGCTGTAAAGCTTGGAATACGCGACAGATATGTGCCGGACAAAGTTGCTGATTTCAGCAGGAGAGGCTGACTATATAATGTGTATTGTCCCTCCCGAGAGTAGACGTGTGGCCAGTGATGGATGTTGGACAGTTTTTTTGTTCTTCAACAGATAAGCCGCCCCAAAGTGATCTTGTGAGTATATGAAGATCAGGAGAGGTAGGTGTTGGATGTATAAGTGCTTGGTGGAGATGAGGGAGCACAAGTGAAGTATTTGCTCGAGTTTCCGGCTACTTGAAAGTACTCAATACACTATAATGTATTATTTCTGACTGAGTCTCTGTATCAATGGAGACCCGACCTTCTGGATTAGCAGAGGATCTTGCCGCTAATCCGGATCATGACAGGTACACTTTAAACCACATGGGGGGAGATTATACTTACCACTCTGGTCTTCTATGTCTCTTCACTATCATAGCTCAGCCAATCAGTGGTTGCTGCCATGTCCCGCCTAAGCGGCTGATTGGCTGAGCAGCAATAGTGAAGCCAGATGGAAGACCAGAGTGGTGAGTATAATTTCCCTGCTCCCCTCCCCTGCAATAGAACATAGTCTGGCCCCCAGGGGCCAAACTCTCACTTTCAGATTAACAAGGTATTTCCTGACTTTGTCCCAAGTAATCGGTAAGTAACCTGGGAAAGGTCAACACTTCCTTGATGGAGGAGGATACTGCTTATATTTTATGAGCCAATGCCGCCCTGTCAATATACTTCTCTGGAGAGACGCTCAGAGGCTGATGGTCCTCTGCCTGGATACAGCCTATGGTGTTTAGTAAGTTAGCTCATCACCCCCCATGAGTATTAGGGACTGGGGACGCACTGGGGGGGGGGGGGGGGTGCAGACAACTTATTCCAGAAGTCCTCATTTATCAGATAAGACAAGAAGAACTTTCTTCTAGTTTATAAAAAATATCATAAAAATATTTGTTGAGAATGTAACATGAATCTCCGTCAGCGGCAGCCCCCTCATCTCCAGTATATAAATATCTCATCCTGTGATATATCACCATTCAGCAATATGCCAGCTATGTCACCAGGTGGGCCGCACCAGGGACCCGGCAAACGGAGTCACAGAGTTTAAAGGGATTATCCAGCGCTACGAAAACATGGCCACTTTCCCCCTACTGTTGTCTCCAGATTGGGTGGGGTTTTGAAACTCAGTTCCATTGAAGTAAATGGAGCTTAATTGCAAACTGCACCTGGAGACAACAGTAGGGGGAAAAGTGGCCATGTTTTTGTGGCGAATAAACCCTTTAAGAGTTTGTCAGTTCTTCATTCCCTTCTAAGTACACAGTGGTCGCTAGCAGATCAATAAAGGTCTGACTGCTGGGACCCCCTGCCAGTTCTGAGAATGGGGACATAATTGTGGGCAGGAGGGGCATAACTAGGAGTCATGGGGCCCCATGGCAAAAAATTCAGAGGTCCAATAGACAATGAAGGGGACAGACGTGGTCCACACCACCAATGTTGATAGCCAGTGTCTCTATGGCAGGGATGGGGAAGCTTCGGCCCTCCAGCAAAACTACAATTCCAATCATGCCAGATGGCCAAAGCTAAAGATGGAGCCCCATGCCTGCGTGATATCCATAAGCATATCATTAGTGCGTCCTACCATTTTCGGAGAAATCCAATGATAATGTACAGACTATATGAGCCCCCACCCGGCATCACATAGGTCGGGTATCTCCAGCTCCGAGATCAACAGCGTCCAAGGATCTGGATAGAAATGTGGAGATCTTGTATGTACCTACCCTGTGCGGAGCCGAAGAATCCGGTAAAGACACAAACTCGTAAATCCCAAAATCGTTTATGGCATCTTCATGTCCTGCAAGAGATAGCGTCATATTACCAGCACTGACTGGAGCGCGACCATACAGCAACCCACCGGACTGCCTGCTCTAGGACTACACTAAGCCAGGCTGGTGGGCTGGACGGGGGTAAGATCTCAGTGTTAGTTTGTTTTACTTGTGTGGTCGTATAGGAATTGGAATCTGTAGGGCCAATATACTATTTCATATTATACTATATCTATGCTGTCACTGCATTGCAGGTTAAACACTTGTCATTGCTATAATTTCAGTGACCACTAGATGGTAGTGTTGCAATTGGTACACATAATATTGCAGCACTTATAATTTCTAATTCTACATTGATTTACCACACTGAGATCTTTCTCCCCCTCTGGCCTCGTGTTATCTGTGTCTCTTCCCATGAAATTCCCTAGTTTTTATCAATTTTTTGTACATGTAAATAAAGGACTTTGTTATACTTCTAAATAATTTTTTCAGTTTTTTTCTTTTCTGATATTAGTTTCTTTAAACCTAGACCTGGGCAGATCCTGATAAAAAATTATAGTTATATTTACAAGAAATTATATGATAAAAGTTATAAAATCATATTTTCCTTCCAAGCTCAAGAGTCATAGATTCTGTGCTGAGCAGCAGCATGCATACCTGACTCCTCCCCCACCCTCCATGTTTGGCTTCTAGCACAGAACCCTGTACATTAATCATACAGGACATGGAGGGGTGGGGGAGGGAACAGGCATGAATGCTGCTGCTCAGCACAGAATCTCAGTGTGCTCAGCACACTGACTCTTGAGCTTGGAAGGAAAACATAATTTTATAATTTTGTACACACCTTTATTTGATGTATTATTATTTAATGTATTCCCCTATCATCTATCTGCCCATGTCTGCACCTCTGAGTATCATATAGAACTGACAGCTCATTTAAAGGGGTATTCCGCTCAAAGTACTTTTAATATGTTGCTGCCCATGGTGATACGAACAATTCCTTCCATATTTGTTATTATCTATTCAATCTCCTTCCCCCAGTTCTCAGCTGCTGCTTTCTGCTGAAGACACAAAAATCTGTGTGTGAGCTTTTCTTTCTGTCTCCCCCTCCTCCCCCTTCCTTCTAAGACGGCTGATGTAAACAAGTCCCTGGCAGGCTGTGTCTGCAACATTGTAGCTTCTTTGTAATGCTGGGAGGGTTATTCTGAGGTCATGTTGCTGATGAATTCACTGTGATTAATCTTCCCAGCATTACAGCATTGAAGGGAGGGGGGAGGAGGAGAAGGAGACAGAGAGAAAAGCTCACACACAGATTTTTGTGTCTTCAGCAGAAAGCAGCAGCTGAGAACTGGGGGAAGGAGACTGAATAGATAGTAACAAGTATGGAAGGAATTATTAGTCTCACCATGGGCAGCAACATATCAAAAGTGAGTGGAATATCCCTTTAAATGTATTAAAATAAATACTAGTGGTACAAATAAAAAAGACTAATCCATCGAGATAACACACTAATCTGCAGGGTAACAATAGGTCTTTTCATTGCTGCAGGTACCAATGAGGAAACGGCTTTACCTGAATAGATCGGCGTCCTTCTGTATTCTGTTGAAGGCCTAAAATCATTACAATAAACTTTAAAAATTTAAAAATACAAGAAAAAAAGTCACATAAAAAAGAAAAAAACTTGTGTTACCTCCGGGGCTGGAGTTTCCACTGGATGGCTGCAATAGAAAGAAGAGGCTGAGAAGGTCCTCCACAGAACATGTATACCTATACATCTATATACAGTACATGTGCCATATAGAACATGTATGTGTACCCTATATATACATATACCCTGTATACATCTATATACATGTGCCCCATAGAACATGTATGTGTACCCTATATATAGATATACCCTGTATACATCTATATACATGTGCCCTATAGAACATGTATGTGTACCCTATATATAGATATACCATGTATACATGTATGTGTACCCTATATATACATATACCCTGTATACATCTATATACATGTGCCCTATAGAACATATGTGTCTAATGACCGACACTTAGCAATCGTTACAAAACATGATGGGACAGCAGTCTCACTTTATGGCTGCAGTAATTTTTTTTTTAGGATTCACATCCATATGTCATGACAGGTACAGATACAGGACAGGTTATGGCTGGGAGATTATTCCAATTAATTTAATTAATTCACCCAGAATTTGAGAATTGATTTGATTGTCACTGAAAACCGTAAATTCGATTTAAAAAAAAAAAAAAGTACAAAAAATGTGCGCTCTGACCTGCAGGGGGAGTGGCTGCAGCATAAACAGGGAGTCTGACCATGCCCGAAGCTGCAAGCTTCTCCTCCTGCAGGTCACAGCGCCCCCTGCTGGGCACAGATCACCGGCACCATGCCCTGCCCCTCCCTCACCAATGCCTACCTAGTAACTAATACTTTTCTCCCACAACTACTACTACTCCCACTACTATTGCTACTACTCCTAATACTACTACTCCCAATATTACTACTACTACTCCCACTCCTGATACTACTACTGCCAATACTGCTATCACTACTACTACTCCCACCACTATTGCTACTACTACTCCCACTCCTTATACTACTACACAACTTGTATACTATATACTGCTGCTATGTTTAGTGATTATGTACAGTATATATACTATATACTGCAGCTATGTATGGTGATTGTTATGTGCAGTGTATATACTATATACTACTGCTATGTCTGGTGATTGTTATATACGGTATATATACTATATACTGCTGCTATGTCTGGTGATTGTTATGTGCAGTGTATATACTATATACTGCTGCTATGTCTGGTGATTGTTATGTGCAGTGTATATACTATATACTGCTGCTATGTCTGGTGATTGTTATGTGCAGTGTATATACTATATACTGCTGCTATGTCTGGTGATTGTTATATACGGTATATATACTATATACTGCTGCTATGTCTGGTGATTGTTATATACGGTATATATACTATATACTGCTGCTATGTCTGGTGATTGTTATGTGCAGTGTATATACTATATACTGCTGCTATGTCTGGTGATTGTTATGTGCAGTGTATATACTATATACTGCTGCTATGTCTGGTGATTGTTATGTGCAATGTATATACTATATACTGCTGCGCTGCTATGTCTGGTGATTGCTATGTGCAGTGTATATACTATATACTGCAGCTATGTATGGTGATTGTTATGTGCAGTGTATATACTATATACTGCTGCTATGTCTGGTGATTGTTATGTGCAGTGTATATACTATATACTGCAGCTATGTCTGGTGATTATGTACAGTGTATATACTATATACTGCTGCTATGTCTGGTGATTGTTATGTGCAGTGTATATACTATATACTGCTGCTATGTCTGGTGATTGTTATGTGCAGTGTATATACTATATACTGCTGCTATGTCTGGTGATTGTTATGTGCAGTGTATATACTATATACTGCTGCTATGTCTGGTGATTGTTATGTGCAGTGTATATACTATATACTGCTGCTATGTCTGGTGATTGTTATGTGCAGTGTATATACTATATACTGCTGCTATGTATGGTGATTGTTATGTGCAGTGTATATACTATATACTGCTGCTATGTCTGGTGATTGTTATGTGCAGTGTATATACTATATACTGCTGCTATGTCTGGTGATTGTTATGTGCAGTGTATATACTATATACTACTGCTATGTCTGGTGATTGTTATATACGGTATATATACTATATACTGCTGCTATGTCTGGTGATTGTTATGTGCAGTGTATATACTATATACTGCTGCTATGTCTGGTGATTGTTATGTGCAGTGTATATACTATATACTGCTGCTATGTCTGGTGATTGTTATGTGCAGTGTATATACTATATACTGCTGCTTACCTCTGTGAAGTTGATATTTTTTCCACAGGAATATAAAGCAGATGGATACGATGACAAACAGTGAGACTCCGGTTATGGCGGCCAGCGGGGACAGGGTGCTCGTCAGCTGGGAAAGTTTTTCTGGGTCTGTAACAATAAATAAATAAATAATAATAATAATAATAATAATTGATTGCCTTGTACACGGATATAGGTCCCCAGATTTCTCTGTATTCTCCGACTTTCTCTCATTATCGCATTTAGTATTTTCCTATGGTCACTCCCTCCTTCTAGCTCTGTGGTTAATGTCAGGGCATGTGGTGGGCTTCTGCTCATAGACAGCAGCTCACCTGAACAAGCAGAGCTGCAGTGTAAAGCACAGCGAGGGACACAGCATCATTAGATTAAGGACAAGCCCATTATATAAAGGTATTGTTAATGGTATAAGGGAAGACAGGGTAGGATTATACGCTGACGATACCATATTATTCATGTCCCCCCCAAAGGAAACCTTACCAATAGCTACTGTATATCTATGATTAATGAGTTAGAACACGCCTCAGCAAAAGTTCCCACCTGTTTCTTTAAGAAGTTGCATTCTCGTTTCCCTTCCTCCCGATCCAAATTAAGTTTGCAAACTTTACAACGACCCAAATCATGTGGGGGTATGTCCCTACCAGATATGTATGTATATTACTTAGCGGGACAATTAAGGTACCTAACGAAATGGGTGGAAGCAGGGGTTCCCCCAAACAGAGAACACCATCTAGCTCACTTCTTCTTGAAGGAGGGTTCCTTCCCAAATCTAAACTCCTTCCCCTACACAAGTTAGCTCATCAAGTCTGCTCAGCGGTTCTGAAACTGACTCAATATAATGAAGTAATGTTAGAGACACCACTATGGTATCACCGCCACCTACCCCATTTTACTGAATCACTAGAACCCCATTTCTGGATACAGCATGGGATATGTACACTAGGTGATATAGGTATATAGATATATAGAGGCTCTATATACAGATACCTACAATTTAGAGCCCAGTTTCTGGGACCTAATCTCCCCTTTTCCAATTACCCCCTAATAGGTGTGTTTAAATCTCAAGGCCCTTGTGGGCTCATCTCAGCTTTGTGTGCATTTTTGATTCAAGCTAGACTGGCATCCATGTCAAAAGATAAGACGTATTGCTGTATGGAAAGGTTATTTTACCTGTGCATTGTCTGTATTATGTATCTCCTTCAATAAACTCAGTTTAAAAAAAAAAAAAAATCTCCAGTCTTTCAGTACTTTTCAGCTGCTGTATGTCCTGCAGGAAGTGGTGTATTCTCTCCAGTCTGACACAGTGCTCTCTGCTGCCACCTCTGTCCATGTCAGGAACTGTCCAGAGCAGCAGCAAATCCCCATAGAAAACCTCTCCTGCTCTGGACAGTTCCTGACATGGACAGAGGTGGCAGCAGAGAGCACTGTGTCAGACTGCAGAGAATACACCACTTCCTGCAGGACATATAGCAGCTGTTAAGTACTGGAAGACTGGAGATTTTTAAACAGAAGTAAAATAAAAACCTATATAACTTTCTGAAACCAGTTCATCTGAAAGAAAAAGATTTTCGCTGGCGTTCCCCTTTAAGGAACAACTACAGAGATTGTGATGAATTCTCCCTTCTGTCCCCCATGCTTTACACTGCATCCCTGCATGGAGAGTGTATTTCTATTATAGCAATGACATGTAAGCGTCGCTGACGCAGACCCTCCTGACACTTATCGTGGTTTCCAGCAGCGGTATATGTGGGCGCACACTTTCCCCATTATTCCGCCTATCTGGTCGCCGTATTACTAGATCATATCCATAACTGTATGTAGCCATTGTGTGGCTGTCACTCAGCAGTCATCCCGCCGGTGAAGGCAGAGCATTGTGCGCGGCTGTCACTGTGTCACTGTCGGCAAACAGCCGCTGCTACATGTGTTTACTTTAATAATAGATGACAGCAGCACAAGCCAGTGTGGACAGACCGGTCTGTTCAGTTCTGTGAGGAGCTGACACCGAGCCACCGACAACCTCTCATCCACAATCTATTACTCCATCATTACTTTGTTATAGCTTTTAAGTCTTTTATAATGCTAGATGGAAACCATCAGCAAGCAGGAGAGTTGCAGATAGACTTTATTATAGCTCCGCTTACACCTGTGTGATCTAAGGACTACAACTCCCAGCATGCCCTGACAGCTGACACTGTGGTTTTCTGTACTGGGGATACATGGCTCAATAACACATGATTTTCTGTACCCACATTGTAGACTAAGATTTATAATCTTTTTAAGGGGAACTCCAGAGGGCGGAAAAATGTGTTTAAAGGGGTTGTCCAGTGAAAAACTTCTTTCAAATCAACTGGTGTCAGAAAGTTATATAGATTTGTAATTTACTTCTGTTAAAAAATCTCAAGTCTTCCCACACTTATCAGCTGCTGTATGTCCTTCAGGAAGTGTTTTATTTTCAGCCTGACACACTGCTCTCTGCTGACATCTCTGGCCGAGACAGGAACTGTCCAGAGCAGGAGAGTTTTTCTATGGGGATTCATAGAAAACCGGGACAGAGTTCCTGCCTCGGCCAGAGATGTCACCAGAGAGCAGTGTGTCAGACTGAAAATAAAACACTTCCTGCATCACATACAGCAGCTGATAAGTATGGAAAGACTTGAGATTTTTTTTATTAGAAGTAAATAACAAATCTATATAACTTTCTGACACTAGTTGATTTAAAAGAAAAAGATTTTCACTGGACAACCCCTTTAAATCACCTGGTTTCACAAAGTTATATAGATTTGTCAATTCTATTAAAAAATCTCCAGTCTTCCGGTACTTATCAGCTGCTGTATGTCCTGCAGGAAGTGGTGTATTCTCTCCAGTCTGACACAGTGCTCTCTGCTGCCACCTCTGTCCATGTCAGGAACTATCCAGAGCAGCAGCAAATCCCCATAGAAAACCTCTCCTGCTCTGGACAGTTCCTGACATGGACAGAGGTGGCAGCAGAGGGCACTGTGTCAGCCTGGAGATAATACACCACTTCCTGCAGGATATATAGCAGCTGATAAGTACTGGAAGATTGGAGAATTTACAAATCTGTATAACTTTCTTTGACAACAGCCAGAGTTTCCCTTTAAATCTGCTCCTGGCTTTATATTTAACAATTGCAATTTAAAAAAAAAAAAAAAAAAAAAAGATCATGTGAACACACCCTGAGACTTCTTTTCTCTTCAAACCAATTCCTGGCTTTGTATTCAATAATTACAATTAAAACCTGAACGTGTGAACGCAGCCCAAGGTGGTAATTTGCCAATCAAAAATACAATACGTTTTATAACTAGACACCATTGTGCACTCGCTGCGCTTAATAGATACACATAACAAGTATCAGGGATGAGTCAATGGCAGCTTGTCAGTGGTTTCCAGGTAGCAACCAGAAATCGTATAGATGGGAAAGATATATGAGAAGGATGCTAAAAATATAGGACAAGATTCCGGATAAAACGCAGGCCAGAGGTATAAGAAAGATCAGATCGTTATTGCTTCTACGTTAAAAAGGTCATCAAACACCGACGCGTTTCACATCCTCATAGGTCATCCATGCCACACTGTGTATAAAGATGGGATGTAGTAATAGATGTAACTTCCTTCCTCTCTTTCACAAGAAAAGCTGAAGGAAACATTCCTCTTCCAGTTTACCTGTTTTTTTATCTTTATCCTACAACTGTATAATGATGTATTATCGTATCTCTTATTTCTATGATATTGCCAGTGTATAGCAGATACTGTGGGCAATATTATTTTAAATTTGATGAGTCACTGGTTGATAATAACCCTCTAAGCCCAAGAAAAAGGCTATTCTGTAGCCAAGGTTTCCTAGTGGTTTCCTCCACAGTGGGTTTTTCCTCCTAGTTGAGGAGTTCCTGTGCTTTGCACAATTTCCATAGAGCTTGTCACTTTTTATTTATTTTATTTTATTACTTAAAGAAAACCAGGATTCCAAAGGAAAAGCAAATCCCATAAAACTTAGATCCTAGTGACAAGCTCTTGTATGCATATGGAGTTGTCTTGTACTGCGTCTTTAGGGCCAGCAGGAGGATGCACTGGTACAGTGGTGGGCCTAACCTGTGGGGTGGGGCGGGGCAGTAGAAGCCAAAACTCCAACAGGAAACAGATACAATCACACAATATAAGAATAACTAAACCAAAGAAGAAAGCAAGAAGGAAATATATTTGGCCCCCGTTGTTACTCTTGGCTATACATGTGACCTTTGCATGTTTCTATCACTTTAAATGACAAGTACCATTTATTATGATCAACTAAATTGAACTTATTTAAGCTGTACTTTATTAGTGTGTTTACATGAAACAATCCATGTGTACAGCATCAACAGGAGCAACGGAGGGCACTCTAATATTCATGGTGGACGATACAGGGTGTACACAGGCTGTTAACCTTTTAAAGGGGGGTGCGGGATCTTGACCATATAGAATACACTATGCAACATCGTCCAAGTGTGGAACATTGCCCCATATCCGAAATTTCAACTTGGAGTGGAAAATTGGGATTTTTACTTTTCGCTAGCAGGGATGTTATCGGTAGCCAGCTACTTCCTGTCCTAGAAAATTAGGTTGAAAGTCTGAAGCCATCTGGACCATAGGATAAAGACTATCAGACTGCAAGTACTATATATGGGTTGTATCGCCCATCCAACCCCCTAGACGTATGCCTTAATAAACCCTATTCATGACTTAAAGACGCACATGTTGCCAAACAATTTTTTTAAGAATTAATCTGGGAATTAATCGGGGCAGTTTTGCAATATATTCTATTTTTTTTTATTTTCTATATTATTTAAAGGGGTACTCCAGCGCGGGGGGGGGGGCACTTTTCCGCTGGGACCAGTGGCAGGTCCCGCATTGCGGCGCTCCGGTGCCCAGTTCCTGGCCGCTTCCTGGTTTCTGACGCGGGCCCGAAACGTGATGTCTCAGGTCCGCTCTGCCAGTCAGTGAAGGAGGCGGGATCCGTTTCAATTCCGCTCAGATCCCGCCTCACTGACTGGCTGAGCGGACCTGAGACGTGACGTCTCGTGCCCGCATCAGACACCAGGAAGCGGCCGGGAATCGGGCACCGGAGCGCCGCAATGCGGGACCTGCCGCTGGAACCGGGGAGGTGAGTGGACGTATATAATATATAGTACAACACCCATTGTCGATCGGACCGTGCCCGCTAATACCTGCTATGTTACTAGTGTATTTACATTCTAGAATGGGATGTGACCGAACAACATGTACAGTATATAGTAAAACATTGAGTGTTACAGTAACAACTACATGTACAGTATATAGTACGACACCCGGTGTTACAGTAACAACTACATGTACAGTATATAGTACAACACCCGGTGTTACAGTAACTACATGTACAGTATATAGCACAACACCCGGTGTTACAGTAACAACAACATGTACAGTATATAGTACACCACCCAGTGTTACAGTAACTACATGTACAGTATATAGTACACCACCCAGTGTTACAGTAACAACTACACGTACAGTATATAATACACCACCCAGTGTTACAGTAACAACTACACGTACAGTATATAATACGACACTGAGTGTTACAATAACAAATAAATGTACATTATATAGTACAACATTGAGTGTTACAGTAACTACATGTACAGTATATAGTACACCACCTGGTGTCACAGTAACAGCTACACGTACAGTATATAGTACAACACCCGGTGTTACAGTAACAACTACATGTACAGTTACAGAATTACAAAAAATATTAGATCGTGCAGTAGAAGAAGGGATCATCCCTAAAAAGATCTATGATGGATTAATGCAAGTACACCCACAGATACCGACGTTTTATCTTCTTCCAAAGGTCCACAAGGATCCCGTTAACCCGCCGGGTCGTCCGATAGTGTCCGGTATAGATGGATTATGTGATCCAGTTTGTAGATTTATAGACTTCTATCTCAAACCATTAGTAAGTACTTTACCTTCCTATACCAAGGACACCTCGGACGCCCTGGCGAGGATTGACGGGATCTTTGTGGATCCCGACATGCTTTTAGTTGCTGCAGATGTTGAGTCTCTATATACGTGTATCCGGCATGATGATGGTTTACGGGCTGTGAAATTCTTCCTGGATATGAGCCACTGGGACTCCGACACCTGCCATTTAATTTTGGAATTATTACGGTTTGTGTTAACACACAATTTTTTTGTGTTTAAAGATAATTTTTATTTACAAATGCGCGGCACGGCCATGGGGGCGGCCTGTGCGCCTTCATACGCCAACCTCTTCCTGGGATTCTGGGAGAGGGGGGTTTTTCAGTGTGGGGGCGCCCAGGCTGCACCCCATGTCCAGTGCTGGTTACGTTATATAGATGATGTTCTTTTTGTTTGGCAGGGGTCGGAGTCCGAGTTAAAGGGCTTTATGGAAGAATTAAATACAAATGATGTCAACATAAAACTTACATACAAGAGTGATCGGAAAAAAATAGAATTTTTGGACATCCAAATTGAGTGTGGTGAGGATGGCATGCTGCAGACTGATGTCTTCCGTAAATCTACGGCGACTAATTCTCTGCTGCATGCTACATCTGCACACACTCCAGCCACCATCAGAGCTGTACCTACCGGTCAGTTTCTACGTATGAGACGGATATGTTCCTCTGAAAACAAGTTTGAGGCCCAGGCAGAGGATCTAAAGGATCGGTTTAGAGAAAGGGGCTACAGTAACCGAATGATAGAGAGGGGTTTTAGACGAGCTAAAAACACTAAACGTGAGGACATACTACAGACGGGAAGAAAGATAAAAAATAAAAATGATGGTATGATTAGGTTTGTCTCTACATTTAATTGCAAATGGGAAACAATGAGGGGAATTTTTAAAAAGCACTGGCCGGTCTTATGTACAGACCCAGTGCTAGCAGCAAAGTTGCCAAAGGTTCCAGCCATGACAGCGAGAAGGGGTAAGAACCTAAAAGACATTCTCGTAAAAAGCCATTATGTGGCAAAACCAGATAACCCGTTTGGACGGACACATGTGAGAACTGGATGTTACCCTTGTGGTAACTGCGTAGCCTGCCCCAATATATTGAGAACAAACTCCTTCTCCTCGGCTGATGGAGAACGGGAATTTAAAATTAGGGACTATGTGTCTTGCAGCAGTACACACGTGGTATATTATGCCACGTGTGGGTGCGGCAAGATATATGTGGGACTCACCTCTCGAGAATTGAAGATCAGAGTGAGGGAGCATGTAAGGGGAATTGTGGCGGCAAAAAATATTGATGAAATAGAAACCTTAAAAACAATACCTAAACATTTTAAACTTTATCATGACAGCGATCCAAAAAGTTTTCTGGTGAGAGGGATCGAGAAAGTCAAGGTTGGAATCAGAGGGGGCAATGTGCGGAAGATTTTAGCTCAAAAGGAATGTCGTTGGATCACTATTTTAGGTACCCTGGCCCCTATGGGCATGAATGAGAATTGTAGTTTTGTTTCATTTTTGTAAATCCATGTATTAATATCTTGTTTTTATTCCTTTATTCTTTCTTCTGTCTTCTTTTCTCTTTCTGTGCTTCTTTATCTGCGGGATTACATTTCTGCAGATTTTTCTTACTATTTTAGGTTTTTTTATTTTTTGTACATTATTGAGATTCTGGAGAAAATTCCGTCTGATGGACATCTTTGGAGCTTCTACTGTGTTGATGGGAATGGGACTCATGATATTCTGTAGGATACCTTTCTACATGGGAAATGTTACTTTCTGTACATAATGAATGATTTATTGCCTTTTATATATATATTTTTTTAGTTTATGGGTGTATATATATATATGTATTTTACTTTATATATTTATATGTTTATAACATATTTGTCACACAATTTACGTCTTTTTTACAACCCTTGGGATATAATTCCCTAGCACTATTCACATTTAGTCTTTTTTGTGTTGCACTATGAAATTGAGCACTTTTTACTATGATTCTTTGATATTATCATGTTTTCACTATTACTTATTACATCACTATATATAATCTATATTCATTTATATATTATTCTATATATTCGTTATTATATGCATACATAATTATGTTTCACGATTTTCACATTTTTTACACCCATGTACATATATTATATATATACATATAATTTATTCTTTTTATTATTTTTTCTTTTTAAAGGTAATGATTTTCTTAGGAATTGCTATAATTATGTATTCATTGTAAAAACAAGGAGATGGGCTTGCTATGTAGAAAGTGTCCTTTGCTCCATAGTATGATGGAAAAGCGAATCCATGATTGGTTAAATCGAGTCATGTGATCTTACATCTCCGGGCGTGCGCTCCGGAGCGGTTGCTGACGCCGTTGTCGCATCCTGTTGGCCTCAGTACCTAGTGTGCGCATGTCCGTGACGTTTATCGTTGCGGACATGCGCACTCGGGGTGAGCTGCCGGACCGGATGTGACGCGGCCTCCGCTTCCGGTCTGGCGCGCCGGAGTCCCGGAAGGAGTAGTGCTATCAATTAGTAGTGAAGCATATTTAAGGGGGGTAAGATCAGAAGTAGGTAGTTCCCCGAGGAAGCGTGCAATAGCGAAACGTACGTAGGAACGGTCGGTGCGGTGTCAGACAAACATGGGTATGTGCAATATGTTTTGAATGCTATAGTGGCCACTTGGTTTTTCTTTGTTTACATACGTAATGATACTGAGGCGATACTAGAATAGTACATGACTTAATGCACCTTATAGTTATACTCCCACATTAGAAATTTGTTGTGGGTATAATCCCGCATTGCTGACACCCATTTTATATGTGTTTTTACTGGGGTAATATTTTTAATACTTCATTTTATATTGGTAAAAACTGTCTGTGTATTGGTACATTATATACAATAAAAATTCTTTACATTTTTTATGAATTAAGCCCATTGTGTGTTTCTATTTGTATACAAATGTACAGTATATAGTACAACACCCGGTGTTACAGTAACTACATGTACAGTATATAGCACAACACCTGGTGTCACAGTAACAGCTACACGTACAGTATATAGTACAACACCCGGTGTTACAGTAACAACTACATGTACAGTATATAGTACACCACCCAGTGTTACAGTAACTACATGTACAGTATATAGTACAACACCCGGTGTTACAGTAACTACATGTACAGTATATAGTACAACACCCGGTGTTACAGTAACTACATGTACAGTATATAATACAACACCCGGTGTTACAGTAACTACATGTACAGTATATAGCACAACACCCGGTGTTACAGTAACTACATGTACAGTATATAGTACAACACCTGGTGTCACAGTAACAGCTACACGTACAGTATATAGTACAACACCCGGTGTTACAGTAACAACTACATGTACAGTATATAGTACACCACCCAGTGTTACAGTAACTACATGTACAGTATATAGTACACCACCTGGTGTTACAGTAACAACTACATGTACAGTATATAGTACAACACCCAGTGTTACAGCAACAACTACATGTACAGTATATAGTACAACATCGAGTGTTACAGTAACAACTACATGTACAGTATATAGTACAACACCCAGTGTTACAGTAACTACATGTACAGTATATAGTACAACACCCGGTGTTACAGTAACTACATGTACAGTATATAGTACACCACCTGGTGTCACAGTAACAGCTACACGTACAGTATATAGTACAACACCCGGTGTTACAGTAACTACATGTACAGTATATAGTACAACACCTGGTGTTACAGTAACTACATGTACAGTATATAGTACAACACCCGGTGTTACAGTAACTACATGTACAGTATATAGTACAACACCCGGTGTTACAGTAACAACTACATGTATATAGCACAACACCCGGTGTTACAGTAACAACTACATGTACAGTATATAGTACAACACCCAGTGTTACAGTAACTACATGTACAGTATATAGTACAACACCCGGTGTTACAGTAACAACTACATGTACAGTATATAGTACACCACCCGGTGTTACAGTAACAACTACAACATGCGTTACACCAGTAATATCAGGCTCATTTACCCAGGTCATTCTTTTCCTTAGGCTTCATTCCCACTGAGCAAAACTAGCGGAATTCCACGGCGGAATTGTCAGCCGTGGAATGCCGTTAGCCTCCCTTTCATAATGGGAGTCTATGGGAGGCGCGGACAGAGCAGGAGCGCGCGCCTCCCATAGACTCCCATTATAAGAGGGAGGCTAACGGCATTCCGCGGCGGACAATTCCGCCGTGGAATTCCGCTAGTTTTGCTCAGTGGGAACGAAGCATTATAGTGGAATTTATACAAATTAGTATGGTGTTCCCCATTATCCCAGTTTCCTACCAGAGAAGAGCTCCTAATCCCCTGAATATTCATAGGGTCAATTTATACAATATTGCCTGTCTGTATACACCTCTAGGGGGAGCTGCATTCACACAGTTCTACAGCTCCCTCTAGTGGTAAATAAGAATGGAGACAGACCAGAAATAAAATTGCTCTGATATAAGAACATTTAACAAAAAAAAAAAAAAAACTGCACGATTTTTTTTACTTATTTAGGTTAAAAGCATGACAATCTCCTACCTAAGGGTGTAATGATGACCGTGAACTGCGTCTCCTCCCCCTTCCCGGTGATGTTGTTGAAGGCGCGGCACAGATAATCCACAGTCTTTTGCCCGACTTTCTCAGACAGGAGCTTGAAGTAAGGTCCATAGTTGACGATCTCGGTGGAGTTGTTGCCCCGCTGTATCCAGGCGCAGGTATTGGGGGGGTTGGAGTCGGCTGAGCAGTCAAAGCGAACAGATTCTCCGTTGGCGATGGTGAAGACCTCCCCGACCTTCAGTCCTTTATCAGAGATCACACGGAGCCCGTAAGGTCCATCTGTCATAAAGGAAACGTAGAGTAATGGAGCGGGATCAGTATATGTGTATCCTAAACATTTGTGTTACTCACTTCTGTCAGTCCTGGCTGTAACACTGCATCTCTACAGCCGGCTTCCCCCAGTGTAATGGCTATTCTAATGGTAACATGTAATATATAGACATCAGGGGAGGCTGCAGCACTAGTGACACAGACAGCTCCCCCAGTGTAATGTCTATTCTAATGGTAACATGTATTATATAGACATCAGAGGAGGCTGCAGCACTAGTGACACAGACAGCTTCCCCCAGTGTAATGTCTATTCTAATGGTAACATGTATTATATAGATATCAGGGGAGGCTGCAGCACTAGTGACACAGACAGCTTCCCCCAGTATAATGTCTATTCTAATGGTAACATGTATTATATAGACATCAGGGGAGGCTGCAGCACTAGTGATACAGACAGCTTCCCCCAGTGTAATGTCTATTCTAATGGTAACATGTATTATATAGACATCAGGGGAGGCTGCAGCACTAGTGACACAGACAGCTCCCCCTGTGTAATGTCTATTCTAATATTAACAAGTATTATATAGACATTAGGGGAGGCTGCAGCACTAGTGACACAGACAGCTTCCCCCAGTGTAATGTCTATTCTAATGGTAACATGTATTATATACACATCAGGGGAGGCTGCAGCACTAGTGACACAGACAGCTCCCCCTGGTGTAATATCTATTCTAATGGTAACATATAATATATAGACATCAGGGGAGGCTGCAGCACTAGTGACACAGACAGCTTCCCCCAGTGTAATGTCTGTTCTAATGGTAACATGTAATATATAGACATCAGAGGAGGCTGCAGCACTAGAGACACAGACAGCTCCCCCAGTGTAATATCTATTCTAATGGTAACATGTATTATACAGACATCAGGGTAGGCTGCAGCACTAGTGACACAGACAGCTCCCCCCAGTGTAATGTCTATTCTAATGGTAACATGTATTATATAGACATCAGGAGAGGCTGCAGCACTAGTGACACAGACAGCTCCCCCCAGTGTAATGTCTACTTTAATGGTAACATGTAATATATAGACATCAGGAGAGGCTGCAGCACTAGTGACACAGACAGCTCCCCCAGTGTAATGTCTATTCTAATGGTAACATGTATTATACAGATGTATTTTTAATTATTGATACCCACTACATGAATAAAAAATATATTAAAACAAGCAAACATGTCAGCAATGTCTGTAGACAATAACAATAATTAAAGTGTAAAAAACAAAGAACAACATGAAGTAATTAGCACCTAGTTATAAGCCCAAACACAGCGAGCAGAAGGAGCAGCTGTATGCGCCATATGTGCCTCCATTCAGCAATATTCTGGCCCCGATGTCAACTATCAGCCGTATCTGCGGATCAGCCGCTCATTGTGCCGGAGAGGGTTACCGGGGATCCATCGCTCTCTATAGGAGCCTATTGTGCTGTGTGCCTGCAGACCACTAGAGCGGATAAGCAGCCAGGACTATGGGGGTAACAATGGGAGCGCTCCTCTCCATCACCTCAGAGAGCGCACAGAGGATGTCACATAAACTCAGAGAAAACTCATTTTTAGGTTCTCCCTGCATTTTTGCATCCGTTATAGAACATTTCATTTTAACATAAAAAAAGTGGTCATCCAGCAGCCAATGTGACCAATGACGTAAAAGTTTTCTAAAAAAAAATCCCAGAAATGCTGTTTTGGCCGCAATCAAAAATCCCATCTATTTTTTTACTTCTTTTTTTTTTCTTCTTTTTACTTTCCATTACAATTTATGGTAAAGGGGTACTCCAGCAAGAATGTTTTTCTTTCAAGTCAACAGTATATTTATAAATTACTTCTATTTAAAAATCTCCAGTCGCCCAGTACTTATCAGCTGCTGTATGTCCTGCAGGAAGTGGTGTATTCCCCCCAGTCTTCCAGTACTTATCAGCTGCTGTATGTACTGCATGAAGTGGTGTATTCCCTCCAGTCTGACACAGTGCTCTCTGCTGCCACCTCTGTCCATGTCAGGAACTGTCCAGAGCAGCAGGAAATCCCCATAGAAAACCTCTCCTGCTCTGGACAGTTCCTGACATGGACAGAGGTGGCAGCAGAGAGCACTGTGTCAGACTGGGGAGAATACACCACTTCCTGCAGGACATACAACAACTGGTAAGTACTGGAAAAAAAGGGATTTTTAAATTAATGTAGTTTATAAATACATATAACTTTCTGAAACAAGTTGATTTGAAAGAAATAAAGTTTTACTGGAGTACCGCTTTAAAAATTGCAAAAATTATAAAGCAAGACCTCACATGGCAATGTCATTGGAAAGATAAAAAAGTTATACTCTCATACACAGGAAGGTAAAAAGGTTAAATGGATCATCCCGGATTAAAAGAACACAGCTACTTTCTTGCACAAACAGCGCCACCCCTGTACTCAGGCTGTGTGTGGTATTACCATTACAATGGAACTGAGCTGCAATACCACATCCAACCTGAGGAGAAGCGTGGCGCTGTTTCTGGAAGGAAGCAGCCATGTTTTTCTAAGCCCCTTTAATAGCAGTTGTGCAAACGACCCAGCGTGGAAAGTTCCTTGTTCCCATAATTCCTGGTGCAGGTTCTAGAAGGTGGAGCGGCATCGATCAGACATTTATAGCTAATCCCTATTATTAGATTATTATAGTCATTCATGGGGTATTTATAACACGGGACCACCGCAGACCACCTGTCTTACTCTCCCTCCTCCTAGTCCTGTGCACAGTATATAGCCGAGCCATTGGCATCAGATTGTTTCCCCCCCCCCCAGCAGATAAGCTCCATAGAGAAGCCATCGGACTCTCTCACTGCTATTTACCGACTCCCTTATAAAACCATAAATCACCTGTTTTGCTGCGACTTTCCTGCTGCGGTCGGTGCTGATTGGTTGTGTCAGCCGCCCATTCTATCACTGAGCAGATGGCATGTACTTAGTGCGAGGGACCTTTTTATCATCGCACACCCCCGCAGTCTCAACATATGGTACACGGAAACCTTAGCGAGCGCGCTCAATCGCTGCAAACATGTTATTGATGATATATAGATGGAAATTTACTGTATCCCAGGAGCCGGCTGCCGGATTAACCCTCTGACAGATGGAGGCTGGAGACGGTCCCTATAACCCGCGAAGCTATTAGAGAGGTGACCGACAACAGCGGCGCTATGGGTCATGTATACACACTGGGGGCGGCAGTCACGGAGCAGCGGCTACAGGTCGTGTACACACTGGGGGCGGTATTCGCAGAGCGGTGGCTACAGGTCGTGTACACACTGGGGGCGGTATTCGCAGAGCGGTGGCTACGGGTCGTGTACACACTGGGGCCGGCAGTCATAGAGCGGTGGCTACGGGTCGTGTACACACTGGGGGCGGTATTCGCAGAGCGGTGGCTACAGGTCGTGTACACACTGGGGGCGGCAGTCATAGAGCGGTGGCTACGGGTTGTGTACACACTGGGGGCGGCAGTCATAGAGCGGTGGCTACGGGTCGTGTACACACTGGGGGCGGTATTCGCAGAGCGGTGGCTACAGGTCGTGTACACACTGGGGGCGGCAGTCATAGAGCGGTGGCTACGGGTTGTGTACACACTGGGGGCGGCAGTCATAGAGCGGTGGCTACGGGTCGTGTACACACGGGGGGCGGTATTCGCAGAGCGGTGGCTACGGGTCGTGTACACACTGGGGGCGGCAGTCATAGAGCGGTGGCTACGGGTTGTGTACACACTGGGGGCGGCAGTCATAGAGCGGTGGCTACGGGTCGTGTACACACTGGGGGCGGTATTCGCAGAGCGGTGGCTACGGGTCGTGTACACACTGGGGGCGGCAGTCATAGAGCGGTGGCTACGGGTTGTGTACACACTGGGGGCGGCAGTCATAGAGCGGTGGCTACGGGTCGTGTACACACTGGGGGCGGCAGTCATAGAGCGGTGGCTACGGGTCGTGTACACACTGGGGGCGGTATTCGCAGAGCGGTGGCTACGGGTCGTGTACACACTGGGGGCGGCAGTCATAGAGCGGTGGCTACGGGTCGTGTACACACTGGGGGCGGTATTCGCAGAGCGGTGGCTACGGGTCGTGTACACACTGGGGGCGGCAGTCATAGAGCGGTGGCTACGGGTTGTGTACACACTGGGGGCGGCAGTCATAGAGCGGTGGCTACGGGTCGTGTACACACTGGGGGCGGTATTCGCAGAGCGGTGGCTACGGGTCGTGTACACACTGGGGGCGGCAGTCATAGAGCGGTGGCTACGGGTTGTGTACACACTGGGGGCGGCAGTCATAGAGCGGTGGCTACAGGTCGTGTACACACTGGGGGCGTTATTCACAGAGCGACGGCTACGGGTTATGTTTAGTCAGCGTTGTGTGTAAACTGAGCGAAACGCACAAATACAAGGAGAATCTGCTCAGAATTACTCGCAGGACTTACTAGCCGACCTCTAAGAAGTGACAGCAGGGAGGCTGGAAGGGAAGTGTTAATCAAAGTGCAAATGTTGTAAACCTAGGGGGCGCCGTTTCAGGTACTGGTGTTAGAAAGTGCCAGAGATTTGTAATTTACTTCTATTAAAAAATCTCCAGTCTTCCAGTACTTATCAGCTGCTGTATGTCATGCAGGAAGTGATGTATTCTCTCCAGTCTGACACAGTGCTCTCTGCTGCCACCTCTGTCCATGTCAGGAACTGTCCAGAGAAGCAGCAAATCCCCATAGAAAACCTCTCCTGTTCTGGACAGTTCCTGACATGGACAGAGGTGGCAGCAGAGAGCACTGTGTCAGACTGGAGAGAATACATCACTTCCTGCAGGACATACAGCAGCTGATAAGTATTGGAAGACTGTGTGTTGGTTTTTTTTAATTAGAAACAAATTACAAATCTCTGGCACTTCCTAGCACCAGTTTATTTGAAAGAAAACATTTTTTTTTGTACACTACCCTATCTTTTTCTAAGCCTGGACAACACCTTTAATTCTTGAAAACACACTTTTTCAGGAAATGTATCATGATTATTCATATATGTGTATGTATATATATATATATATATATATATATATATGTATATATATATATATATATATATATATATATATATACCTCTTTCTATTCATTTTCTTTACAGCAGATCGTAAGTAACCTCACTTATAAAATGACTGAATTATTTGAGAATGTTGTGGGCATGCTCAGTGTGGGAGGAGCTAAGAGAGGCTGAGCTTTTCCTGCCATCAATTGTCACTTGATGTGTGATCCTGAATTATTTGCCCTAAGATTTATGATATAAATTATATTTTCCATAGAACTCCTGCGACATAATGGCAATGAGATGACTGATGCCCCGGCCCCTGGTGTACACAGCACAAGCCGAAAAGCAATCTCTGTAAAGCATGACCACTAGATATAGTTATATACATGGGTGTAAGTGTTATCAGAAGCCGATGCTATGAGTGCCAGTATAAAGCCCCAGTGACCTCTGCTACTCACAGTATATGATTGGCACGATGCTGTCGCTCTCCATCTCACTGATGTAATTGGAGGCCAGGCAGCTGTAATTCCCAATATCGCTCTTCATCACCGGCGCTATGGTGAAGATGGAGTTGTCCTGGGAGAAGCTATAGGTGGAGCTGTTTGGCAGGGGGCTTCCATCTTTCAGCCATTGATATCTTACTCGAGTCCCTTTCATCGCGTGACACTTAAAGGTGATGTTCCCCTCGTACTCCACCGCCCCGTATGACGGCTCACTGACAATAACCGGCTGCGAAACCGGAACTACAAAGAGGAGGAGACAGAGGTTGTATATTTTATTATACATCACAATATTGTTTTAATACATTTGTTTATTTTAACTAAATTCCTGTTTAATAATATCTGTATAAATATTTTTTACTTTATGTTTTTTTTTGTTTTTTTGGGGGGTGAAAATATTTATAATACAATATTGGACGGATTCAGAAATGAACATATTGCCGGGTATCAGCTGTGCCAGGAATATGCATTGTATTCAATGGTAATACAACTTTATTAAAGAAAAAAAGTCTGCCACTTGGGAGGACCCGTCCTGTCCTAGGTCATTGATTTCACTGGGCAAGGTGTAATACTTGATGTGTCCAGTGGTGGCGCTCTAGAGGAAATGCTCTATAGGATACAGATGATCGCTGAAGGTTCCTGCTGTGATCACTTAGGGTGGGTTCATACTGAGGAATTCTCGCGGATAATGTCTGCGGAATTCCGCTGACTGTCCATGTGCATGGCCGCGCGCCTTTCCGCGCCTTAGCGTATTCCGCTACCCATGCGCACAGACATGACAGCAGAATTCCACGGACATTATCCGCGAGAATTCCTCAGTATGAACCCACCCTAACTGTGTGAGGTCATCTCTATTACCCCCTCTAATCCAGAAACTGACTGTGCAGAATTCATGGGTTGAGCAAACAATAGTTCCATTGACCGCACAAAGTACCTGGTGAGCACTTAATCTTCTAAATACGGAACTATATAGTAAAATGGGAAGTTATAATCTGCTGCAATGCTTAGATCTTCTGCTTAGAGCAGGAGTGTCGGACTGGTGGTCCTCCAGCTGTTTCAGAACTACAACTCCCATCATACCTAGAAAACCAAAAATTTAGCTCTCCGGGCATGATGGGAGTTGTAGTTTTGAGACTGCTGAGGGGCTGCAGATTGAGTTCTGTGGCTTACAGGGTCTGAACAGGGAATTGATAGTTTACAACAGCAGGAGGGCAGCAGGTTCCCCATTTCTGATTTATAACAGGTGGAGGGTCAAATTTTACATTGCTTTACAGGTGCTTTTAAGCAGACCTATCATGGGGATTAAACTAAGTACATGGTTGTATAGGGCTTCTCAGTCTGACTGCACACATACCTTGGTTTATGTATTAATATGGAAATGAGCTCCAAAAGCTCGGGGGTATTTCCTCTGTATGCAAAATCCTAGTACATCCCAGTAGTTGAAGTTGAAAGTAAAGCCTAGTGGATGTCAATCAAGCAGTTGAAGGTGGATAGAAGCAAGCAGAGGGGCATTGCAGGAAAGCATTGGGATTTACATTTGCATCCAGAGAGAACACCCTCTGGGCTTTTGGAGCTCACTTCCATAATAATAATATAAGAGAGATATAAACAAGATATGCATGGAATCAGACTGAGACGCCCTATACAACCATAGACTTAGTGTAACCACCTAAAATCCTGTGACAGGTCTGCTTTAAGTTACTCCTCCAGGTCTAGGGATGCACAGGGTAAAAATCCAGGACCCTATCAATCACAAAGTTGATATTTTTGCTCCCATTTTTTTAATGGATTATATACATGTCACCATCTTATTGGATAGATTACATTTAACTAGTCTCGTGAAGCTTGTTGACTTAGCCCATTGCTGGTATAGAGTTTATGTACAGTACATGATGGTTTCATTCAGCGCGGTGTATTTGCTCACGGACTGGGAGTAACAGATGTCTAGTCACACCGTTTTTATATCTAATGTTTACCGACTATTGTTCCAAAAGTTACACCTGAAAGACCAAATCTAGAGCAAATACCACAAAAATGTCTCCTGCTACTATACTAGAATACAACAAGCCTTGTGCCAGTCGTTTTGGTTTTGGTTTCTTGCTGCTTTGTTTATAGGGGTTATTATTATTCCAATATTAAAAATGAGATAAGTAGCTGATAGGTGGGATCCAACCTCTAGTAACCCACCTGATCACAAGGTCAATTGTCCCCAATGGGAATGAATTGCACAGGCTCTGTGCTCTGTGAGCTCTACAGCCGGGACCCCAGACTGATACATTGTAGATACTGTAGCTAGTCCTGCTCTCAGCTGTATCCAGTGTAGACAATGCTCTGTGAGCTCCAGACTGATACATTGTACATAGCTAGTTCTGCTCTCAGCTGTATCCAGTGTAGACAATGCTCTGTGAGCTCCAGACTGATACATTGTACATAGCTAGTCCTGCTCTCAGCTGTATCCATTGTAGACAATGCTCTGTGAGCTCCAGACTGATACATTGTACATAGCTAGTCCTGCTCTCAGCTGTATCCAGTGTAGACAATGCTCTGGGAGCTCCAGACTGATACATTGTACATAGCTAGTCCTGCTCTCAGCTCTATCCAGTGTAGACAATGCTCTGTGAGCTCCAGACTGATACATTGTACATAGCTAGTCCTGCTATAAGAAGTCCCGGTACAGGTTAATAGTAAGACCCCCGGACTCACTTACCATGCACGGTGACTTCGATCTTCTGCGTTGCTGACATGGTGGTCTCTCCTTGTATGTTGACTTTGACGGTGTAGTTCCCCTCATCACTCATATGTAAGGAATTGATCAGCAGAGAAGCATTTGGCGGATGCATCGTGAACTTGTGCTTAAATTCCAGGTCTGGTATGAAGGTGTGATTGAAGGAGGTCAGGAGACAGGCGGGAGGAGCGGGCGGCCTCTCCAGCAGCCATATAATCTGGACCCCGGACGCAGGAGCGTTGGCATCATAATAGATAGGCAAGGTAAGAGGCTGCCCCTTGATACCATGGATAGTCGGAGATGGTGCCGATAGCTTCAGTGCAGAGCAGGTGCCAAATACTGGAGGAGGAAGAAGAGAGTAATGTTCACACACTTTTATCTCAAGTTTCACAGCAAAGCAAAGAATCCCCTTTCACCGCCATCTTGGTACGACTCCCTACGACATTGTCAGAACATCCGGAAGAAGAGAGTCCAAGGCACCATAGATCCATAAATACTTCCTTCATCCAGGATACATGAATGGACAACGTATGACCATTATTAATGTTCTATTGGCCTGATGAAGTCCAGATATGGCCGAAACATTGTCAATTATATGATGGTGGATCGCCAATGCCTTGGATTCTCTTCTTCGTCCACCTATGGATTGTTGATGCAGTGATGACCGATTATACAGGTTGTAGACAAGGTACACAATAACGTCATGGCTTGAATGGGTGGGACTCAAAAGTGTGGGCAACCACATTGTGAAAGGGACAGAATGTAGATCCTCTAAGAACGCCCATGCCAGTCAATTGGCAGCAACACATTGGGCTATACGCCGGCCTACCTCTTTGACAGATTGCGAATTTAGAGCCCAATTCAACCTCATACAACTGTTCCCCTCTACACAACCAGGGGGGAAGCGATGTGTTATGTAAAAAGATGAGGGGAGATTTATCAAACCTGGTGTAAAGTGAGACTGGCTCAGTCGCCCCCGGCAACCAATCAGATTCCACCTTTCATTTTCCAAAGAGTCTGTGAGGAATGAAAGGTGGAATCCGATTGGTTGCTAGGGGCAACTGAGCCAGAATCACTTTACACCATGACTGATAAATCTCCCCCTGGGTGTATACTGTACCTGGTGTACGAACATTTTCATGCCAGTTTATGGTCAAAGTTGTAAAAACAGGGGGAAAAAAGTGACGTGATCATATAAAGAAAGACAATTTCAAATGCCCCTAAAGGACCATACAAGTCTCTTTGAAGAAATTTTGGAAATGTACAAGAAATCTTTTGGTGCTAAAAAGTTTGAAGGCGAGTAGTCTTCCTTAGTTGTATATTTAATATTGGGAATATTATTGGTCAAGAACCATTATTGGTTAGAACCCTCCCACCATCACCAACACCAGTACTCAGCAAGGAAGAGAGATTAGGGAGTTGAGGCCTGTTCTGTCTGGTCCACTTAGGTGGTGAGTGGGTCTAGTGAGGCTAAAACCCAGGACATTGGGGCTAAGCTGCTCCTCTGGAGAGAACTAGATATGTCCTGATGTCTGGACCCTGGTCCAGGACTGAATGCATGGGAATAGAAGATATGAAAAATTAGTCAGGCATAAGGATTAAGGCTATGTTTACACTACGTAAGTTTCCGGCCGTAGCGCGCTCTGTGAATAAGCTGCCGGAGATTTACGTCGTTTGCGTACAATGGAAAGTATACGATCTACGGCTGCACAGTTCACACTACGTACAAACTTACGCCCGGATCGTATGCAGCGCCGTAAAAAATGAACCAGACCATTGTTTTGGGACGGAAATGCTGTAACTTACACCCGTAGCGTAACATGCGGTCCCGTACGGAGTGGTGACTTTTTCTTTTTTCCACTTTGATTTGCCGATCCAAAAGGTTCTGTGTGGTGTCCGGGGCTAGCCGAAGATATCCCAGTAAAATACCGCTGTCAGATCGCTATGTACGCCGCTCGGGAAGCGTACTAGCTTACAGGCGTAAGTTCGCGGACGTAGCGGCCGCAACTTGCGTAAATTCTGGCCGGTGTTTTACACGTATATGTCCGGCTGGACATATACGTAGTGTGAACATAGCCTAAAAGTGCTCCATGGAAGTTTAATAGGACCTTTTAGGACTTCAGGCCGGGCCTAGTGCAGCATAGCTTCCATGTCACAAAACCTACAGATCTGCAACCCTGGAGATGGGACTTTTGGAACCAAGGGGACAAGCAAGGAGAGTCCTTGCTCAAGTCCCACCTGCTATACCTTCAGCTTGGTATTGGAAGATTTATTTTCAAGGTTGTTGAGTTATTTGAAAGACCGCCAGTGCTTGGCTTACTCATGTGCTTCACCATAAGGAGAACCCAAAATGCCATTAGCCAATACTCCAACAGCGTGCGCTCCAGGGGGATCATCACCACCTTAATCTACCGGAGAGGGGGCCCATCTGCCATGAACTCCCACCTAGACAACACCACTAACTAATGAAATGAAGCGAGAGTAAAGAGGGTTACAGTATCATTTTAATGCTGGTGGTAGCCTCCGGATCATTGCCGTATCATTGATGTCAGCACAGCTCCCTTCAGGAGTTCCTGTTCTGTTTCATCACGGCTTCTGCTTGTGTGTTCTGCCTCTGGCCATCTTGTTCCTCTCCTCTGTTTCCTTGTTCCCTTATCCTGGTGTCTGGACTCCGGTTCCTTGTTCCTGTATTTTGGTTCCTGGCTGTTCTGACCCTGACTTCTGGTTTCATCTGCTGCTTCTAGGATCAGGTCTCAGTCCTTTCTTTGAGGTTTTGACACATGGCTTCATCTGACCACACTCAATTTGGCCCTTGTAGCATTGACCAACATGGCAGATGTATGGCTCCATCTCCCATGCTCCAGACCAGTCTTCCTGGTTCTGGTCCACAGGTCAGTCTGACCATGCTATAGTCTGGTCCTCCTGGTTCTGACCCACAAGTACATTTGACCTTTGTAGTCCAATCCTTGTCTCCATTAGACTAATCTAACCCGCTTATATGTCCCTATTGCGCAGGAGACGTCAAGAAAGAAGGTATGTCTCTTATAGTATGTCTCTTACCTTCCTGCTCAACGTGGTTCTGGTGCAGTTAGTTGTGTGCTCCATGGTCCAGTAAGAGCGTTAGAAGCACTGCCCGCCCCCATAGCGCCAATCCGGACGGCCAGGGAAGATTAGATCTATGGGGGTGGTGATCCTAATGGTCTTACTGGACCATGGAGCATAAGACTACATGCACCAGAACAACGCCAAGGAGGAAGATAAGAAACATACCTTCCTCCTCTGCGTTTCCTGTGCAATAGGGACATATCAGCTGTGTAGATTCATCTAACCTGCTGATAATCCCATTTTATAGTTCCTTACAGGGACACTACCCTTACCCCACAGGGACACTTCCTTACCCCACACTAGCCAATGCAAAAACAGTTGTGGGATACTTTCAAGTCTAGAAACGCAACAATGTTGACTATGGTGACCATATCATATGACTGCAATCTAACGTTTATAGCAATGCTTTCGATGGTGGGGGTAATATAATAACCATTATCTGGGTTTATGATACTAGCCTTGCACATAAATCACTAGTGTTAGGCACGGCACACTCAGCTCCAATAAACAAGGCCTCACATAGTCTAGTAATGGGTGAGCAGGAGGCTATTGACATAGACCTGTATTGTTGAAGCTACTTGTTTGCATTTCCCTGTTTATCTTAAGCTATAAATGCAAACTGTGCAGGTACATAAAACCCAGGACACATTGTATCCCATTCCAAGTTACTGTCAGGAGGATATTAATATGATACATGATAGAATAGTAATAATAGTGCAAGATTCCTTTTCCCACCCAGCACAATGGTAGTGAGATGGAAAAACCCACCGTAGCAGTAACCCAAAGGGCTCCTACACCTCAGACATCATAAGTGAGGCTGATGAGGAAATCAGCCCATCCTTGGCTGACACAAGTAAAAGGCAGGTCCCTGGACCTTGTTGTTCTCCATTATTTCTGGAATTCTCCACCTTATTGCAGTTTTCCTTGGTTACTAAATGGCGAATGGAATAATCTCCTTACTTTTTTGTCATCTCTAAATATATCCTTATTAGATCATAGTCTGACAGGTTTCTGCACAGATTGGTCTTCTGGAATAACATAGGCTTAGGTAAAGTTATTTTCTTACATAGGAAAAATGCGTCCTATTCAGGTTATCAGCCTATAAATAAATGTTCTGTGTATATGTGGGCTCTGGAGAGAAGCGCCTATTAATATGACAGCGATTATCAGTTCAATATCTAAAGAGACGGAGCCATAATTATGTATGAATATCACAGGAGACACAAAGAGGATTCGTTACCTCCCGCGTTAGAGAGAACCAGAACTTTTCTCTTTATTTTTTCCATATAAAAGGGAATTTTGCCAGAATTTTTTTTGCATTTCTTTAATAAAGTAAAATAACTTTGTTAAGAAACTGTATATATTATTTTATTATTATGATTATTATTATATTTTTTAGACTTTTAGACCTTTACATAGCCCCTCTGCTGCCACCAATGGCTGTATTGGGGATTGCAGAGGTGCACAAGCTCTGGTCCTGGCGCACTTACATATCAGTAGTGCTGCTGCATGCAGATACTGAGCGCCCCTGATGTCTATCTATTACATGCAGGGGCGTAGCTAATGTCTCCTGGGCCCTGGTGCGAGAGGCCAACTTGGCCCCCTCCATCCTTTCACGACCAAGTGATGCTATTGGTGTGTATATATATATATATATATATATATATATATATATATATATATATATATATATATATACACACACCAAGACAGATATTACCAATAACACCAGCATATTGGAAGAGAAAGTATTATCACCCCGTACATATTACCGCCATACTGTTACCGACCAAATCCTGTATACTGAGACCAATATTACCAGTAATACCAGTAAATAGGAAGGAAACATTACCGCCACACCACAACCACTACCATCACCACCATATTGTTACTGACCAAATCCAGTATACTAAATCACCTCATCCAGTCATATAGAGGTGGCCCCAGCTCTACACAGGCTCTATACACCATATACATTACAGTGCAGTTATATCAGGTGACTCACAGGAGACGTCTTCTCTGATCGGAGTTCTTTCCTTTCCATCTTCTCCATTTGCCCTGGGCCGTTATGAGAACTTCTCTGAGCCACGAATCCACAGAATCTGCCAGACAGACATATTAGGCTCCACACTCTGACACCATCCTCATCTATATACACACTGCACATTTGTATTGTCCCCTCTACACCCTCATTTAGTGGGTAGCCCTGACTCTATGTGACCCCCTAATAATATATGCCCCCCTCTGTGTATTCCCTCTCCCCCTATGTTGCCCCCCCCAAATAGATGGCCCCCTCTCCCCCCACCCTCCCTTATAGATGGTCCCCTTCCCCCCCCCACCCTCATAGATGGCCCCATCTTCCCCCCCCCCCCCACCCTCATAGATGCCCCCTCTTTCCCCCCCACACTCATAGATGGCTCCTCTTTCCCCCCACCCTCATAGATGCCCCCCTCTTTCCCCCCACCCTCATAGATGCCCCCCTCTTTCCCCCCACCCTCATAGATGCCCCCCTTTCCCCCCACCCTCATAGATGCCCCCTCTTTCCCCCCACCCTCATAGATGCCCCCCTTTCCCCCCACCCTCATAGATGCCCCCCTCTTTCCCCCCACCCTCATAGATGCCCCCCTCCTTCCCTCCACCCTCATAGATGCCCCCCTCTTTCCCCCACCCTCATAGATGCCCCCCTCTTCCCCCCACCCTCATAGATGGCCCTCTTTCCCCCCACCCTCATAGATGCCCCCCTCTTCCCCCCCCACCCTCATAGATGGCCCCCTCTTTCCCCCACCCTCATAGATGCCCCCCTCTTCCCCCCACCCTCATAGATGGCCCTCTTTCCCCCCACCCTCATAGATGCCCCCCTCTTCCCCCCCCACCCTCATAGATGGCCCTCTTCCCCCCACCCTCATAATGCCCCTCCCCTTTCCCCCCACCCTCATAGATGCCCCCCTCTTTCCCCCACCCTCATAGATGCCCCCCTCTTTCCCCCCACCCTCATAGATGCCCCCCTCTTTCCCCCCACCCTCATAGATGCCCCCCTCTTTCCCCCACCCTCATAGATGCCCCCCTCTTCCCCCCCCTCATAGATGCCCTCCTCTTTTCCCCCACCCTCATAGATGCCCCCCTCTTCCCCCCACCCTCATAGATGGCCCCCTCTTTACCCCCACCCTCAAAGATGGCCCCCTCTTTCCCCCCACTCTCATAGATGGCCCCCTCTTTCCCCCCACCCTCATAGATGGCCCCCTCTTTCCCCCCACCCTCATAGATGGTCCTCTCCCCCCCTACCCTCATAGATGCCCCCCTCTTTCCCCCCCCACCCTCATAGATGCCCCCCTCTTCCCCCCCCACTCATAGATGCCCCTCTTCCCCCCCCACTCATAGATGCCCCCCTTTTTCCCCCACCCTCATTGATGCCCCCTCTTTCCCCCCACCCTCATAGATGCCCCCCTCTCCCCCCCTCATAGATGACCCCCTCATAGATGACCTCCTCTTTCCCCCCACACTCATAGATGCCCCTCTTTCCCCCCGCCCTCATAGATGGCCCCCTCCTTCCCCCCACCCTCATAGATGCCCCCCTCTTCCCCCCACCCTCATAGATGCCCCCCTCTTTCCCCCCACCCTCATAGATGGCCCCCTCTTTCCCCCCACCCTCATAGATGCCTCCTCTTTCCCCCCACCCTCATAGATGCCCCCCTCTTTCCCCCCCACCCTCATAGATGCCCCCCTCTTTCCCCCCACCCTCATAGATGCCCCCCTCTTTCCCCCAACCCTCATAGATGCCCCCCTCTTTCCCCCCACCCTCATAGATGCCCCCCTCATAGATGCCCCCCTCTTTCCCCCCACCCTCCTAGATGCCCCCTCTTTCCCCCACCCTCATAGATGCCCCCCTCTTTCCCCCCACCCTCATGGATGCCCCCCTCTTTCCCTCCACCCTCATAGATGCCCCCCTCTTTTCCCCCACCCTCATAGATGACCCCCTCCTTCCCCCCACCCTCATAGATGCCCCCCTCTTCCCCCCACCCTCATAGATGCCCCCCTCTTTCCCCCCACCCTCATAGATGGCCCCCTCTTTCCCCCCACCCTCATAGATGCCCCCTCTTTCCCCCCACCCTCATAGATGGTCCCCTTTCTCCCCACCCTGATAGATGCCCCCCTCTTTCCCCCCCCCCACCCTCATAGATGCCCCCCTCTTTCCCCCCACCCTCATAGATGCCCCCCTCTTTCCCCCCACCCTCATAGATGCCCCCCTCTCCCCCCCATAGATGCCACCCTCATAGATGCCCCCTCTTTCCCCCCACCCTCATAGATGGTCCCCTTTCTCCCCACCCTCATAGATGCCCCCCTCTTTCCCCCCCCCACCCTCATAGATGCCCCCCTCTTTCCCCCCACCCTCATAGATGCCCCCCTTTTTCCCCCCACCCTCATAGATGCCTTCCTCTTCCCCCCCCCATAGATGCCACCCTCATAGATGCCCCCCTCTTTCCCCCCACCCTCCTAGATGCCCCCCTCTTTCCCCCCACCCTCATAGATGCCCCCCTCTTTCCCCCCACCCTCATAGATGCCCCCTCCCCCCCCCCCATAGATGCCACCCTCATAGATGCCCCCTCTTTCCCCCCACCCTCATAGATGGTCCCCTTTCTCCCCACCCTCATAGATGCCCCCCTCTTTCCCCCCCCACCCTCATAGATGCCCCCCTCTTTCCCCCCACCCTCATAGATGCCCCCCTTTTTCCCCCCACCCTCATAGATGCCTTCCGCTTCCCCCCCCCCATAGATGCCACCCTCATAGATGCCCCCCTCTTTCCCCCCACCCTCCTAGATGCCCCCCTCTTTCCCCCCACCCTCATAGATGCCCCCCTCTTTCCCCCCACCCTGCAGGCTGATAAGAAACAAACCAAAACTTAACTCACCTGACAACGCGCTTCCACGTTGATCCTCACTCGTTCGGTCTGTCCCCGGCTGATGCATGGCTGCCGGGGGTGTCACATCTTATCCCCGGCAGCGCGCGCATCCCAGAGCTCCCTGCGCACCGGAACCGGCCCAAGGCGCGCAGGGAGCTCTGGGATGCGCGCGCTGTCGGGGATAAGACGTGACACCCCCAGCAGCCGCGCAGCAGCCAGGGGAAGACGGAGCCGGACTCTTGTGACCGCAAGCAAAACAATGCTTGCGGTCACAAGAGTGATTGATCGGGAGGGCCTCGCGGGGCCCCCTTTGTGGCGGGCCCGGTCGCGGCGGCGACCGCCGCGACCGCGGTAGTTACGCCACTGATTACATGTTACCATTAGAATAGATATTACACTGGGGAAGCTGTCTGTGTCACTAGTGCTGCAGCCTCCCCTGATGTCTATATAATACATGTTACCATTAGAATAGACATAACACTGGGGGAGCTTTCTGTGTCACTAGTGCTGCAGACTCCCTTGATGTCTATATAATACATGTTACCATTAGAATAGACATTACACTGGGGGGAGCTGTCTGTGTCACTAGTGCTGCAGACTCCCTTGATGTCTATATAATACATGTTTCCATTAGAATAGACATTACACAGGGG
Source organism: Dendropsophus ebraccatus (assembly GCF_027789765.1). Taxonomy (NCBI): domain Eukaryota; kingdom Metazoa; phylum Chordata; class Amphibia; order Anura; family Hylidae; genus Dendropsophus; species Dendropsophus ebraccatus. The sequence continues at coordinate 212,846,449 of NC_091455.1, forward strand.
GAGCTGTCTGTGTCACTAGTGCTGCAGCCTCCCTTGATGTCTATATAATACATGTTACCATTAGAATAGACATAACACTGGGGGAGCTGTCTGTGTCACTAGTGCTGCAGACTCCCTTGATGTCTATATAATACATGTTACCATTAGAATAGACATTACACTGGGGGGAGCTGTCTGTGTCACTAGTGCTGCAGCCTCCTCTGATGTCTATATAATACATGTTACCATTAGAATAGACATTACACTGGGGGGAGCTGTCGGTGTCACTAGTGCTGCAGCCTCCTCTGATGTCTATATAATACATGTTACTATTAGAATAGACATTACACTTGGGGAAGCTGTCTGTATCACTAGTGCTGTCTGTGTCAGTAGCAATGCAGCTGTGGCTACGCTCCCTACCAGTCTCCTGTATGCAGAAAGACTCCTCCTGTGATCTCTTGAGCAAAAACCTGGGAGAACTGAGGAGGATGATGGGGGTGGATTGTCTGTGTGGGGGCTACCTGAATGAAGGGAGGGATATACAGTATGGGGCTACCTGCTAGGGGGGTATGTGTACAGTATGGGAGCTACCTGACCTTGAGAGGGGTGTATACAGTATGGGGACTGCCTGCAGAGGGAGGGATATATACAGTATGAGGACTGCCTGCAGGGGGAGGGGTGTATACAGTATGGGGGAACAACTACAGAGGGGGTATACATTATTCGGGCTTCCTACAGACAGGAGATGTATACAGTATTGAAATCTTGGAAACTTTGAAACCTCTTCTGTGTTGACCTAGGATCATGGGTAGTGCCTAAAAATGGGGGGGGGGAAGATTTCAGGTTTTGCCTCAGCAGAAAGCCTAGAATCGGCCCTGGTCCCCATAATAACACATACATAACAAAAGTATCTTCTTGCTCAGCCAGTTAACCCTACACCACAGCTCCATATTGAGCACTATATGGTGACACATGGAGGACATTTATATGGCTGCCTATAGGACATATAAGACTTGTGGTATTGGATGTGTAACTGACATCTGGGTACACCTTGCCTACGCTTGGGATATCTTGTAGAGTCAGGACAATCTACAGTATTAGAGATCAGTCCACAGCGGAGCAAAGTGCAGAAGCTGAAGTACTCCATTGGAACCTGAAGTTGTTCAAGCCTGGGACTTGTGCTACCAAAGCTGACACTTGCTGGACCTGTTTGGCATAAGGCGGTCTATGTTTTCACTCTAATCCTAAAGTGAGTATGAGAGTCTTCTTCTTCTGCACCAAGTTACACATTAAACCATTCCGGCAGAGTTCTGTACCACTACGACAGTCCCTACACCTATCTAGTAACACCTATCTTCTACCTACTACCTCAAGCATCTGAAACAGCAATTGCCCATCAGTTAGCCCATCAGTTAGCCCACCAGTTAGCCCACTGCTGGTACTATCTAGCACCCGGAGCCACAGCAGATGAACCCAGATATCAGTGATGTGTGACAGCAGTTCTGGCTCCGGGCTCTTTGCCTCTCCAGTGAGTTTGTACAACGACAGGTATACAAATAGTCCTTTTATGATGCCAGTAACGTTTTACCAGTCTGAATCATTTATGGTAGTTCCTCTTCTGTAAATCATCCGACAGTAAAAAACTTAAAAATCTATTAAAGGGAGTTTCCACCCCATGTACACATCATGATTTACTGTCTCCTCAATCTATTACATGTCGTGTACAGTTACATCTGTGACACTTCATACATTCTCTATCGGCTTCCAGGTCTAAAGTTCTCAGACAGGGACCAACGTGTCACCATGGGACCACGGTAAGAACCTAAAAGATGGGTGGGAGAGGGGAAAAGGAGAAGAAAAGTCAACCTACATCTGGTCAACCTACATGTGACCAACCCACATCTGACCAACCTACAACTGACCAACCCACATCTGACCAACCTACAACTGACCAACCTACAACTGACCAACCTACATCTGACCAACCTACAACTGACCAACCCACATCTGACCAACCTACAACTGACCAACCTACATCTGACCAACCTACAACTGACCAACCTACATCTGACCAACCTACAACTGACCAACCTACATCTGACCAACTCACATCTGACCAACCTACAACTGACCAACCTACATCTGACCAACCTACATCTGACCAACCTACAACTGACCAACCTACATCTGACCAACCTACATCTGACCAACCTACATCTGACCAACCTACAACTGACCAACCCACATCTGACCAACCTACATCTGACCAACCCACATCTGACCAACCTACAACTGACCAACCTACATCTGACCAACCTACAACTGACCAACCTACAACTGACCAACCTACATCTGACCAACCTACAACTGACCAACCTACATCTGACCAACCTACATCTGACCAACCTACAACTGACCAACCTACATCTGACCAACCTACAACTGACCAACCTACATCTGACCAACCTACATCTGACCAACCTACAACTGACCAACCTACATCTCACCAACCTACAACTGACCAACCTACATCTGACCAACCTACATCTGACCAACCTACAACTGACTAACCTACATCTGACCAACCTACAACTGACCAACCTACAACTGACCAACCTACATCTGACCAACCTACAACTGACCAACCTACATCTGACCAACCTACAACTGACCAACCTACATCTGACCAACCTACAACTGACCAACCTACATCTGACCAACCTACAACTGACCAACCTACATCTGACCAACCTACATCTGACCAACCTACAACTGACCAACCTACAACTGACCAACCTACAACTGACCAATAGAGATAAGCAAACCGGCCAAGCCATAGCCATAGGCTGTATCCCAGTTTTCCAGGCGGTCCTCCGGCTGTATCCACCCTCTTCACGGAGGCTGCAGACAGCGAGAATCAGACGCAGAGAGTTCAGGTTCATACGTACCCGAACCTCGGCCGGTTCGCTCACCTCTACTGACCAAGCTACGACCGGGCAGAGAAGACTGTGGTCAAACCAATGAGATCATTGATGGTCCACAATGCTGCGGACCTGAGATGGAGCTATCTCACCCCAATGCCATAGTCAATCACACATGGTTCCTAGGGTTTCAAAAATTTGTGCCCCTGACCTATGAAACTTTTTGAAACCCTACTATGTGCATGACACAGGAACATTATTTCCAATGAATTTCATGGTTATTATATAACAGAAAGTTTAAAACCCAATAACCCCAAACCTTTCCATATTATTATAACCACCAATAACCAACATACAGAAAGACTTACACCCCTCAACTGGTTCTAATTGGTTCCAAGAATACAACTATGAACTCCCAACAACTTGGCACCCTATAGTATTGAGATAGAGGTCATGAGGGTTTTTTTTCTCTTGCTTTGCTCAAGTCCACGGTCTTCTCACTGTGGGTTGCCGGTGACTTGGGGTATAGCTCCAATAGCCATAAGGATAACTAGGCCCGGCCTAAGGTCCAATGGGTCCTAAACTGGCAATGGGGTAATTGTCCCCAGTGACTAGAAATCATTGTTATGGGACTGTGGACAGTTTGGAGATGGTGAGGACATGCCCTTTATATATATACTGTATATAGAGTGTACAGGTGTCTCCAAAATATGGGAGCAAAAACATCATGTCCATGGAGCCTCACCCTGCCATGTCAGTAAAGGTCAGAGGTCGCCTCATATATATCGTCAAACGCTCAGTGAACACGATTCCCAGCAGCACATCTCACCATGACCTGACGTTGCCAGCATTATCTGGGAGGGGGGAAATTAAAGTAAACACCTGAAAAAAGGAAGTGTTCAGGTCACGGAGATACTTCCCTGTCTGGCAGCCGGAGAACTATCGTCTTCCAGTTTATTAAACAAACAGAGCAACCCACAAGGTACAATGACTTCCTGCATGGTTCTCCATAGATTTGTAGACTGACTGTGAAATTCCTGGTGAGGGAAACGGAACGTCAAGTATACAAGTGACCGGCTAATAGGAGTTCACCGCAGCTTTACTGGAGCCCGTCTGACATAGAGAGCTCAGGATACTGACCACTAGACGGACATCAACCAAAGGTCCCGGGGGATGAAGGAATTATTAAATTAATATTTTTATATTTTATTTAAAATGTTAAAGTTTTACATAAAAGTGTGGGTTTTTTTAACAGTTTTAAAAACATACGCATGGTATTTCCCCAATCCTAACAACCAACCAGTATCATAAAGCTCACGAGTTATTTCAACTGCATTGTAAATTTCAAGTTTTACACATATATTACAGATATTATCTTAGGATACATCTATCCTAAGATAATAAGAATGGAAATACTAAAAGGGCAGACTAGATGGACCCAGGGGTCTTTTTCTGCCGACAATCTTCTATGTTTCTATTCGAGATCGAGTTGCTGGGAATCTGGTAAAAATATAAAATAAATGATACTCACCTCCCCCTTTTCCCCTCATCTCCTGACCCAGAGACTTCCAGTGGGAGCTGTGGGGGACAGGGATAGGTGAGTATCATTTATTTATTTTTTCCGGAAACTCTTTACATATTTTCCCAATAGGGAAGGGGAAGAACCATATAACATATAGAAAATATTTATTCTCTATTTTTCCCAACAGGTTATAGAAATTCATAACAAAGAGGAACACATTTGGTTGAAGAGCATTCTGCACCAAACAGGGATCTGTATCACTGACATCACACAATATTCTTTACCAGACATACCCAGCATGGCGAATGACTATGCGCCACCGGCCAGAAGATCGACTACAACTATCCACCGGCATCAGCTCAACTTCACAAGAGTTCATGAGAGACGTACAATCGGCCCAACCAGCAGCAGGTCAGTCAATCGGTAAGGCTGGGTTCACACTGGGTTTTCAGCTTACGTTTAACGGATCGTTTTTTTTTTACGGACAAAAAAATAGTGTCAGCAACGTTTTTGAGTCCGTCAAAAAAAACGGATCCGTTTTGATCCGTTTTTTTTTTAATAATAGAAGTCAATGGAAAAACGGATCAAAACGGATGCACACAAATGCATCTGTTTTTTGCAATCCGTTTTTCATCCATTTTTTGCAAAAAAATGGATGAAAAAAACAGATTGCAAAAACGCAGTGTGAACCCAGCCTAACACGTTGGATGTTTTTCTGTAAATATATACCTCACAGGGGAATACTCTACCTATTCTGTGTAGGGATACATGCAATTCAGTTTATGGCCATGTTCACACTGCGTATGAGACTGGTTGTTCCGTCACCCCGGCCGGGTCTCGGAACGGCCAGTCTCTGGCCGGATCATCTCGGCCGGTACTTAAGTACCGGCCGGATGATCTTTCGGCCGCAGAGCTCTGATCGCATCAGAGCTTCCCATAGCACACAGTAAAGCAAGCGGCCGGAGGCGCTCGCTTCACTGTGTGCACTGACAGGTCTTTCTGAATTCACTGAATTCCGGCCGCAGAAAACTGACATGTCAGTTTTTCGCAGCGGCGTATGGGATCCCGGCCGGAGCGCACACGATGCGCCATCAGCAACAACGGCCGTACTTTTACGTAGTGTGAACATAGCCTAAATCCGCATGGAAAAGGCTACTGTTAAAGGGTTTCTCCAGCATTAAAAAAACATGGCCGCTTTCTTCCAGAGACAGCACCGCTCTTGTCTCCAGTTTGGGAGCAGGTTATGTAACTCAGTTCCATTGAAGTGAATGGAGCTTAATTGCAAACCGCCCGTGACCTGTAAACAAGAGCGGTGCTGTCTCTGGAAGAAAGTGGCCATGTTTTTCTAACGCTAGATAACCCCTTTAAGTATTCTATTTGGTTTTAGTAGCAAGTAGTCGATCTCCTCAGGACGCCGCAGATACACTTCAGTCTTTCAGACGGGCAGTCTACATCGTCTTCTTGTTAGCATATAAAAATATTTTTTAAGAAACTGCAGCTAACTAGCACGAGTGTAATAATAACAACCCATAAATAAAGGTGATAAATTATTCATACAGCACAAGGAAAAGCATAAAATAAAAACGCAATGGCGCAATCGCTCTTTACCACTCAAAAAGTTAATTAAAAAAAATCAATATGGAGGCCATTAGAAGATACAGCTTGTTGTTCTCTAGGTGTCACGTGTGAATAAGTCCCAGGTCTGGGACCATACGAGGACAATTAATACTTAGTGCATAAATCGTCATTTTAATAGGAGAAGAATGGAGTCAATGTTTCTGGCCTTCTACGTGGTGATCCCGCTCGCCGTGTCCTGTCCCTGAAGACTCGTAGGAAGGAGCGGCAGTAGTCAGCTGCTCCATAGTAATCTCCCGGTTGTCACCTGTTCATGAACTTACACGGCCGCTGCCAGGAGCAGGAGGTTGCTCTCGGCTTCAGCAAACACAGAAACATCTCCTGGAGGGATCACTTATGTGTGTAAATAGGAGAAGGCGTAGACAACATTTTTTTTCTTCTAAATGTGTAAAGTAAATAAACAACGAGCAGGAAAACCAGAATAAAGAGTCTAAAGACATCACAAAAATTAAACAAAATATATATATATATATATATAGAGAGAGAGAGAGAGAGAGAGAGAGAGGGTGGTCCAAAAGCAGGTGGACAGTATGTGTAATAGGGCTACGAAGGGGGAGAGCTATCAACCATGATGTAAAGTGAAACTGGTTCAGTCGCCCCCGGCAACCAATCAGATTCCACCTTTCATTTTCCAAAGAGTCTGTGAGGAATGAAAGGTGGAATCTGATTGGTTGCCGGGGGAGACTGGGCCTGTTTCACTTTACACATACTGTCCACCTACTTTTGGACCACCCTGTGTATATATATATATATATATATATATATATATATATATATATATATTTGCTTTTTTTATGTGTTTAGATTTTTTATTCTGAAGATGATTTTAAAATCTCCAGTCTTCCAGTACTTATCAGCTACTGTATGTCCTGCAGGAAGTGATGTATTCTCTCCAGTCTGACACAGTGCTCTCTGCAGCCACCTCTGTCCATGTCCGGAACTGTCCAGAGCAGGAGAGGTTTTCTATGGGGATTTGCTGCTGCTGCTCTGGACAGTTCCTGACTGGAGATGATCGAACATCGGGATTTTGCCAGTTCGATCGAACTCGAACCTTCAGCATTTGATTCCCGATGCCTTTCCATTCAGCCTATTACCCAGCAAAATCTCAATGTTTGATCATCTCTATTCCTGACATGGACAGAGGTGGCAGCAGAGAGCACTGTGTCAGACGGGAGAAAATACACCACTTCCTGCAGGACATACAGCAGCTGATAAGTACTGGAAGACTGGAAAATTTTAAATAGAAATAAATTACAAATCTGTATAACTTTGACACCAGTTGATTTGAAAGAAAAAAAAAATTCTCCGGAGTACCCCTGAACTGTGAGTAAGAATGATATGTAGACGTTTGGGACTAGTTGTGACTAAAAATCACTTCCTGCTTTGTGTACGCAGCTCTTATGTAAACCCATTCGTCTTTATGGTTACAGACAACAAACCTGAGTGCTGTCTGATCTTGCCTTCCTATTTTATGTCATCCTCCTTCTCCATCCTCCTAAAGGGCTTTAGTGACTGGATACAAGATGGAAGCCCCTGAGACTGTATAGGATGATTGTTACCTGTGACTTATTAGTCAGGGCTCCTTGTATTAGCCATAGTGCGGAGCATTACTGTGCAGGACCCAACCCTGGTGACCATGTAATCCGGTATATCCCCTGGGGTGGTGCTAAAGGGAAACTGAACACCTGGTTATTACAGGTAATAGGACAACCAGTCACCAGCGCTCACTTTACCCATTATAACTGGGGATTGTAACATATGATGAAAGTGCTGATAAACCTTGAGCTTTCCGACAACTTTCTAGGAGAGAAGTCCCAGTCACATAAGCGGTGATGATGTGATGACTGAGTCATTAGGACAACATGTTCCTCATTACTGCCTTGTATCCTGCGCTAATTAACAACACACGTCTGTCCTCCCAATACAGCTTCACCCTTACTCATCTTCTAGGAAACAGTATTGGGGTATTTAAGATGTAAACATGGCCGCCAAGACAGCGAAGATATTGTGAAGGTATTAGGGGTTGTCTTTCATGATACCGTCAATGTTCTTTAAAGTAAAAGTTCAGCACTGTGTGGAAGTTCCTATCTATAATACTGCTCCTATATACAGGAATATAACTACTATAATACTGCTCCTATATACAGGGATATAACTACTATAATACTGCTCCTATATACAGTAATATAACTACTATAATACTGCTCCTATATACAGTAATATAACTACTATAATACTGCTCCTATATACAAGAATATAACTACTATAATACTGCTCCTATATACAGGAATATAACTACTAATATACTGCCCCTATATACAGGGATATAACTACTATACAACTGCTCTATATATACAAGGATATAACTATTATAATACTGCTCCTATATACAGGAATATAACTACTATAATACTGCTCCTATATACAGGGATATAACTACTATAATACTGCTCCTATATACAGTAATATAACTACTATAATACTGCTCCTATATACAGTAATATAACTACTATAATACTGCTCCTATATACAGTAATATAACTACTATAATACTGCTCCTATATACAAGAATATAACTACTATAATACTGCTCCTATATACAGGAATATAACTACTAATATACTGCCCCTATATACAGGGATATAACTACTATACAACTGCTCTATATATACAAGGATATAACTATTATAATACTGCTCCTATATACAGGAATATAACTGCTATAATACTGCTCCTATATACAGGGATATAACTACTATAATACTGCTCCTATATACAGGGATATAACTACTATAATACTGCTCCTATATACAAGAATATAACTACTATAATACTGCTCCTATATACAGGGATATAACTACTATAATACTGCTACTATATACAGGGATATAACTACTATAATACTGCTCCTATATACAGGAATATAACTACTATAATACTGCTACTATATACAGGGATATAACTACTATAATACTGCTCCTATATACAGGAATATAACTACTATAAAGCTGGGTTCACACTATGTATATTTGAGGCTGTATTTGTGAGGCTGTATAGCAACCAAAACCAGGAGTGGATTGAAAACACAGAAAGGCTATGTTCACATAATGTTGTAATTGAGTGGATGGCCGTCATTTAATGGCAAATTTTTGCTGTTATTTTAAAACAACGGCTGTTATATTGAAATGATGGCAGTTATTTACCGTTATATGACGGCCATCCACTCAATTTCAACATTGTGTGAACAGAGCCTTTCTGTGTTTTCAATCCACTCCTGGTTTTGGTTGCTATGAGGACCTGACTTGAGGACCAAATACAGCCTGAAGTATACAGTGTGTGAACCCAGCTGATACTGCTCCTATATACAGGAATATAACTACTATAATACTGCTTCTATATACAGGAATATAACTACTATAATACTGCTCCTATATACAAGAATATAACTACTATAATCTCAAAAGGCAGATAGCAGTCGGCACCACAAACATACAGCAGTAGTCAGGACAGAGGTGAGATAATAAATCCACCGGGGTGCTCCGTATAGAAAAAGACAAATGCAATAGCAAATGGAAAAAACAGATCCGGGCACTCACCGGCAAGGTAGGATTTCTTTATTCAGGCACTATGTTCAGCGGGGAAGGGAGGACAGGTGGAGGTGCGGGCGCACGCTACCCCAGGACAGCTGTTTCACGGCTGATTGCCGCTTCCTCAAGCTTAGGGTAATACCCTAAGCTTGAGGAAGCGGCAATCAGCCGTGAAACAGCTGTCCTGGGGTAGCGTGCGCCCGCACCTCCACCTGTCCTCCCTTCCCCGCTGAACATAGTGCCTGAATAAAGAAATCCTACCTTGCCGGTGAGTGCCCGGATCTGTTTTTTCCATTTGCTATAACTACTATAATACTGCTCCTATATACAGGAATATAACTACTAATATACTGCCCCTATATACAGGAATATAACTACTATACAACTGCTCTATATATACAGGGATATAACTATTATAATACTGCTCCTATATACAGGAATATAACTACTATAATACTGCTCCTATGTACAAGTACATTGGCCCTGACTGGCAGGTATATAGGGAGACATCTGTCAGTTACCGCTTGGCTCTGCAGCAGGTTATGTAGCGGTGGTATCTGGTATTGCAGTAGTAATGAAGCAGTGACCTGTATGTGAGGATCAGACGTCGCTGTTGTATTCTCAGAGATCCCCAGATTCCGTGATGTTCTGGAGGAATAGTAAATATAATATTATAACTGAAAGCAATAATTATACGGGGTGTGTCCCCACATGGCGGTCCGCACAGACCGGGGACATCTCTCACACACCGAGTAATATTTACCAAGATGAGGATGTCATAACAGGTAATGAGGTAATACGGCAATGACAAATAACAAAGTGAGCGGTAATATAATATCATCTCCAGTGCGGGATTATAGTGTCATCTCCAGTGCGGTATTATAGTGTCATCTCCAGTGCGGTATTATAGTGTCATCTCCAGTGCGGTATTATAGTGTCATCTCCAGTGCAGGATTATAGTGTCATCTGCAGTGCGGGATTATAGTGTCATCTCCAGTGCGGTATTATAGTGTCATCTCCAGTGCGGTATTATACTGGGTTCACACTATGTATATTTGAGGCTGTATTTGTGAGGCTGTATAGCAACCAAAACCAGGAGTGGATTGAAAACACAGAAAGGCTCTGTTCACATAATGTTGTAATTGAGTGGATGGCCACCATTTAATGGCAAATATTTGCTGTTATTTTAAAACAACGGCTGTGGTATTGAAATAATGGCCGTTATTTACTGTTATATGGCGGCCATCCACTCAATTTCAACATTGTGTGAACAGATCCTTTCTGTGTTTTCAATCCACTCCTGGTTTTGGTTGCTATGAGGACCTGACATGAGGACCAAATACAGCCTCAAATATACATAGTGTGAACCCAGCCTTATAGTGTCATCTCCAGTGCAGGATTATAGCGTCATCTCCAGTGCGGGATTATAGTGTTATCTTCAGTGCGGTATTATAGTGTCATCTCCAGTGCGGTATTATAGTGTCATCTCCAGTGTGGGATTATAATGTCATCTCCAGCATAGGATTATAGTGTCATCTGCAGTGCAGGATTTTAGTGTCATCTCCAGTGCGGCATTATAGTGTCATCTACAGTGCGGTATTATAGCCAGGGCTGTATTAACAGCTGCTGCTGCCCTAGGCACTAAACCTGGAGACGCCCCATCTACACGCACCTATTGGCGATACCAGACCTGACCAATACCACCATACCCCCCACCCCCCTGGAAAAGACACCAGATTTACTGGCAAGTCTGAACGGGAGGAGGGAAACTAAAAAAATAAAAACAAAAAAAATAGTTTTTTCTGTCCCCCTGCTCCCTGGTGCTGCCCCCCTGCAAGGTGCTGCCCTAGGCACCGGACCACGGGTGCCTAATGGTAAATACGGCCCTGATTATAGTGTCATCTCCAGTGCAGGATTATAGTGTCATCTCCAGTGCGGGATTATAGTGTCATCTCCAGTGCGGGATTATAGTGTCATCTCCAGTGCGGGATTATAGTGTCATCTCCAGTGCGGGATTATAGTGTCATCTCCAGTGCGGGGTTAAAGTGTCATCTCCAGTGCAGGATTATAGTGTCATCTCCAGTGCGGGATTATAGTGTCATCTCCAGTGCGGGATTATAGTGTCATCTCCAGTGCGGGATTATAGTGTCATCTCCAGTGCGGGATTATAGTGTCATCTCCAGTGCGGGGTACCCTCTGCACATACACTGGGACATATGATATAAGATCCTTCTTTCTAACCTAGGACAACTCTTTAACCCCTTCTTTGATGGAGGGAACACATACCGTAGGAGCTTTGCACAGAACATTGCCAAAATAAAAATGTGCTCAAAAATGGTAACAATAAAAACTACAGAGGGAAGCTGTCGCTTCTGGAAAAATAAATCAATAAAAAGTTACAAAAACCAAACAAAAACACATTCTTGTCCCAAGAGTATACACCTACATACAGGATAGAAGCAAAAAACCCACCCGGTCGGATACTGATCACCTATCCTGTCCTGGAGGTCAGACCCCCACCAATCGGATACTGATCACCTATCCTGTCCTGGAGGTCAGACCCCCACCAATCGGATACTGATCACCTATCCTGTCCTGGAGGTCAGACCCCCACCAATCGGATACTGATCACCTATCCTGTCCTGGAGGACTGACCCCCACCGATCAGATACTGATCACCTATCCTGACCCCCACCGATCAGATACTGATCACCTATCTTGTCCTGGGGGACTGACCCCCACCGATCAGATACTGATTACCTATCCTGACCCCCACCGATCAGATACTGATCACCTATCCTGTCCTGGAGGTCAGACCCCCACCAATCAGATACTGATCACCTATCCTGACCCCCACCGATCAGATACTGATCACCTATCCTGACCCCCACCGATCAGATACTGATCACCTATCCTGTCCTGGAGGTCAGACCCCCACCAATCGGATACTGATCACCTATCCTGTCCTGGAGGACTGACCCCCACCGATCAGATACTGATCACCTATCCTGACCCCCACCGATCAGATACTGATCACCTATCTTGTCCTGGGGGACTGACCCCCACCGATCAGATACTGATTACCTATCCTGACCCCCACGGATCAGATACTGATCACCTATCCTGTCCTAGAGGCCAAACCTCTAGGAACTGTCCAGAGCAGCAGCAAATCCCCATAGAAAACCTCTCCTGCTCTGGACAGTTCCTGACATGGACAGAGGTGGCAGCAGAGAGCACTGTGTCAGACTGTAGAGAATACACTATTTCCTGCAGGACATACAGCAGCTGATAAGTACTAGAAGACTGGAGATTTTTAGATAGAAGTAAATTACAAATCTTAATAACTTTCTCAACCCAATTGATTTGAAAGAATAAAGATTTTAGCCGGAGTGCCCTTTTAAGATATATAAGAGAAGCATTCGGTAATACAGGATAGCCTTTAGTCAGGGCTTCCTCTTTAGACTGTCTGCTGCTTGTACTGGATATGAAGAGGGGTGGCGGTAATATTTCAGAATAATGTGACAGTGTGCAATAAAATAGAGCGTCTCTTCCCTCCGGACTGATCGCTTTGTGGAATGCACAAACATGGCGCACGATGGGAGTCAGAATCCTTCCAGTCTGGTAAGACCAAAACACAGCAGCCAATGTTGACAGACAACAAAGGACGGAGGGTTAAATAAAAAAAATCCTTTTGTGTTATGTTGTGAGCACAAAGCGAGAAAGAACGCTGCACAGAAATATATACATAGATATACTTATATGGGGGAGAAGGTTAAAGGGGAACTCCACCTCGAAAACCACATGACAGCCCCATTATCCCAATACTCCAGGTTATAGAGGTCCAAGAAGCTGGGGTATCATTGAGGACCCCCGCTCTGTAGTTCTGTCCTTGTGCTGCCGGAGGTCACAGGAAATTTATTGCTCTGACTAATAAAAGAAAGATTAAAGGGGTTCTCCGGAAGTAGAAAAACATGGCTGCTATCTTCCAGAAACGGTGCCACCCCGGTCCTCAGGTTGTATGTAGGATTGCAATTAAGGTCCATTTACTTCAATGGAAATGAGCTGCAAAACTCACTCCCAAACTGCGGACAAGAGGGGCGCTGTTTCCAGAAGACAGCAGCAATTCTGAGGAGCACTATCTGTGTAAGGAAAGTCTCCAGCACTGGAGGACACTTACAGTAATGAGAAGTGCAGTTCCCCATTCCTCCTGTGGTGGCGCTGCAGAAGATTTGGACACATGCTGCTGGAGTCAACAATAGATTACAGCAGGTCTATGGGGATCAGGCACAGCAGGTCTATGGGGATCGAGCACAGCAGATTTATGGGGATCGGGCACAGCAGATTTATGGGGATCGGGCACAGCAGATTTATGGAGATCGGGCTCAGCAGGTCTATAGGGATCGAGCACAGCAAATTATGGGGATCAGGCACAGCAGATCTATGAGGATCAGGCACAGCAGACCTATGGGGATCAGGAAGAGCAGATGTAAGAGGATCGGGCACAGCAGGTCTATGGTGATCGGGCACAGCAGGTCTATGGGGATCGGGCACAGCAAATTATGGAGATCGGGCACAACAGGTCTATGGGGATCAGGCACCGCAGATCTATGGGAATGGGGCACAGCAGATCTATGAGGATCAGGCACAGCAGGTCTATGGGGATCAGGCACAGCAGGTTTATGGGGATCGGGCACAGCATATCTATGGGGATCAAGCACAGCAGATCTATGGGGATCAGGCACAGCAGATCTATGGGGATCGGGCACAGCAGATCTATGGGGATCAGGCACAGCAGATCTATGGGGATCAGGCACAGCTGGTCTATGGGGATCAGGCACAGCAGATCTATGGGGATCAGGCACAGCAGATCTATGGGGATCAGGCACAGCTGGTCTATGGGGATCAGGCACAGCAGATCTATGGGGATCAGGCACAGCCAAACACAGCAAGATGGGATTATCAGGGAATAAAAAGTTATTGTCCAAAGCAGAGAACCTGGGGAGCGGTGAGAAGCTGAATGTCTGGTCTATACATGGGGGTCCGGACTGCAGTCTGTAAATAGGGGGGGGGGTCTGTTTTGGCTTTTGTAAAAATAGGGTGTCTGGGGCCTGTATACAGGTGGTTTGACTAAATGGCTACTTCGGGGTCTGTAAACAGAGGGGGCTGGTCTGGAGTCTGTAAGATGTGTGGGGGGTCTGGGGGCTGTAGACAGGTGGGTCTGGTCTGGGGTCTGGACACAGGGGAGTTCTGTCCTGGGGTCTGTATACTGGGGGGGGGGCTAATATATACAGTAGGTCTAGGTTGGTGACTATGTAGGAGGTCTGGTGTATGGTGAAGAGGAATATCTATTGTGGGCGTGTCCTGTACAAATGGGCGGGGCTTCGGGTGAAGTTTTGCGCACCCCTAGACTATCACTCGCATACAGCATTGCCCAATGTATATTACAATGACACCTCACACTGTAATCTGCAGCCGCCTAGTAACTACTACTCCCAGCATGCCCTGTCACATGACTCAATGTACAAAGAGAAAATAAAAGTGTAAAGTAATACAGACGAGTGAAAGGGAAAACTTGTAGCTGATTTATTATTGAACATCC
Organism: Dendropsophus ebraccatus; assembly: GCF_027789765.1. Lineage (NCBI taxonomy): Eukaryota > Metazoa > Chordata > Amphibia > Anura > Hylidae > Dendropsophus > Dendropsophus ebraccatus. The sequence continues at coordinate 212,861,692 of NC_091455.1, forward strand.
TCGTTAATAATGTACAGCGGATTACGACTAACAGGAGAGTGTAAACTGTGCGGCCGTTGTTATACGGGCGACAGATGTGACCATTATAGGGAGACAATACCTGTTAACTGCCGACATCCTGACTACACCCCCCTAACACATACCCCTCCCCCGTCCACCATCACATCAGGTACCGGGCTGTATTGTGGCTCTGTTCCAGTCCTATATGGCGCAGGGCCACAGGATAGCAGTATGTTATGAGAATGACGCCACACACATATATATATATATATATATATATATATATATATATATGTGAAAGTATATTGTATCCTGCTGCTCTGGACGTTGTATAGACAGTGATTTACCCCAATAAATTCAGATTTGGATTCAAAGTAAGAAATACAGAACCATACACGTACACATGGCGCTCCTGTATACACGGCTGTGGGACCGGACCCCGACCATACAGGTGGAGGTGTTACTGAATGTCTGTCCATTACTGAGCGTCACCCACACAAAACCACCAAGGATGGACATAAAGTTACCCGATATATATATATATATATATATATATATATATATATATAATAAGAATCATACAAACCTTATAAATTATACAGAACAAGGCAAAATGTAGCTGAGAAGGCGAAAACTACAAACAGACCATGTGTTTATAGAAGCGTCCCTCTAAGCTGGTTTTATACATAAGATAAAGTAAGTAAGATATATATATGTGTTACACATAGATACTACATTATATATATATATATATATATATATATATATATATATATACCACATACTATACTGTATTTACTAAATCTATAAATATAAAAAGTAATATAAACAATATTTCTATAAATATATAGATTTTTAAAGATTTTCTTTACTACTACTATACATGTTATAACTAAGACAATAAAGAAACAAATAAATATAAATAGCAGGAGATAGATAGATAGATAGATAGATAGATAGATAGATAGATAGATAGATAGATAGATAGATAGGAGATAGATAGATAGGTAGATAGATAGATAGATAGATAGATAGGAGATGGGAGATAGATAGATAGATAGATAGATAGATAGAAGATAGATAGATAGATAGATAGATAGATAGATAGATAGGAGATAGATAGATAGATAGATAGATAGATAGATAGATAGATAGATAGATAGATAGATAGGAGATGGGAGATAGATAGATAGATAGATAGATAGATAGATAGATAGATAGAAGATAGATAGATAGATAGATAGATAGATAGATAGATAGGAGATAGATAGATAGATAGATAGATAGATAGATAGATAGATAGATAGATAGATAGGAGATAGATAGATAGATAGGAGATAGATAGATAGATAGATAGATAGATAGATAGATAGATAGGAGATAGATAGATAGATAGATAGATAGATAGATAGATAGATAGGAGATAGATAGATAGATAGGAGATAGATAGATAGATAGATAGATAGATAGGAGATAGATAGATAGATAGGAGATAGATAGATAGATAGATAGATAGATAGGAGATAGATAGATAGATAGATAGATAGATAGATAGATAGGAGATAGATAGATAGATAGGAGATAGATAGATAGATAGATAGATAGATAGGAGATAGATAGGAGATAGATAGATAGATAGATAGATAGATAGATAGATAGGAGATAGATAGATAGATAGATAGGAGATAGATAGATAGGAGATAGATAGATAGATAGGAGATAGATAGATAGATAGATAGATAGATAGATAGATAGATAGATAGGAGATAGATAGATAGGAGATAGATAGATAGGAGATAGATAGATAGATAGATAGATAGATAGATAGATAGATAGGAGATAGATAGATAGGAGATAGATAGATAGATAGATAGATAGATAGATAGATAGATAGATACTGAGATACATAGATAATTCCATAAATCTGTGGAGAAAAAGAAGCTTTAACTATCCCGCAGCTGCAGAACTACAAGTCCCACCATGCCCTGTCAGCTGACGGATTGCTGAGCCTTGTAGTCCCCCCCAGCCTATACATCCTCCTCCTCTCCATAGAGCACAGTGGGCTCCTCTCTTACCTCGGAGCAGGATGAGGCAGATGCTGGACCTCAGCAGGTAGTTTGGGCAGGATGGCAGCTCCATGGACGCATCCTGTCCCTGGCGGCTGTCGCTGTGCCTGTCCCTGGCGGCTGTCACTGTGCCTGTCCCTGGCGGCTGTCACTTGGCTGTGTCTCCGGGAGGCTACAGCTGCCGCTTCTGGATTTGTCAGTCAAATCAGTCTCCTGCCTGTTTATTTGCATTGGAGGCAGAGCTGCTGCTGGGGGCTGCTCACCATCCTGCGCCCCAGCTCAGCAGCCCAGTATAAACCAGCCCACCCTGCCCATGTGCTGCTTAGACCAAGCCCAGCAGGGCGACACTGCCAGACATCTCATTCCACTGTCATTATCCCTCACCATCCAGCCTACTGTCTGTACTGATAATAGAAGGAAGAACATACACAGGTACCTTGGTGTAACAGTAACTTGGTGTAAGAGATCACAGTTTTTCAAAATGGTGACTTGGTGTAAGAACATTGCTTTGGTGTAAGAGCTCCCTGTACTGGGTGGGAGGGGGAGGGGAGGAGGGGCATGGTCTGCATAGCGGGGTCTACAGCCCTGTACTCTGACCCAGGAAGTCTCCCTCACCTTACAAATCATAGCAGATCACTTCAGGCTGGGGCTTACATCAGAGGACAGGACTGTGGAGGTAATCTCCCCATAGCTGTAACCCCTCTCTCCCCGGACAGAGAGCGCTGCATGTATGTGCCCACATCTGCCCTGCTCATTCCTTTATACTCCCTGCAGTCTCTGTCCGCCCTTGTGTTTCCCATCCTCTCCATTACTGTACAGTATTTTATAATATCACAGATTCTGCTGCTTCTCATTGTTTCATCTGTTCCACATGTTATTCAGAATAATAAATCATTATATTTGGGGTGAGGAACCAATTGTCTGCATTTCAGTAATTTCTTATGGAAAAATTTGCTTTGGTTTAAGAGTGGATTTGGATTACAAGCGCCGTTATGGAACGGATTATGCTTCTAATCCAAGGCACCACTGTATATATACAGACAGGCTCGGGTGTTACTATACAGGGTATATAGCCTCCTATATACTGTACATACAGTATGAATGGGGGGGGCTTCTTACCTAAAATAATCTGAACTTTTACTTTGTTTTAAAAACTTAAAGAAGAACTCCGGCAATTTTTAAAAAATTTCAAATCGACTGGTGTCAGAAAGCTTTTAACATTTGTCAGTCATAGCCTAAACTATTGCTTTATCCCTCTTTGTTGGTACTGTCTGAGTATTTTATGTTCTTATTTCCCTAATGAGTGAGTTAATGGAACTAAAGGGGTACTCCAATGAAAACATAATTCTTTCAAATCAACTGGTGTTATAAAGTTTTATACAGATTTGTAAATTGTTCTGTTTAAAAATCTCCAGTCTTCCAGTACTTATCAGCTGCTGTATATTCTGCAGGAAGTGGTGTATTCTCTCCAGTCTGACACAGTGCTCTCTGCTGCCACCTCTGTCCATGTTAGGAACTGTCCAGAGCAGCTGATAAGTACTGGAATAATGGAGATTATTAAACAGAAGTAATTTATAAATCTTTATAACACTAGTTGATTTGAGAGAATTATTTTTCCATTGGAGTACTCCTTTAATTTCATTCCATTAGGGAAATAAGAACATAAATACTTAAACAGTACCAACAAAGAGAGATAAAACAATAGTTTAGGCTATGACCGGCAATGGTTAAAAGCCTCAGGTACCAGATCATTCACAACCTATGTTACCATACTGATAAGTGAGACTGTGCGCACCCCTGAGGTCAAAGCCGCTGCCAACCATGAAAATTCTGTATAAACTATATGGGATTTTTATAAGCCAAGATCTCTGCCGTCTAAGAACTGCAAGTCATCGCATCCTACAAGATAACACACTAAGACATGTATTGGAGTATATGCAGATGTCATCCAGGCTTTTACTACTTATGAATACTTTATAAATGAATTTGTCAAATAAAGACTAGAACAGAGCAGCAAATAGGCAACCCTTAGAGAGTCCCATAGGGAGGAAAGGGGTTAACTCATTTAACTCTCTCCTGACTCTCCCCTCAACAACCAATATCAAGGGAAGGAAGGATCAGGCAAGTTGGAGTTCATGGTATAAGGGAGATAAGGTAAGTAGGTGTCTGGCAGCAGCTTTCCCCCCCTCCCCCATGGGCCCCATAGCAGCTGCCCACCCTGCATCTATGGTAGCTACGCCACTGTATAGGAGAGATAAGGTGCGTAGGTGTCTGGCAGTGGCTTTCTCTCCTCCCCCATGGGCCCCATAGCAACTGCCTACCCTGCCTCTATGGTAGCTACGCCACTGTATAGGGGAGATAAGGTGGGTAGGTGTCTGGCAGCAGCTTTCCCCCCTCCCCCATGGGCCCCATAGCAGGTGCCTACCTAGTCTCTATGGTAGCTACGCCACTGTATAGGGGAGATAAGGTGGGTAGGTGTCTGGCAGCGGCTTTCCCTCCTCTCCCCATTAACCACACATCCATGCTGATAGGGAGATGTAGCTTTTAATCATTTGAGCCTGCAGTCTGCAGATATCCTATGTGTATGGGCAGCTTAGGAACACATCATGTAACAGATTGCTCCGCAGTGTTTATTGGACCGACGTACATCTGATCCTGTTCGTGACGCCACAAATAAACTTGCAGCAGCCAGGAATACACAAGTGGCAATGAAAGGCCTGGGGTGTTTTACCAGAAATGATGCAACTAGTATCATATCAACAGGAATAATTCTCTAATGTGGCAAACTGTAGTAATAATAATAATAATAATAATGATAATAATAATAATAATAATAATAATAATAATAATAATAATAATAAACAGCAAGAGGACCTAAGGGAAGGGAGGGGGGCACTATCACTTTCTGTGCAGCCCCAGCAATATATATATATATATATATATAATATGAATGCCCGGAGTTCACCTTTAACCTCCCCTAGATACTCTCTCTAAACCTGTCTTCTAAAAAGCTTCCAGGGGGATTGCTACCTTCTATATACTAAAACTAAAGTCACTGAGGACCACCATTGTCCTGTATCTTAAAGGGGTTCTCCAGAATTGCCCATGCCCACTTTCTTTCTGAGACAGCACTGCTCTTGTCTCTAGGTCAGGTGTGGTTTGTAATTAAGCTCCATTCACTTCAATGGAACCGAGTTGCAAAATTTGCACCCAAACTGGAGACAAGAGCAGTGCTGTCTGTGGAAGAAAGCGGCCATGTTTTTCTAATGCTGGAGAACCCCTTTAAAGGACAAGATATGGACACATTTGCACCCAGACCTCAGGGTCATAGATTATTCTCATACCTGCAGACCCCCATTAAAGAGTGTTGTGGCTACTTAAGGGCCCGGTGTCCAGCCACAACCCTCATGGTACTCTGACACCTTTACTCTGGTGTACTACAACTCCCAGCTGACCCTAAACAACATCTGCCCTTGTGGTGTGTACCACATACTGAAATCCAATTGACCAATGATGTGGTCTTAAATGCACTGGAGATATTATTTTACCAAAAAAGCAGTAAATATATCCACTAAGATAACAAAGAACAACACTATAATATACAGTGGTGCCTTGGATTAGGAGCATAATTTGTTCCGGCACCGCGCTTGTAATCCAAATCCACTATTTAACCAAAGCAAATTTTCCCATAAGAAATCACTGATATGCAGACAATTGGTTCCACACCCCAATTATACTGATTTTATATTCTGAATAACATGTAAAAAAATGAAACAAACATTCAGAAACAGCAGAATCTGTGATATTATAAGTTACTGTACAGTATAGCAATCAGCATGTGGTATATAATGTATAGTAACTGTATAACCCTGATAACACTGCAGCAGCTGGATATGTGATATATAAGTTACTATACAGTATAGCAATCAGCATGTGGTATATAATGTATAGTAACTGTATAACCCTGATAACACAACAGCAGCTGGATATGTGATATATAAGTTACTGTACAGTATAGCAGCATGTGGTGTATAATGTATAGTAACTGTATAACCCTGATAACACAGCAGCTGGATATGTGATATATAAGTTACTGTACAGTATAGAAATCAGCATGTGGTATATAATGTATAGTAACTGTATAACCCTGATAACACAGCAGCTGGATATGTGATATATAAGTTACTGTACAGTATAGCAGCATGTGGTGTATAATGTATAGTAACTGTATAACCCTGATAACACAGCAGCTGGATATGTGATATATAAGTTACTGTACAGTATAGCAGCATGTGGTGTATAATGTATAGTAACTGTATAACCCTGATAACACAGCAGCTGGATATGTGATATATAAGTTACTGTACAGTATAGCAATCAGCAAGTGGTGTATAATGTATAGTAACTGTATAACCCTGATAACACTGCAGCTGGATATGTGATATATAAGTTACTGTACAGTATAGCAGCATGTGGTGTATAATGTATAGTAACTGTATAACCCTGATAACACAGCAGCTGGATATGTGATATATAAGTTACTGTACAGTATAGCAGCATGTGGTATATAATGCATGGTTGAGTGTAAGTACAGGCAAATTATAGCAGCAGTGTGTATAGCTTAGTGTAAATGCAGGCACATTATAGCAGCAGTGTGTATAGCTGGGTATGAGTGCAGGCACATTATAGCAGAAGTCTGTATAGCTGAGTGTAAGTGCAGGCAAATTATAGCAGCAGTGTGTATAGCTGAGTGTAAGTGCAGGCACATTATAGCAGCAGTGTGTATAGCTTAGTGTAAATGCAGGCACATTATAGCAGCAGTGTGTATAGCTTAGTGTAAATGCAGGCACATTATAGCAGCAGTGTGTATAGCTTAGTGTAAATGCAGGCACATTATAGCAGCAGTGTGTATAGCTGAGTGTAAGTGCAGGCACATTATAGCAGCAGTGTGTATAGCTGAGTGTAAGTGCAAGCACATTATAGCAGCAGTGTGTATAGCTTAGTGTAAATGCAGGCACATTATAGCAGCAGTGTGTATAGCTGAATGTAAGTGCAGGCACATTATAGCAGAAGTGTGTATAGCTGAGTGTAAGTGCAGGCACTTTATAGCAGCAGTGTGTATAGCTGAGTGTAAGTGCAGGCACATTATAGCAGTAGTGTGTATAGCTGAGTGTAAGTGCAGGCACATTATAGCAGCAGTGTGTATAGCTTAGTGTAAATGCAGGCACATTATAGCAGAAGTGTGTATAGCTGAGTGTAAGTGCAGGCACTTTATAGCAGCAGTGTGTATAGCTGAGTGTAAGTGCAGGCACATTATAGCAGTAGTGTGTATAGCTGAGTGTAAGTGCAGGCACATTATAGCAGCAGTGTGTATAGCTGAGTGTGAGTGCAGGCACATTATAGCAGCAGTGTGTATAGCTGAGTGTGAGTGCAGGCACATTATAGCAGCAGTGTGTATAGCTGAGTGTGAGTGCAGGCACATTATTTTTTGAAAAACTGTGAGCTCTTCTTGCTAAACGCTCTCAATCCAAGTTACTCTTACACCAAGGTACCACTGTAATATGATAATAATATAGGGTCGGTCTAGATGACCCCTTAGATCTTTCTCTGCAGAGAATCTTCTATGTTTCTATGAATGAGCTAAAGAGGAGAATCATGGTGGAGTCATGTGAGGAAATGTGTCAGGGCACAACCACGGCTTCTGGGTCCAAGGAGAAAATAAGATCTACACCTACAGGCTGACATATGATGGCAGGAAGATGGAGGATGGAATCGGCATCAGTGCCAACAAGGAGCAGCTGGTGCGAAGTAATGGCAGATGGACCGTGTGCAGGAATTGTGGTAAGTTATATGAAATATACGTATAATAAGAGATCAGAATGATATCACGTTTTATATAGACTAAACGTTAAAAAAATATTGTATTTTACTCGTTTTAGTAATTTAGCAAGAAAAAAGAGAATTTATAGAATATACATATTACACCTTAAATGGGTTTTACAGCAAATACATTTTTTTACATATAATTTTAGAACGTTATAGAATTTTGTAGTTTATTAATATATCAATAACACTTTATTAAAGAAAATGTCAAAAAGTTTTTTTTATTTACATTTACACATTGCCAGACGGCCTCTGCTGCCACTAGTGGCCGTGTTGGGAACAGTTATATATCACCTGTGCTTCTGCAGGCAGATAGTGAGCCGCCCCGGATGTCTATTCTGTTGCTTACATGGAGGGCAGCCACTGGGGGCAGCAGAGAGGCCATGTCACCGCTTATTGCTGCCAATCATTGTATAAACATAAACAGAGATTATATATTTTTACAATTTTTTTTAATTAAGTTATTTTACAAAGTTATAAAAGAAACGTAAAACAAAAAGTTTATTCACCAAAATACCCCTCAAGGCTGTGTTCACACTGCGTAAGTTCAGTAGTAATCACGGCCGTTGTTGCCGATTTGCAACTACGATTACTACGGAACTTACGTAGTGCGGCAGGCTGAGTGAATCCCGGTCGGAGTGCGTTCACATAGTACATATATACATACACATAGTATACACTCCGACCGGGATCGCTAACGGCGCCGCAAAAAACTGACAGTTTTCTGTGGCTGCTATTCAAAGAACCTGTCAGTGCACACTGTGGAGCGAACGGGATGCAGGGATGCAGTACCGGGTCACAGAATGGCTGGGGTCTTATTGTGTGAACATGGCCTTAAAGTGTAACTGTCGCTTAAATCAACTTAACAGAAATCAATAATACAAGCGATTTTAAGTAACTCTGTAATAGGTTTTATTCTGCAGAAAAAACATTCTGTACTCTAAAAGCTGCTTTCCTAATAAAACCTATTACAGAGTTTCTTAACACTCCTCGTGCTGTTGATTTCTGCAAAGTTGGTTGTAAATGTATATGCAAAGTAGCTCTCTGCTGCCACCTATTGGAAGTAACTACTTTTATAAGATGACTGCAGGTTTAAAGGAGAACCCCGGCAAAAAAAACACAATTTGCCAGCAGGCAAGAGAAACTATGATAGACAAGCGATACTTACATCCCCCTGTGCCTCTGCAGCACCATATCACCGGCTCCAGGACCCCCACCTGAACTCATTGTCCCCAAAGTTGCAGAGTCCTCGCAACTCGCCAGTCAGTCTGCAGCCCGTCCGGCGGCTCCCAGGGATCCTGAGGACAGGAGGAGGGCACAGAACTGGCACAAAGGTAGAAGTGACAGCAGCATCCCTGGTCCTGGCAGTGCAGATCCCGCTGTGCCCGCTCCCCCAGATCCCGCTGTGCCCGCTCCCCCAGATCCCGCTGTACCCGCTCCCCCAGATCCCGCTGTGCCCGCTCCCCCAGATCCCGCTGTGCCCGCTCCCCCAGATCCCGCTGTGCCCGCTCCCCCAGATCCCGCTGTGCCCGCTCCCCCCGGCATCACCCATCAGACTAGCAGCAGACAGTGCCGCTGCCATACACCTGCCACATCTAGCTGGTCACAGCTCTGCCCGGGGGCCCATAATGCTGGGGCCCAGGATGCAGCACTAATAACCGGCACAGAGCAATGTCCAATGGCGTCTATTTTACCTGATTAGCTGCCACTGTCATTGTAAGAGTACAGCCACATGTCACCGGTGCTTCAATGGTCGGATTGGGGCCCCACAATGAGATTAACGGGGGCCAATACATTACCATGGTGCTCCATAGTCTCCATAGTCTCCATAGTCTCTATAGTCTCCATAGTCTCTATAGTCTCCACAGTCTCCATAGTCTCTATAGTCTCCATAGTCTCCATAGTCTCTATAGTCTCTATAGTCTCCATAGTCTCCATAGTCTCTATAGTCTCTATAGTCTCCATAGTCTCCACAGTCTCCATAGTCTCCATAGTCTCCACAGTCTCCATAGTCTCCATAGTCTCCATAGTCTCCATAGTCTCTATAGTCTCCATAGTCTCCATAGTCTCCATAGTCTCCATAGTCTCCATAGTCTCTATAGTCTCCATAGTCTCTATAGTCTCCACAGTCTCCATAGTCTCCATAGTCTCTATAGTCTCCACAGTCTCTATAGTATCTATAGTCTCTATAGTCTCCATAGTCTCTATAGTCTCCATAGTCTCTATAGTCTCCATAGTCTCCATAGTCTCCATAGTCTCCATAGTCTCTATAGTCTCCATAGTCTCTATAGTCTCCACAGTCTCCATAGTCTCCATAGTCTCTATAGTCTCCATAGTCTCTATAGTATCTATAGTCTCCATAGTCTCTATAGTCTCCATAGTCTCCATAGTCTCCATAGTCTCCATAGTCTCCATAGTCTCTATAGTCTCCATAGTCTCCATAGTCTCCATAGTCTCTATAGTCTCCATAGTCTCCATAGTCTCCATAGTCTCTATAGTCTCCATAGTCTCCATAGTCTCCATAGTCTCCATAGTCTCCATAGTCTCTATAGTCTCCATAGTCTCTATAGTCTCCACAGTCTCTATAGTCTCTATAGGCTCCATAGTCTCTATAGTCTCCATAGTCTCTATAGTCTCTATAGTCTCCACAGTCTCCACAGTCTCCATAGTCTCTATAGTCTCTATAGTCTCCACAGTCTCCATAGTCTCCATAGTCTCTATAGTCTCTATATTCTCCACAGTCTCCATAGTCGCCCTGCCAGATCTGCCGATACAGCCTGTCTATGGAAGACGGTTCCAGCACTAATTAATTCATTACAATGGCAATACCTCAAATTGTATCCAATCAGATGTTTTCATGTAGAAGTCCCATAAATTTAAAAAGAAAGGCTAAAATAACGTTAAAAATATTTTTTAAAAATCCAATCAATTTCACCAAAAACTACATGTTACGATGCAAATATAAATTTCCAAACCATTTTGTAAACAGAAAAGTAAAGAAAAAAAAAAGTTATGAGTCAGAAAATGACAATTAATATATATACATTGTTTTGATTTAATAAAGTTTTTCATTTTTTAAAAGGAAACTGACAACATGTAATCACGCTGAGGGATAGAGATAACTTCACAGTGAACGGTCTAAAAAGGTACCCCTCCCCCCACATTTTCTTATTTCACCTCACAGTATTTTTTCCTATATTGCAGTATATTTTATGGGAATGTGAAGGATGGTGTGACAAAGGACAAATGGCCACACAAACAATAAGCTAAAGAAAAATAAGAGTAAGGGCTCCTAGAAACAGAGGACGGAAAATAAAGAAATAAAAAATGAAAATTTCCTGTTTCATTAAAATAGACTTTTAAAGACGGACAAAGGGGCATTGTATCTCTTTGGGATTTGTAGCTTGCTCAGGCTGATACTACATCATATTAGCCAATCACACAGCACCTTAAAGGAGAAGTCCAGCAAAAAATGTTTTATTAAAGTATTGTATTGCCCCCAAAAAGTTATACAAATCCCCAATATACACTTATTATGGGAAATGCTTATATAGTGCTTTTTCCCTGCACTTACTACTGCATCAAGGCTTCACTTCCTGGATAACATGGGGATGTCACTTCCTGGATAACATGGTGATGTCACTTCCTGGGTAACATGGTGATGTCACGCCCCGACTCCCAAAGCTGCGTGACATCACCATATTATCCAGGAAGTGACATCACCGTGTTATCCAGGAAGTGACATCACCATGTTATCCAGGAAGTGACATCACCATGTTATCAAGGAAGTGGCATCACAATGTTATCCAGGAAGTGACATCACCATGTTATCCAGAAAGTGACATCACCATGTTATCCAGGAAGTGACATCACAATGTTATCCAGGAAGTGACATCACCATGTTATCCAGAAAGTGACATCACCATGTTATCCAGGAAGTGACATCACCATGTTATCCAGGAAGTGACATCACCATATTATCCAGGAAGTGACATCACCGTGTTATCCAGGAAGTGAAGCCTTGATGCAGTAGTAAGTGCAGGAAAAAAGCCCTTTATAAGCATTTCTCGTAATAAGTGTATATTGGGGATTTGTATAACTTTTGGGGGGCAATGCAATACTTTAATAAAATTTTTCACTGTACTTCTCCTTTAATGTTAGAGGCTCTGTGATTGGCTGACAAGAACGCTGTAACTTACTTACCAATATTTCATTTACCAAAATGTTAAAGGGGTTATCCAGCGCTACAAAAACATGGCCACTTTCCCCCTACTGTTGTCTCCAGTTTGGGTGTAGGTTTTGAAACTCAGTTCCATTGAAGTAAATGGAGCTTAATTGCAAACCGCACCTGAACTGGAGACAACAGTAGGGGGAAAAGTGGCCATGTTTTTGTAGCGCTGGATAACCCCTTTAACATTTAAACCCCGCCCCTGAGGATCCAGGAATGAAACCAAACTGTCCAAGAAGTTTATTAAGACTCTCTCTTGACTTAATTACCTATATTATGTATTACTTTTATTTATCACTCATTTAGAATAACTATCACATTGGCTCTGTGATAACACGCCCACATTATAAGTCACTAATATAAAAAGTCCCATTGACTACACAAGGTCCCAGCTGGGGACTAATCCAAGCACTGTACTCCTCTAAACACATCTAAGGCAACAGCCCTCTAACTGCTGGAAAGGCATGCTGAGAGTTGTAGTTCTTCAACAGCTGCTTTGTTTCCACCCATTACATATGATGGGGGTCCCAGCAGCAGTGTGATCACCTTGTTACCCCTTATAACAATGCCTTTAACCTTCTCAGCCATAGAGCTCCATAGAGTTCCCAGTCTCTGTGCGGCCCTGTGTTACAGTGACCTCTAGTGTCCGTCTGGTGCAATGAACCTGAGAAACAAACAAATCTATGAAGCAGAATCCAGGCATTTATTTGTGTTACTTTTACAGTGTTTCCTTTATTACCGCTCTGTGTGACTACAAGGTAATCCTGGCATCAATGTCTATAATCAATATCATCATACTGTATCTATATGTAATATTATCATACTGTATCTATATGTAATATTATTATACTGTATCTATATGTAATATTATTATACTGTATCTATATGTAATATTATACTGTATCTATATGTGATATCATTATACTATATCTATATGTAATATCATTATACTATATCTATATGTAATATCATACTGTATATCTATATGTAATATTATACTGTATCTATATGTAATATTATACTGTATCTATATGTAATATTATACTGTATCTATATGTAATATTATTATACTGTATCTATATGTAATATCATACTATATCTATATGTAATATCATACTGTATCTGTATGTAATATCATACTGTATCTCTATGTAATATCATACTATATCTATATGTAATATCATACTGTATCTATATGTAATATCATACTATATCTATATGTAATATCATACTGTATCTATATGTAATATTATTATACTGTATCTATATGTAATATTATTATACTGTATCTATATGTAATATTATACTGTATCTATATGTGATATCATTATACTATATCTATATGTAATATCATTATACTATATCTATATGTAATATCATACTGTATATCTATATGTAATATTATACTGTATCTATATGTGATATCATACTGTATCTATATGTAATATTATACTGTATCTATATGTAATATCATACTGTATCTCTATGTAATATCATACTATATCTATATGTAATATCATACTATATCTATATGTAATATCATACTATATCTATATGTAATATCATACTGTATCTATATGAATATTATACTCTATCTATATGTAATATCATACTGTATCTATATGTCATATCATTATACTATATCTATATGTAATATACTGTATCTATATGTAATATCATACTGTATCTATATGTAATATTATACTGTATCTATATGTAATATCATTATACTATATCCATATGTAATATTATTATACTGTATCTATATGTAATATCATACTGTATCTCTATGTAATATCATACTATATCTATATGTAATATTATACTGTATCTATATGTGATATCATACTATATATGTAATATTATACTGTATCTATATGTAATATTATACTGTATCTATATGTAATATTATACTGTATCTATATGTAATATCATACTGTATCTATATGTAATATTATACTGTATCTATATGTAACATCATACTGTATCTATATGTAATATCATACTGTATCTATATGTAATATTATACTGTATCTATATGTAATATCATTATACTATATCCATATGTAATATTATTATACTGTATCTATATGTAATATCATACTGTATCTATATGTAATATTATACTGTATCTATATGTGATATCATACTATATATGTAATATTATACTGTATCTATATGTGATATTATACTGTATCTATATGTAATATTATACTGTATCTATATATATATATCATACTGTATCTATATGTAATATTATACTGTATCTATATGTGATATCATACTATATATGTAATATTATACTGTATCTATATGTGATATCATACTATATATGTAATATTATACTGTATCTATATGTGATATTATACTGTATCTATATGTAATATTATACTGTATCTATATATATCATACTGTATCTATATGTAATATTATACTGTATCTATATGTGATATCATACTGTATCTATATGTAATATCATTATACTGTATCTATATGTAATATTATACTGTATCTATATGTAATATCATACTGTATCTATATGTAATATTATCATACTACAGTGGTACCTTGGTTTAAGAGCAGTTTGGTTTAAGAGCTCACAGTTTTTCAAAATTGTGACTTGGTGTAAGAGCATTGCCTTGGTTTAAGAGCTTCCGGTACTGGGTGGGAGCGCAAGTGGAGGAGGGGCATGGTCTGCATAGCGGGGTCTACAGCACTGTACTCTGACTCAGGAAGTCTCCCTCACCTTCCCAATCATAGCAGATCACTTCAGGCTGGGGCTTACATCAGGGGACAGGACTGTGGAGGTAATCTCTCCATAGCTGTAACCCCTCTCTCCCCGGACAGAGAGCGCTGCTATACTGTGCCCATATCTGCCCTGCTCATTCCTTCATGCTCCCTACAGTCTCTGTCCGCCCTTGTGTTTCCCTTTCTCTCCATTACTGTACAGTAACTTATAATATCACAGATTCTGCTGTTTCTGAATGTTTGTTTCATCTGTTTTACATGTTATTCAGAATAATAAATCATTATTTTTGGGGTGTGGAACCAATTGTCTGCATTCCTATGATTTCTTATGGGAAAATTTGCTTTGGTTTAAGAGTGGATTTGGATTACAAGCACGGACCTGGAACAAACTATGCTCGTAATCCAAGGCACCACTGTATATCTATATGTAATATCATACTGTATCTATATATAATATCATCATACTGTATCTATATGTAACATCATACTGTATCTATATATATATCATCATACTGTATCTATATGTAATATCATACTGTATCTCTATGTAACATCATACTGTATCTCTATGTAATATCATACTATATCTATATGTAATATCATACTGTATCTCTATGTAATATCATACTATATCTATATGTAATATCATACTGTATCTATATGTAATATCATACTGTATCTCTATGTAACATCATACTGTATCTATATGTAACATCATACTGTATCTATATGTAATATTATACTGTATCTATATGTAACATCATACTGTATCTATATTTAACGTTATTATAATGTAAAGTGCGATAAGCAGAATGGCGCCCAGCTGGGTAGTGAAGCGCCTTACTTCATGCTTCTCCCAGCAGCAATATCTAAATAAATTTTTCTAAATAACAGGGACATCCAGCCGCCATCAGGATACATACTGTAGATGTGTTCAGGGACGGCACTTCCGTAGGTCGCTGGTGCTCGGAGTAGAAGAAACCAGGTAAATTGTATAGAAGCCGGCACTCACCAAAGTCTCCAGGATACATACAGCCCACAACACGGTGTCTCTCTCTCTTCGTCCTCTGTACATTATACCGTTAGTCGCATATGACAAAACATCCAGCAGTGATCTGATATACTGGAAAACAATGATAGTAAATAAATACTTACCCGTGCTGGAAACTTTAACCCTTAGGGGACACAGCCAGTTTTGGTGTTTATGACACGGCCAAATTTTTCAAATATGACATGTTTCACTTTATATATTAATAACTCAGGAATGCTTTTACCGATCCTTGTGGTTCCAAGATTGTTTTTTCGTGACATGTTCCACTTTATGTTAGTGGTAAATTTGGGCCACTACCTTTAAGTTTTTTTGTAAAAAACTCCAAAATGTTGTGAAAAATTGAAAAAAATTGCATTTCTCTAAATTTGAAAGTCTCTGCCAATAAGAAAGATAGTTATACCATATAAATTATTGACTAATTCATATCTAGAACATGTCTACTTTATATTGGCAGCATTTGGTGAACATGCCTGAACTGTTTTAGGATTTTAGAGGCCATGATTGTTTAGTAGCAATTTTCTACATTTTTGTAAAAATTTAAAACTCAGAATTCTTTAGGGACCAGTTCAGTTTTGGAGCATATTCTAGAGGCCCATATATTAGAAACCCCCATAATTCACCCCATTTTGAACTCTTCACCCTTTAACGTATTTAAATTGACATTTAAAACTGTTTTTAACCCTTTAGGCATTTCACAGGAATAACTGCAAAATAAGAGTGAAAAGTAAAAATTTCCATTTTCTTTGTAGACATTTCAATTCAATTCTATTTCTTTCATACCGCACAGTTAAAAAAAAGTGAAATGCAATAAAATATTTATTCCTCTGAATCTGCAGTTTTTACAAATACCCCATTTGTGGATGTAAAGTGTTGTGTGGGCACACAGCACGGCTCAGAAGAGAAGGAGCACCCTTTAAATTTTGGAGTATGGATTTGGTTGGAATAAATGTAGGAGACCATGTTACAGTTACAGAGCCCCCCTAGTGCCGAGACAGTGAAACCCCCCCACTAGTGACTCCATTTTGAAAACTACACCCCATAAGGAATGTAACAAGGGGTACAGTGGGCATTTGGACCCTACGGGTTTTTCACAGTTTTTTGCAAAAGTGGGCCATGAAAATGAAAAATTGCATGTTTCACACTTATACATTGGCAAAATCCCAAATTTTTCAAATTTCCAAAAGCTTGGAGGAGTAAAAGCCCCCCGATATTTGTAAAGCAATTTCTCCTGAGCACAGAAATACCCCATTTGTGAACATAAAGTATTGTATGGGCGCACAACAGGGCTCAGAAGAGAAGGAGCACCTATGTCTGTGTGTGCACAGACGTTTACTGACACTTACTAATGGACACTGACTGATGCTTACTCACTCTTACTAACGGACGCTGACTGACGCTTACTAACGGACGCTGACTGACGCTTACTAACGGACGCTGACTGACGCTTACTAACAGATGCTGACTGACGCTTACTAACGGACGCTGACTGACGCTTACTAACAGATGCTGACTGACGCTTACTAACGGACGCTGACTGACGCTTACTAACGGACGCTGACTGACGCTTACTAACGGACGCTGACTGACGCTTACTAACAGATGCTGACTGACGCTTACTAACGGACGCTGACTGACGCTTACTAACGGACGCTGACTGACGCTTACTAACAGATGCTGACTGACGCTTACTAACGGACACTGACTGACGCTTACTAACTGACAGACACTAAGATCTCCCTTATTACTGGGAGGGGGCATTTTTTATTATATGTGTGTGTGTTTGTGTGTGTGTTTTACAGTATATGGATGCAGGCTCTGATCTCCTCACAAAGGGAGGGATCAGAGCCTGCATCCATGATCAGATAATGTGATTGACAGCTCTGATGACAGAGCTGTCACTCACAGTATATAGCAGCATGTACCAGCGTCATTACAAAGACGCTGGTACATGCTGCTGCAGCAGGAGGGGGTCACAGCAGATGTCTCTCCTTCCCCCTCCTCCTCGCAGCACTGGCTCCCGGGTCCCGGAACTCTGAGCTCCGGGATACGGGGAGCCAGTGCTGCCAGGAGGAGGGGGAAGGAGAGACATCTGCTGTGACCCTCCGGTGAGTACAGAAACAGCGGCGGCGATCCGGGGGTGGGGGGATTGCTTCATCCTGGAGGCAGAGGAAGCCCGGCATCAGGGGGGGGAGAGAGAGAGGTCCATGCTGCAGCAGGAGGGGGGTCACGTCAGAGATCGCTCCTTCCCCCACCTCCTTGCAGCACTGGCTCTCCGGTCCCAGAACTCATTGAGCTCTGGGACCGGAGAGCCAGTGCTGCAAGGAGGTGGGGGAAGGAGCGATCTCTGACGTGACCCCCCTCCTGCTGCAGCATGGACCTCTCTCTCTCCCCCCCCTGATGCCGGGCTTCCTCTGCCTCCAGGTTGAAGCAAGTCAAAGACCCCCGACACCCCCCCACCACCACCCCGTTCGCCGCTGCCGCCGGATCGCCGGCGCTGTGCTGTGGTAAGTACCGGTACAGCAGGAGCGCCGGCGGCAGCAGGCGGGGATGAAGATCGGGGGACAGCGGGGGGGCAGGGATTGTGTGGCAGCAGCTTCCCCCGAATCCCGGAACTCGGCAGAGACCGGGACCGGGGGTTTACTGCTTGCTTCACCGGGATCAGTGGATCGTTACCGATCCACTGATGCCGGTGATCGCCTGTGCTGGACCCCTTCAGGGGGTCCAGCAGCAGCAACACTAAACTGTCAGCTATCAGCTGACAGTTTAGTTGCGGCTCCCGGTCACTGTTTATGTAAACAGTGAGCACCGGGAGCCGGGAAGTTATAGTACGTCCTGGTGCGGATAGTAACCTCCTGCCAGGACGTACTATAACGTCCTGGTGCGGCTAAGGGTTAATAAGACCTAAGAATTTACTATAATAAATAAAATATGGCAAATTAAAGGGTTATCCAACGCTACAAAAACATGGCCACTTTCTCCAGGTTGGCTGCAGGTTTTGTAATCTGGTTCCATTGAAGTGAATGGAGCTTAAAGGGGTACTCCAGCCCAGCAGTATAATCTGTGTACAGCCGAGGAGGGAGTAGAAATAGAAGCCGGTGGTGACTTACCTCCCTGGTTCCAGCGGCGGCTCCCGGATTGTGCCGCCCCATGCTCCCATCCCGCGGCCGCTTCCTGGCTAGAGCTGCGGCATTTGACGTGACGTCTCAAGGCAGCTCAGTCATTCAGCGGTCGTAGCGGAGTCCTGTCCTCGCTGTAGCCCAGAATGTCCAGCTATTTTTAATGCTCGTGAAGATTTAAAGCAACAAAGAAGATCACATGAAGTGGTGAGTGCCCTCATCTTTTTTCTATGAACGTGTGTAGTTTGTATATAAGTATTTTCGTAGTGAGCACCGACCAGTGATCATTGCCAAAACCCTAGCTCATCTGTGGGATCCCGGATTGCAAAGTCTGAGAGCAGTGCCGGTGGCTATATGTCTACTCAAGAGTGTACACTATCTTTACTTCTCTGCATGAGGGTCTGATCACATGGTCGTGACATCATCAAAGCTGCTTTGGTTTTGTTTAGCCTCTACTCATCTGATTGTGCCGCCATGACAGGTCCTCGTTCTCATGCCGTATCTAGGTGGTGTTGCAGCTAGGTGGGTGTGGGGTCACTTGGGCACTTGTCACACGGGCACTGCGATTGAAAGGGATAGCCAAAGTGTAAGTGCAGGTGCAAGGCCTCAAAATAGAGCAGTTTTACTTTAAATCTTCAGTGCAATACAAGTTCAAGTAGGGAAAAAAAAACACAAAAGTGATGAAAGCTTGTGATTGTAATCATTGGTGCAGGGATCGATTTAGTGTCCTGATCCGTCTCTCGGCTCTTGATTCCCTTTGTCTGGTTCTGTCAGTTATTCTTCTCCTCTTCCAGTAAATTCCAGTTCATAAATATAAAAGAGATTTGAAACTAAACTGCCCTTGTTACCCATAGCAACCAATCAGAGCTCACCTTTCATTTTACCCGAGGACCCGTGCCTATATTATGGAGGTATGGAGAGAGGCGAGGCGGGTGAGGGTCCTATAAGACAGGGCGATGACGGCCCCATCAATAATGTTAACGAGTGCCAGTCTGAGCCTGTTACACGGTTCAATTATCATTTAGCAAGGGCTGCACAGACATCGTTAGTGATGTCCGTGCAGTCCTTGCTGTTATACATCATTTCCTAACTGTTATACCTCACCTCTCCATGCTCCGGACTTCTCCTGTTCTCTGCTTCCTCCCCAGCGGTTCGAATGCAGCGAATTGGGAAAACTGCTGAAATCAAACAGTTCGGCAGGTCCACTCAAAACTACCTGCCAGGACGTATTGTGCATCTACTGTGGAAGCCATGGTCACGTACATTTGCCTATAGAATGGGTCCTATACTATCCACAATGATGGCTACTATACAGACTGTTTTCTATGGCAGCCATGGACTACCGATAAACAAAGGACCATCTAGAGGATACCGGATACAACCTGCACGCCCACAGTCCCGTGCATTAGTCCTTAGGATGGGCTTCTATTGTGTGTATAGTCCATGACTATGGACAGCTAGCAGATCAAACTACGGCCGTGGACAGGAGGCCTTAGGCTATGTTCACACATTACACAGTATTCAGTGGGGAAACACTGAGCAGTTTACATATAATTTTTTATTGTGGCTTTTAAAAAAAATGACATACTTCTTTTGGACATAATACAAGTGTTTAATGAAACATCGGCAGAAAAAGACCACCTGGTCCGTCTAGTCTGCCCCACTGCAGATAAAATAATTGAAAAACTGCAAGGAAAGACTTGGTTTGGCCTGTAAAAAAAAATGATAAATGATAAAAAAAAGTTGAAAAAGCTCCAGAAAAATAAAAAAAAAGCTTCAAAAACAATAAAAAATGTTTGCAAATTTACAAGCATATTTCTGAGATCTCACAGTGATCGAGTGCAGATATCCTGATGAAGTTACATTACGGTTTGTATATTACAGGCTTCTTTAGGGTTAGATACAAGCAGACAAGCAAGCTGGTTCTCCTAGTATGAACTGGACTCTACGAAGCCAGAAAAACATCCTGTGCGTTTCGGCTCATACGTTACAAAATTTATATGAAAATATTTGAAAGAAAAAAGAGCAGACACAAGAATAGCGGGTATATGTGCTACACCGGCTACGGTTCACAACAAAGAAATCAAATCGCAATGAAAATAAATAAATCTACAAATTTAACAAACAAAACAGTAAGGTCGACATAGTTATGTAGGGAATGTATGGGGTGGGGTGTCCTCATTATCACATCTGTATTTATTTCATTGGATTTGTAGTATTTTGGGGATGTAGGGTACAGTAATGGGCACCACACACACCCCTTCTCTGCATTTACCACTATCTTGTATACAATAAACCTCCGTATTTAATTACACAACCCGAAGAGCTGCAGGAGGAGCAGGAAGAGATTGATGACGTCCAAATAAAGGTTGAGAGCAGCAAAGATGTATTCCTCAGGGCTCACGGAGTAACGGTGCCCCTTCCCTAGGATCAGCTGTGTGTCCACCACCAGGTACTGGAAAGAAAACAGGGTTACAAGTTATCAGAAGGTTGTAAAGGAAGAACTCATCTGTTAAATGATTGTTTTAAATATCCAGTGTAAGACCTGTGCCATGTCCCCATGACAACACTTCTTTATGTTCTCTAGAGCATTGATAGCATAAGGGCGCTGGACCTCCTACCATGGAGAATTCTAGAAAGGTACCGAAAGCATAAGGCATATATTATTGGTTGTTAGGAGTCCTAGCAGCCCTATGATAACACTGGGCTGCCAAGCAAAAGGATAGGAAGTGTTGTCATAGGAACACAGGCAAAGGAATAATGGGCAGAATTTAATATATGATGTGGTCAGGGGACCTTTTAGTTATATCTCCTATGTGTCCACCAGTATGGTACCAGGTCGTCCCTATTGGGGCCTTCCCAGCCAGTCAGCAGCTGCAGGTGTGATACCAGTGGTGGCATGTAGGCTATTGTTTTATATTACCCCCTCCCCCTTGAGGTGAAGCTTGGGGTAAGAGGCCCTAATTTATGAAGAGGCACATCTTTGACTGTATGTGCGCCTTGATCTACTATCCGGGCTTGTAAAAAAAAAAAAAATTCGTACATTCTATAATAAATTCCCCCCATTATATTTTTCGATTTAAAAAAAAAAAAAAACATTTTTAATATTTTGAACTTAAAGGGGTAGTTCACAAAAAAAATTCTATCAAATGAACTGGTGTCATAAAGTGCCAGAGATTTGTAATTTACTTCCATTAAAAAAAAAAAATCTCCAGTCTTCCAATACTTATCAGCTGCTGTGTGTCCTGCAGGAAGTGGTGTATTCTCTTCAGTCTGACACAGTGCTCTCTGCTGCCACCTCTGTCCATGTCTGGAACTGTCCAGAGCAGCAGCAAATCCCCATAAAAAACTCTCCTGCTCTGGACAGTTCCTGACATGGACAGAGGTGGCAGCAGAGAGCACTGTGTCAGACTGGAAAGAATACACCACTTCCTGCAGGACATACAGCAGCTGATAAGTACTGGAAGACTGGAGATTTTTTTATAGAAGCAAACTACAAATCTGTATAACTTTCTGACACCGGTTGATTTGAAAGAATATTTTGGTGAACTACCCCTTTTATTGAGGAACCAGAAGAATTTTACTTACCATTCCAAAAATCAATGTCCCAAGGCAGGCGTAGACGATATTCAGCCACTGAAAAAGCAGATACAAGAGTCAATAGAAGCCACATCTACTACTCAGCTAGCCGGCCGTAATGGGAGTCACGGCCATCCAAGGTCCCAGATGAGGCCATGAAGTCATATAGACCCGGGTGTTATGGCAGGTACTTACCATGGACCTGAAAATGGCGGCCAATATGCCAAAGGACAGCAAGACCAAAAGTGCGACCATAAGACCCCCAGACATGACGGTGAAATCCCACTACAGATGAAGAAGAATGATCAGTCCTGTACTCGCGCCCTGCGTGCTGTTTAGCGCAGACAGGGATTGCTGTTTATATACAAGGATATGTGTGTGTATATATATATATATATATATATATATATATATATATATATATGGAACGTCTTACCTTTGTTTGAAAAGCAAAAAGGGTCAGACCCAATGTAACAAGTATGGTAGCCCCGGTGGCCCACATCACAGCATCGGCATCAAAGTACCTGAGGACAAAGGAAATCCTGTAAGAAGCCGGACATGTGCCTAAAGAGTAACTCCACCCTCAGTACCACCCCCTCTGTGCCTAAAGAGTAACCCCACCCTCAGTACCACCCCCTCTGTGCCTAAAGAGTAACCCCACCCTCAGTACCACCCCCTCTGTGCCTAAAGAGTAACCCCACCCTCAGTACCACCCCCTCTGTGCCTAAAGAGTAACCCCACCCTCAGTACCACCCCCTCTGTGCCTAAAGAGTAACCCCACCCTCAGTACCACCCCCTCTGTGCCTAAAGAGTAACCCCACCCTCAGTACCACCCCC
The DNA here is from genome assembly GCF_027789765.1 of Dendropsophus ebraccatus. Classification (NCBI taxonomy): domain Eukaryota; kingdom Metazoa; phylum Chordata; class Amphibia; order Anura; family Hylidae; genus Dendropsophus; species Dendropsophus ebraccatus. Next base: position 212,885,200 of record NC_091455.1, read on the forward strand.
TCTGTGCCTAAAGAGTAACTCCACCCTCAGTACCACCCCCTCTGTGCCTAAAGAGTAACCCCACCCTCAGTACCACCCCCTCTGTGCCTAAAGAGTAACCCCACCCTCAGTACCACCCCCTCTGTGCCTAAAGAGTAACCCCACCCTCAGTACCACCCCCTCTGTGCCTTAAGAGTAACCCCACCCTCAGTACCACCCCCTCTGTGCCTAAAGAGTAACCCCACCCTCAGTACCACCCCCTCTGTGCCTAAAGAGTAACCCCACCCTCAGTACCACCCCCTCTGTGCCCCACGTGAGTAGTAGCATCCACTAAAGATGTTGATCAGATACAGCGTAGTCAGGAAGGCCAGGGGGTGGTCAAAAACAATATTTCCTAGATATAAAGTGTAACTGTCATTTATTTTAATTCTTATTGTTTTTGTTTTTTTGGGGGATTTTCAGAAACTCTGTAATAGGTTTTATTAGGCAAAAAAGTTTCCGTCAGTACTCAGAAAGCTGTTTTGCAGCCTCCCGCCTCTCACTTCTTATCTGTGGATTATCAGGCAAAGTCGTCTTCATTACAGAGAAGCAATGTGAAGACGGGTTCTGTTGAGTCCATTATATCCTATGAAGGGGGGAGAGGCCGAGGGGAATGAGTGAGCAGGGAGAGGAGAGAGGCAGGTGTACAGTTTGGTGACTGGGCACATAAACCGCTGGATTCACAGGTCAGAAAGGTCAGTGCTTATCAGGAAGCTTGTTGAGAGAAGATTGTAGGATGTTGTGCTGTGCAGGGCTGCCTTTTCTCCTCTCTGTGCTCACACATCCCCCTCAGCCCCTCCCCTCTCCATAGAGCATAATGGACACAGAAATCCTGCTTCTTCTGAAGTGAGGGGGGAGGTAGGAAAACTGCTTTTTGAGTACAGAAGGAAACCCTTTTGCATAATAAAACCTATTACAGAAAAATTACACTCACATGACAGTTATGCTTTAGAGTAGATCCAGTGGGAATGGTTTACCGATCCCATCACCAGATGGACTGCAGAGTATTGCACCCCAAACATTTCTGGTGATGTCATTATTCCCATCCCCAGACGGGCTACCAAAGTGGTTTTTTCCTACACCTACAAAGCAGGATGCCTATGGATGAAATAATGATGTTAGTTTAAAGTGTACGTGTCATGATGGCCCACTGCTGGATCAGTGGTGATTTCCTCTCTTAAAGGGGTACGCCATTAAAAAAAAAAATCTTTGAAATCAACTGGTGTCAGGAAGTTATATAGATTTGTAAGTTACTTCTATTTAAACATTTCCAGTCTTCCAATACTTATCAGCTGCTGTATGTCCTGCAGGACGTGGTGTATTATTTCCAGTCTGACACAGCGCTCTCTGCCGTCACCTCTGTCCATGTCAGGAACTGTCCAGAGCAGCAGCAAATCCCCATAGAAAACCTCTCCTGCTCTGGACAGTTCTGAATAATGTTATGCGCCCATTTTGCTCTTTTGTTTTTTAAAGAGAATTTTTGGGAGATTAGTCGCCAGCAGAGAGCATAGAACAAAGGATTACACAGCTGGACCTGTGTAAAAGTCGGTATTCAGAGGTGCTGACTGTCAGAAGAGATAGTCTGGTGATGTAGCTGTAAATTAACTCTTTGTTGTCCTGTTTTGGTGCCTCATCTCCCGCCACCCCTCCCCCCTCCATAGACAATCATGAGGACAGGGGGGAGAGCTTCAAACTGTTTTCTCATGATAAAAATGCATTGTTCGGCTAATAAACCCAATTACAAAGTTTCTTAAAATCGCCTGCACTATTGATTTCTGCAAAAATTTTAATAAAAAAAACAGTGAAAATTTAAAGGTAAATTCTGCAACATGACAAAAAAACGTAAGAAATCAGAACTAAAATCTACAACAACTCAACTGCCCCAAAAATAATAAATAAGGTAAAAGAAGAACTTACGCTGCAAACGATCCCAGTAAGCAACCTTCAAACACAGTCTATGGATGCAAGGAGAGACACAGGGTTATTCCACATCCAGCCTATAGGGGGCACCAAAGCCAGGAGCCAGCCCTGCAGGCATACAACCCCACTGTATGAATAGAAAAGGAATCACTAAAGTCATGTGACCCTATGCAGTTAGGGGAATGGTTACTTATAGGGGTACCCCAGCGGGGAAAAAAGTTCTTTCAAATCATCTGGTGTCAGAAAGTTATACAGATATGTAATTTACTTCTATTGAAAATTCTCAAATCTTCCATTGCTTATCAGCTGCTGTATGTCCTGCAGGAAGTGGTGTCTTCTCTCCAGTCTGACACAGTGCTCTCTGCTGCCACCTCTGTCCATGTCAGGAACTGACCAGAGCAGCAGCAAATCCCCATAGAAAACCTCCCCTGCTCTGGACAGTTCCTGACATGGACAGAGGTGGCAGCAGAGAGCACTGTGTCAGACTGGAGAGAATACACCACTCCCTGCAGGACATACAGCAGCTGATAAGTGATGGAAGACTTGAGAGTTTAAAATAGACATAAATTACAAATCTATATAACTTACTGACACCAGTGGATTTGAAGGGGAAATGGGAAAAGTTTTGCTGAATTTCCCCTTTAACTCTGTAGTACAAGTAACTGTTACTGAACTTACAAAGATTGCGAGTAGAATGAAGTTTAATGGAACTCTGCGCCGGGCGCTGTCACAGCAGGCGAGGACCATGATCAGGACGAAGGTGCTCGGTCTGGAAGCGAAAACACACAGGAGAGATTGTAAAGAATATCAATGCCATCAGTGGAAATGATCACTAACAAGGGGGAGAAGTTCCTCTAGCGGCCACCAGGGCGGCAGTGTTCCATTTTAATCTATGGTGAATTTACTTTCACTCTCTTCTCTGAAGCCTGTAATAATCTCTGCGGTCCTCAGAAGCAGGTTCTAGAATACTCACATAAGTGCATATAGAAGATACGGGTTTTGTCTCGTCCAAGATCTCAGTGTTTTCCTAAAGGGAAATAAAGTCATCATGACGTTATAGGAAAATTGTAAAAACGTTGTTGCAGGACCATATTACACATGATGTCTCCATACACTGCCCCCCCGCCACACACACACCCACGGGAGGGAATCCTGCTAACCTATTGATCCATAGCTCAGTCAGAAGCAGTAACAGCAGCAGCATGGAGGACATTATAGAGCAGTACTGAGCAGTCTAAGCTGTGAATAAGGCACTATAGTAAGAATAAATACTCTGCTGCCTCTGCTGCCGCTGTGTAGCCTTATCATGCAAGGAAGAGGCACACAGACTCCAATTTTCGGGCATTTACACGAACATAGGCTCGGGAAGACATTCTTGACAAACACATATTTGTTTAAAAGGGATTTTTTTTCTTTCGGATCAACTGGTTTTAGAAAGTTATATAGATTTGTAATTTACTTCTATTTAAAAATCTCCAGTCTTCCAATATTTATCAGCTGCCGTATGTCCTGCAGGAAGTGGTGTATTCTTTCCAGTCGGACACAGTTCTCTCTGCTGCCACCTCTCTCCATGTCAGGAACTGTCCAGAGCAGCAGCAATTCCCCTCAGTAAACCTCTCCAGCTCTGCACAGTTCCTGACATGGACAGAGGTGGCAGCAGAGAGCACTGTGTGAGAATACACCACTTCCTGCAGGACATACAGCAGCTGATAAGTACTGGAAGAATTGAGATTTTTTTTTTTTTTATATAGAAGTAAATTACAAATCTGTATAACTTCCTGGAATCAGATCATTTAAAGGGAGTGCCCCTTTAATTATGTGTAATAGATAAATCAGCTTACCAAAATGTAAACATGAAGACGAGACCAAAGGTTATAACCAGCTGTACGGTCAGCGTCATGTAGACCTTCCGGATAAAAGCTGCAATGGCAACGAAATGCGGAGTAAATCCTGATGAATATCTATGAGGGTCCTTGTACTGTGGTCTCACTTTATGGTATTGGCGTAACCCTTGGGTCAGACATCCCACCAATACCATCGACTTTGTCCTAAAAGTACTAAGTAGGTTCCACCAATGTAATCAATTATGTGATCACCTGCTGAAGTTAGTGACATCACTGCCACATGACATCAGCATTGTCTACCATCAAAGGACTAGAACCCTCAGCTAACCTGCCCTATAACATCCACCGTCTCCCTGTACTAACCACACCATAGAACTTCCTATGTAATGAGCTCCCCCTAGTGGTGGTGAGCGGTAACCAGAATTGTATCATTTACCGCTATCACTGTATGAAGGGAAGAAGATGCGGAGCTCCTAATATAGAACAGAAGAATGAAGGAAGGTTATGCATTATAATAAGTTAACCATAAGCCGCTGAACTGATGTCTCTGGATTTACTGATTGACAATCAATCACGATCAATACTCCAAGCAAAATGCATCCTTCTAATCCCATATTTAGTTCTGCTAGGCATTGCCATCTTCTGCCACTCACTCTCATAAACTATTAACCAAATAGTCACTGACATAAACGGGATTCAAGTGAATGAGACTGAGCTGCAATACCAGGCAAGGCCTCAACACTAGGGTGGCGCAGTTTGTGATGAAAAAAAAGCTGACTTTTTCTTTTCACCTTTAAGCAGCCCCTCTAGCTGCTACTCTTTATACTGTCCAGAACGTCTGTTAGTTGGCTTGACTTGACAATTTTTGGCGCATGCTGTCGCATTCAGGGCCGGTAGTTGCCACCCTAACACTATTGATACACTTCAACCTTATTTTTTTAAGGACATCTTTTTTTCATTAGAACCCCTTCAGCATACATGTGGATTATTAATTAACTGATGGCTCTCTGGCTGACTACAACCCCCAGCATGTGCAACAAGGTACAAGTCAAAATCTTAAAGAGGATATCTGGTGTAAAAAAAAACAAAAAAAACTTTTTTATAAAAAAAAAAAAAAAAAAAAAAAAGAAGTAGTGGTACTCACCTACCCTGATCCCCTGCAGACATCGGTCCACGCTCATCACTGCTTCTTCCTGGTTCCTGTCATGCTTCATCCCCATAGGAACTACTCCGCTCAGCCAGTCACTGGTTACAGTGGTGTCCAGTCTCAGGCAGTCCTATTGGGATATGTGTTACTAGAACCAGGAAGTGGCTTTGGGACTGGGAGCAGTCAGAATGGCAGCTGTGGGGAATCAGGGTAGGTAAGTATCACTTCTTATTTTTACTCGACCCCCAGTCAGAATTTTCTCCAGACAAACCCTTCAGTGGCACACACAGTGATAACAGGCACAATATTATGGTTACTTTTTTGGGGGATTTTCTTACCTCTTCTGATTGAACTTTCGGAGAATGGGTCGGAATCCTGTAACGGAGCTGTGTAATCTGGCGGAATTTCCACGTCTGGTTTGGGCCCATCATCAACAGTGAAGGCATAATGGGGCTGCTGAGGAGGCGGGTAGGCGCTATACCCTGGAGCATTCTCCAGTGGGGGGCCTTGCTCACTATATGGCGGTGGATTGGGCATGTAGACTGGGCTGTATGACGGTGCCTGCGGCGGGTATGCTGGGTTTTGGATTGAATATACATAACCTGTCTGCGGAGTGCCATTGTCGCTGCTGGGGTAACCCTTCTGCATTTTTTTTTCTTATGCCTAGAATACAAATAACAGATTTAATAGAGAAGAAAATCAGTGATGTCCAAAATACTGATACACTGTGTTATACCTAATGCATGACCCTAGGGGGCGGGGCACGACACGCCCCTCCTCTGGTGATATTTACCTGTGTGGGTACTGTGCAGTGTATAGTTTATTTAGTGGCAGTGCCGTGGCCCAGGCTGCTGCGCACTGGTGCATTGAGGATGTATTGAGGGTAGTGTAGGGGCTGGGATTGCAGTGTAGATAATTGAAAGAAGAAATCCTCTTACTCACATATATGTATGGACACTGCAGATATGACCGCCTTCTGCCCCACCAGCTCAGAGACCGCCAGGTAGAGTAGTATTAGTCTGAGGTCTCTGTCTCTGAAGTAGACGAGCATTGTCAGTAAGATACGTCGACATTTAGCAGCTTTGTCTTACTGGGGATCAGTCCCTCTTCCTCTCTTCTAGGTGAAATCTGATTGGTTGCTAGGGGCGACTGAGACAGTGTCACTTTGATAAATCTCCCCAAATGTCTACTGTCTGACAACTCCTTAACCTGGAAGCTACTTTGACCTTTATAGTGTGACAGGAAGAGGGAAGAATAGAGAAGGCAAAGGGTAGAGTGTCACCTGTAATGGCTAAACACAAGACATAGCTAAACCTTACCACTGCAGCTGTGTACAGGGGAGAGTGAGACACCTAGTGGCTGAAGAGGAAAGTCCCAGCTCTTGGTGTGGCACCTGCGAGTTACCTTCTGATGGGCGGTAAAAAGCTTAGTGACCCCTGTACTGGGACCCTACAGCAGCACAGTATAGCTTCATTAAAGGGGTTATCCGAGTGTACAAAAACATTGCCGCTTTATTCCAGACCAGCAACTCTCTTGTCCTCAGGTTGGGTGTGTGGGTTTTTTCAGCTCAGTTCCAGTAAATTGAATGGAGATTAATTGTAATACCGCACACAGCCTGAGGACAGGGGTGGCGCTGTTTTTGCAAGGAATTAGCTGTGTTATTTCGAATCTAAAATATCCCCTTTAAAGAACTGTATGGCAGTGTTATATACTCACATACGGCCTATACAGAGACGCCATCTGTGAGATTTTAAGCTACAAACCAAAAGTATTTATCACTTACTTTGTGGCATCCGTCATACATAGACTCAAAAAAAGATTTAATAAGACTTTTTAAAAAATTGCATACTACATGGTATAAAAGCTTTAAAAAAATGTAAAATTTAAAAATGTACACCCTACTGTTAACAAAAAAAAATTTACCCAATGCCAGAATTGCCAGTTGCCAGAAATACCCCCCAAAATGGTATCACCAGCAAAAAACGAGCCCTCAATCAATAAAGGTAATACTAAATTAGCAAATCCGTATTTGTAAACACAACGTCGCCAAAAAATTCAACACAATATTTAAAGAAATGTAAAACAACAAAAACCTTATAAATCGCATGTGACTGTGATCATAGTGACCCGCAGAGTAAACGTAACAGGTAGATTGTGCCACAAAGTAAATGTTAAAATGGAACCTTTCCAAAAGTCTTCGTATGGATCTGTCCGCAGAACAAAGCGAGGGAAAAAATAAAAAACAATGCAGTGGTTAAAATAAATGCTACAAATAGTAAGGATAGTAATAATAGTAGCTGTGATTAAGAAGAAGCTGATCAGGAGTATGAGCAGGGAGAAGAGCACAGTAGAGCGCTTCACTTTCCTCCTGTCAATCATGTTAGAGGTGTTGGGGGTAAAATGCCCGTTTGGTGGAGATCTCGGCACTCGGACCCCAACCGATCAAACTATCCGTGACTGGTAAAATGTTTTTCTTAAGTAAAACCACCAATACTAACATAATAATAATAATAATAATAATAATAATATTTAGGAATCCGGGGGTGCCATTTGCACTTACGGAGCTTTTCCCGGCCGCTGCCTCCTGTACGCTCCTCAGTGCCCGGTGGTGTCAGGCGTCATTGTTCGCACTATGTGGCGGTGTCAAGGTTCAGCAGCCTTTATCCCATAGCGGCGGTATTGTTGGCACAGGGAGATGTTTGCACAATGTCCTGATAAGACGTCATGAGAACACACAAACCTCTCCTGCTACCGCCTGGATTCAGTAGTCAGGACGTACAGATCACTATATGGCCCCATTGCTTATATTTCTGCTGCTGTGATGCCCAGGAGGACAACCTATAGGCCACTCACCAATACAGAACATGAAGGTGTCATCAGTTCTGTAGTTATAAGGGTCACAGGGGGTGCAGCTGCTACCAAACCCATAAATCAGAGGAATATGGATACCCCCTCACCTCTGTAAAGGGGTATTCCGCTCATACACAACCTTTGATATGTTGCTGCTAATGGTGAGACTAATAATTCCTTCCATACTTGTCATTACCTATTCAGTTTCCTTCCCCCAGTTCTCAGCTGCTGCTTTCTGCTGAAGACACAATAATCTGTGTATGAGCTTTTCTCTCTGTCTCCCCTCCTCCCCCCTTCCTTCTGAGACTGCTGATGTAATCAGTTCCCTGGCTGGCTGTATCTGCAACATTGTAGCTTCTTTGCAGTGCTGGGAGGGTTAATCGCAGTGAGTTGACTTCAGAATAACCCTCCCACCATTACAAAGAGGCTACAGTGTTGCAAATAAAGCCTGCCAGGAACTTGTTTACATTACCGTCTCAGAAGGGAGGGGGGAGGAGAGGGAGACAGAGAGAAAAGCTCACACACAGATTTTTGTGTCTTCAGCAGAAAGCAGCAGCTGGGAACTGGGGGAAGGAAAGAGTGAATAGATAATAACAAGTATGGAAGAAATTATTAGTCTCACCATGGAAATTGAATGGGTGGAATACCCCTTTAAGGTTAACTGCTTTGCCTGACCAGATAAAATTAAGCTCCAATGCTCAGCAGTATATAAAGGTCTGTGCAGCAGCACTGACAGGGGCAGAGGTGTAATAAAACAAGAGTCTGCAATGACAGGAGCAGAAAAGATAAAAACTGTGTGTTAAAAGGGTACTATAGCAAGAATTCTTTCAAATCAACTGGTATCTGAAAGTTGTACAGATTTGTAAATTACTTTTATATAAAAATTTTCAGTCTTCCAGTACTTATCAGCTTCTGTATGTCCTGCAGGAAGTGGTGTATTCTGTCCAGTCTGACACAGTGCTCTCTGCTGCCACCGCTGTCCATGTCAGGAACTGTCCAGAGCAGGAGAGGTTTTCTATGGGGATTTGCTGCAAAAGGTCGCAGCAGAGAGCACTGTGTCAGACTGGAGAGAATACACAACTTCCTGCAGGACATATAGCAGCTGATAAGTACTGGAAGACTAGAGATGTTTACATAAAAGTTAATTACAAACATATTTAACCTACTTAAACCAGTGGACTGTATGTCCTGGCATCGCTAGGGGAGTTCAGAGGGGGGCCCGCTCTGAACCGCGCGATCCCAGGTGTTACATGCAGCCCAGGACCGCAGCTGTTAGCGGGCATGGTCCGATCGCCGTGTCCGCTAATTAGGCATTTAGATGCATCTGTCGAAGTTTACAGCTGCATCTAAATACACGTTTTTCCCCCATCCGTAGTGGTTTAGTGGCGGGACTTCTAAGGGTTAAGGCCTGGTCTGGCTTCTCTAACCCTGGGCTGATGGAAACATTTTCCTTGGCTGCTGCAGGTGGAAGGGACCATTACCTGAGGGGTCCCTAATGGAAGATGTAAAGGACAAATCCTAACAGGGTGACATATAGCTGTGCGTTGGGACGTTACATACTCTGGCCGCCATATCAGTTACACACAACACAGATCCGCCTACAGCCCTGCTGGGGAGGCCTAGATGTTGTGTAATTACCATGATGAGGGATCCACATGTGAGGAGGGGGGCAGGGCTGAATCCCGCCATTGTAATAGTCAGAGTTTCATTATATGACATCATCGATGTCTCATTGTCATTGCTTCTGGCACCTTAGTGATCGCTGCTCCTGAGCAAAGTCCTATCGTCTATAGGAAACCATCATTACATAACGTCATCTAAACAGAAGTACGGAAAAACTATCGCTTTATATAGTGTTTATAGTGTTTATAGCGGGCGTGTTAGTTCTCTATGTGGAAATGTATGAATACCCCGCTGACAGCCGTGTGTTACTGCCACCCACAGAAAGGGGAGATAACCCAAGGAGTGTGTGTGTGCTGTGTCGGTGCTTAGTGAAGAACCACAGAGTTACTTTAGCATAAATATAATCATGTTTACTCTGGAGATACTTGATATAGGCAGCAGATAATAAAGCTGTGCCTTGATACGATACTTTACACTTGATAAGTTACTTAATACTTTAGAGTCCAGATCTGTACTGAGAGTAGAAGGAGTGATACAGCCGTGCTGGCTGCGTTGCGTGATGAAAGGATCAGAAGGGTAGAGAGGAGGATGTCGAGAGAGTCCTAACCCAAGTAGTACTCTGCTCTGCCGAGACTTCAGAGGTAGAATAATAAGAATATTTGAAAGTAGAGAGAATACTTTTGCCTGTGTTTTGACTCTTTTGGTCTTTGCACCACCTGTTGCCCACCAGTGTCGGGTGACCCGTCGTAGAGGGTGACACAAGCCCCAGACCTTGTTATCTGGGATTAGATGAGTGGTCAGAGTTCTCTAATTACACCCGAGCTGCGTGATAGAGTGCGTAGGTTTCTAGCAACTTTGCTCTATCCAGATCAGTTCCTTTAATTTTTTGTGGATACTGTCCTGCACTGTGTTCCTCTGGTCCACGGCGTGGGTTAGGATTATCCCTGACTTGTCCTCTCTAATGGAAGCTTAACACTGCATAGTGTGTGATAAGGTTGCTTGCAGAGAAACTGTGTCTAGATGCATGTGCTCTACGTCTAGACCACAACTTGGACTGGGGACCTGACAGGAGCCAGGACCCAACTTGCCTGCTGCAGGGAGTGTCCTAGCTTGCGTCCTTCCTCTACAGAATCCAAGGCAAAAAGACCCTACACTTCCTCTACCCATGTGACTTCCTTCCTACAGCAGGTGTAAACTGGGCTGTGAGTGGGTGAGAAGTGCGTGTGAAGAAGTTAAGAGAGAGATGATAGGTGAAGAGAAGAAAGAACTCTCATTGGTATTCAGATCCATGTGGTACATAAACAAAACAATAACCCTTTGGTTCCTACAGCTGTGCGATATCTGAATATACATAGTTATAACAACGACATCTAGTGGTAAAACTCCGGTACTGCTACATTACCACTTACATTTAAAAGTTCAGGCTTTTGCAAAGTATGTAACCAATAGCAACACCCGTGGTGGGACACCACAGGACGGTAATGGGGACAATGATGAAGGCAAGAGATGGAGGTTCCCACAGCATTGCCTCTGTATTGCACAGGATAGATGGCACACATGTTGGTTTTTGACTAGAGATGGGTGTGGTGGTCTGCTATGGGCAGCAGATGCAACCGGTCACTTGCTAGATGGTACCGTGTGACGCCAGTTATCTGGTGTCACCTGCGCTGCGAGATAGAGTACATAGGCTCTTGGCAGCTTTGCTTTATCCGGATCAGTTCCTCTGCTTTAGAATACCATTCTGCACTTTCAGAAATGTTAACGGTGTGGGTTGGGGTGATCCCTGACTTCTCCTCTCTTTAGGTGTCTAACTCAAAATTCCCTAACGGTATATGGAAAGAAAACTGGACAATCCCCTTAAAGGTGACTCGTAAACATTGACACAGAGTAAGCAGTCACCAGCATTTCCATCATCATCATCATCATCATCATCATCACACGTGACGCTATACATAAGAGCAGATAAGGATTGTGCAATAGAGATGAATAATAGTGGAAACAATTGTAAGGCATGAAGTGTGAGGTTCTCCTATGGAACGGTGTATGTATGGCAGGTGACCTCCTGAGTCAGTACAGTATACCGATAATGGGGCCGGTTAATGATTACACCAGCTCCACGGGAATCGCCCTTTGGCCGGACACCCACCTCCCATTGCTTCTTTCTCATCGAATCCATTTCCTTCTATTTGGTCTTTCTATGAAAAAACTTAAAGGTGGTGTCTGAGGAGGTCATCCTCCACCCATATCACTTTACATATAGGAGCTCCACCATACGGGCCTCCTCAATGCCGAAACAGCCCTGGAGGACCTTGCCCGGCCACATCACAAAGCTGGACTTATGGCTTGATGAAGTAACCCCTTAAAGTGGGTGTCTACTCTAGATAACTCTCAAGGCCATGTTGATCTAGACGAATGGATATTTCCATTGGGACCCAACTTTTTTTAGACCAGCATTACATAGAGAAACATTGGCATTTTTCTATTTTCAACTATAGGAAGTGCCGCCATGTTGGTTTGGAGGCATTAACGTTGGTTTGTTCCATATAAGAATTATGTTAGTGGTGAGTATACAGGTATATGCATATGAAATGCTCTCCAGAACTAAAGTTAGCACTGGAAGACATATCCCCAGGGTTCCTCCTGGTGCAGGACAATGCCTGACCTCAGGAGAGCAGTGTGGAGTAATGCCCGGCCTCAGGAGAGCAGTGTGGAGTAATGCCCGGCCTCAGGAGGGCAGTGTGGAGTAATGTCTAGCCTCAGGAGAACAGTGTGGAGTAATGCCCGGCCTCAGGAGAGCAGTGTGGAGTATTGCCAGGCCTCAGGAGGACAGTGTGGAGTAATGCCCGGCCTCAGGAGGGCAGTGTGGAGTAATGCCCGGCCTCAGGAGGTCAATGTGGAGTAATGCCTGGCCTCAGGAGGGCAGTGTGGAGTAAGGCCCGGCCTCAGGAGGGCAGTGTGGAGTAATGCCCGGCCTCAGGAGGTCAATGTGGAGTAATGCCCGGCCTCAGGAGGACAGTGTGGAGTAATGCCCGGCCTCAGGAGGGCAGAGTGGAGTAAGGCCCGGCCTCAGGGGGACAGTGTGGAGTAATGCCCGGCCTCAGGAGGACAGTGTGGAGTAATGCCCGGCCTCAGGAGGGCAGTGTGGAGTAATGCCCGGCCTCAGGAGAGCAGTGTGGAGTAATGCCCGGCCTCAGGAGGGCAGTGTGGAGTAATGCCCGGCCTCAGGAGGGCAGTGTGGAGTAATGCCCGGCCTCAGGAGAGCAGTGTGGAGTAATGCCCAGCCTCAGGAGAGCAGTGTGGAGTAATGCCCGGCCTCAGAAGAGCAGTGTGGAGTAATGCCCGGCCTCAGGAGAGCAGTGTGGAGTAATGCCCGGCCTCAGGAGGGCAGTGTGGAGTAATGCCCGGCCTCAGGAGGGCAGTGTGGAGTAATGCCCGGCCTCAGGAGGACAGTGTGGAGTAATGCCCAGCCTCAGGTGGACAGTGTGGAGTAATGCCCGGCCTCAGGAGGACAGTGTGGAGTAATGCCCGGCCTCAGGTGGACAGTGTGAAGTAATGCCCGGCCTCAGGAGGACAGTGTGGAGTAATGCCCGGCCTCAGGAGGACAGGGTGGAGTAAGGCCCGGCCTCAGGAGGACAGTGTGGAGTAATGCCCGGCCTCAGGAGGACAGTGTGGAGTAATGCCCGGCCTCAGGAGGACAGTGTGGAGTAATGCCAGGCCTCAGGAGGACAGTGTGGAGTAATGCCCGGCCTCAGGAGGACAGTGTGGATTAATGCCCGGCCTCAGGTGGACAGTGTGGAGTAATGCCCGGCCTAAGGAGGACAGTGTGGAGTAATGCCCGGCCTCAGGAGGACAGTGTGGATTAATGCCCGGCCTCAGGTGGACAGTGTGGAGTAATGCCCGGCCTAAGGAGGACAGTGTGGAGTAATGCCCGGCCTAAGGAGGACAGTGTGGAGTAATGCCCGGCCTCAGGAGGACAGTGTGGAGTAATGCCCGGCCTCAGGAGGACAGTGTGGAGTAATGCCCGGCCTAAGGAGGACAGTGTGAAGTAATGCCCGGCCTCAGGTGGACAGTGTGGAGTAATGCCTGGCCTCAGGAGGAAAGTGTGGAGTAATGTCTGGCCTCAGGAGGGCAGTGTGGAGTAATGCCCGGCCTCAGGAGGACAGTGTGGAGTAATGCCTGGCCTCAGGAGGGCAGTGTGGAGTAAGCTTCTAGGTGACAATAGCATTGAGGCCATTGACTTTCATTGTCTGTAGACTGTCGAGGATCTCACTGTCGCCCTGATTCAGGTTTAGGAGAAGGATCCCACAGCATGCCTCAAAAACATAACTAACAACTACAGCTAATCCCGCACAATACGAGCCCCCTGCACAGTTTTTTTTTAATTATGGATTTTAGCTGTCGCCAACTTGAATGAATGTCTTATTTACAGCCTCTTATTGACATCTTGTGGATTCGAGGTGTTTAATCATATCCATATAATGTGTGATCACAATCACTTAGAGATCGATGCGCCTTTCTCTGAAATAGAATAAGGGTTTATGACGTACAATAAACCTGATTGATAACAATTTAGTTCCTAACAGACGCACAGGTGCCCGATCAATAAGTGTCATACAGAAAGTGTATGGGAACATTCTATAACCTGACGACTATGGAAAACTCTGAAAAATATTTTTATTCTAGCTTTGTACATATGGTGCAAAAATAAATAAATAAATAAATAAATAAAAAATTGTAGTGTATATATATATATATATATATATATATATATATATATATATATTCTCCACAGGTTTTATAAGAATTTTGCTTACTTTTGTCTCTACAGCCTCTGCTCATTGCTTTTATATTCTTTAGACAAACCCTAGATTATACTTTCCAATAGACTGCATTATATCTGCTCTCCTCTCTCTCTTCAGTCTGTGGGACACGTTTCCATCCCTGTCATAAAGGCTCCAGTCAATATAACAATTATACATCATTGTACACTATGGAGGTGGCAAACCGGGTGCAGAATAAGAATAACCACAGATTTATATAACAAAAAGTAATCTAATAAAACCAATACGTAAACAGGAAGAAAAACCGAGTTCATCACTTTATTGAAGCGTCAGTATCCAGTAGAGATGATATAGGACCATCAACTTGTTTTACATATGGAATTACTTTTATCATCTGTTTCTTGTTCGACCTGTAAAACCTTCTTAATTTTTTGTAGACCTGAAAAAAAAGAAAAGAATATATATATTATTATAGTTTGGGTCTATTAGTCTTCTAAGACTATGTACACACTTCCTTTTTGGTCTTTATTTTTCTAGCCCTTTCTGAGTTTTTTATTTGGGGAATTTTTTTCTCCCTTTATATATATATATATATTTTTTTTTTTTATACAAAAAAACATTGCACAAAACTTTTTTTTGCACTGAAAATGGCAATAAAGGGCCTTGCACCTTGCAAATAAACGGGATTTACGAATCATTTTAGTTCAACTCTTGTAAGAGTTGGCTCCTGGGGCCTTCTCCAGCCTGGTTTTGGCTGCTAGAGGTGGTCAGGAAGCCGAAAATAGTCAAAGCCGGGGAGTGACGCCTCCTGTTTTTACCCCTTTAAATAAAACTGGTTGGGAATCTTTCGGCTTGTTTCGCTGTATGTCCGTATGGGATTTGTCACCAGCAGATAAGGAGAATCGCTTACACACTTGTAGGAGGTGATCATGGAGGGAGGTGGTGACACGGAACCAGCCCGGCTCACAGCACGCAAAGGTTTTACCAGGAGTTACGTAAAGCTTCTCAGCCATGAACTGGTCCCAGAGCTCCATCTCTGCTTCAAAGGTCGGAGACGTCAGGAACTACATCCGGGAAAGAAATATTAATGGGGGTGAATGAGAAGCGAAGGAAAGGGAGGAAAGGAAGAGGATTAATAAAAGAGAGAGAAGAAAAGGAATATGGAAGAAGACGGCAAAGAAGGGAAGAGAAAAAGTACAGAAGGACAGGAAGAAATAATGGAAAGTGAGGGAAAGAGAAAGCTGGGGCACCAAATGGGTAATACAGAGACTTACAGCCAGTGCTCAGCGGAGATGCCAAACTGGTCGAATTCATCAAGGTTCTCCGAACCTGAACACTCTGCATTTGACTCCCGACGGTTGGAAAAGTTGTTTGTAGGGAGTCCTGGAAAACATTGATACAGCTATAGGCCATAGGACATATCCATGGCTCCCTAGGGCAACATCCAACTTCTCCAGCCGCCGGGAGTCAAATGTCGAGTGTTCAGCTAACATTGACGAATCTGAACAGTTCCGCATTTCTGCTCAACACTGCTTACAGGTCATTCATGCTTCACCGGGAATTCTGGGAAGAAAGGATATGCAACATTGCTATAGAGAAAATTGAGGGAAATGGAGGAAGTGGGAAAAGGAAGGAAAGATTAAAGAGGTTATCCAGCGCTACAAAAACATGGCCACTTTTCCCCCTCTCCTTCCTCCAGTTGAGGTGGGGTTTGCAGTTAAGCTCCATTTACTTTAATGGAACTGAGTTTGAAACTCCACCCAATCTGGAGACAACAGTAGGGGGAAAGTGGCCATGTTTTTGTAGCCCTGGATAACTCCTTTAAAGGGAAGGGAGAGAAGAAAAGAAAGGAGGGGAAGGGAGAATAAGAGCAGAGGAAAGGGAAAAGAGGAAGAAGGAGAAAAGAGGAAGAAGGGGAAAAGGGAGCAGGAAAAGAAAAAGGAAGGGTGTAAAGGAAAGAAAGAAGGGGAAAAGGAAAGAAGGAAGGAGAAACGGAAAGAAAAGAGGGAGAAAGGGAAAGAAGGAAGGAGAAACAGAAAGAAAAGAGGGAGAAAGGGAAAGAAGGAAGGAGAAAAGGAAATGTGGTTTCTCGACCGGTCACTTGCTAGATGGTTAAGTGTGACACCACTCCTATGGTGGTTGGTCGGTGGAATATAGCTCAGACGTTTATGATGTTGCTGTGACGCCAGTGATAACTCAGCACACAGATGTGATGGTACACCTGCTTTTAGTTTTTTGTGGCTGGCTATACCCTGTGGTCGGTGACCTGCCGGGTTGTGATGGGTCTCTTGGGCGCTTATCACGGTGGTCCTGAGTGGAGATGTGACCCACTTGGACTGTCAGTACCGCCACCCACAGAAAGGGGAAATGACCAAAAGACGGTGTAGCTTGTGTGTAGGTGCTGGTGCAAGGATCACTTGTCAGCTCTGCTACATTGTGCAGTATTTGTCCACGACCACACAACGTCCATCCACAATCACAGCTGTCAAAAACGTTGTATGGTGGCAGCCCTACAGTGTCTGAACATGTTGGGTTTGATGGACGTACCTTCCTGAAATCAGCCCAGACATAGATCCCTGTGGAGCGGTGGAGAACTGGTATCCCAAGCTTCTCTAGACCAGTCACAAGTGTCTTCTGAGATTCTCTAAGACGTTTTTTATTGGTGGGAAAGAAGACCTTGTCCAACCAGTCTGTAAAGTAAAGTGTTAGATTGTAAACCCTTCATATCTATCTTTACAGCTTGTGGCCAAACATTGCCGCCATCGCTGCTGGGTCTCTCCATGTACAATCCCTACCTTAGTCTAGTTAAAAGGGTTATTCAGGATTAAAAAAAAACAACAAAAAAACACAGCTACTTCTTTCTTCCCAAAGCAGTGCCCCCCCCCCCCCCCCTCAGGTTTTGTGCGGCATTACAATTCAGCTCCATTCACTTCAATGGAACTGAGCTACAAAACCCATATTGAGGACAAGAGTGGTGTTGTCTCTGGAATAAAGCCAGCATGTTTTTTTTTTAAGCCTGAAATACCCCTTTAGATGAATCTAACCTGCTGATAGCCCCCTATTGCACACATGGTGCCGAGGAGGAAGGTATGTCTCTTACCTTCATCCTCAGCACCATTCCTGTGCTGTTAGCAGTGTAGATTAGTATAACCCGCTCATGGTTCCTCTTTAAGGGAGCGTTTCAGGCAAAGTATATATAGTGGGAGAGATAATCAAAACTGCCAGAAATTTGCACAAAAAAAAAAAAAAGCTTATCTGACTTCTTCAATGTTGTGTGACGATATCTCGTCATTTGTGTCATTCCTAAATTATTCCTCCTGAAAATGTATGAAGAAAGGGACAGCTGGATCTGAACCCCCTTGTCAAGGGGGTGACTCCCCTTACATTGTCCAATCAGCGCTGAAGGGGTTAGTTTTCTTAGCAACGTGCACCAAATTGACGAGAAGAACGGTGAAATCCACATCAGATACTTTTTTTTTTTTTTTTTTACCTTACCCTCACGGCACTGGTGCAGGGATCCTGGTGGCACAGTCCTATTTTTGAACCGCTGCCTGGTTCCTGTGCTCTGCATCAGTCTTTGCCGAGGTGTGCACAATTGTGTAGGGATTTGGGTGACACAGCGACCACTATAGGCGGCTTGTGTGTAAGTGTGTGAGACTAAATTATATGTTCAGGAAAGCAAACAGGTTGTTCTATATGTCCTATTAGCAGGAGCGGATTAACTTTACCATAGGCCCCGGGCCGTTCACCAAGCCGCCCCCCCCCCCCCCCAGTAACTATGGCAGCACTAGCCTGGAGTTCATAGTACAGGATACATAATGTCATGACGCCCTGATTTGTGCAAAATTGCTGTAGAAAAGACACAATTTTTTGCAAATCATGGCAGAACTGTACCTCTCCCCCCCCCCCCCCCCCGGAGATCAGGGCCCGGGCTACCGCCTGAAATGGACCTTTTCTGATCCGCTATTGGCTATTAGTATACAGATACTATAGCGGCAGGAGCACCATACATTATATGGAGAAGAGAGATGGTGCACAGAGCGGCTACAACACTGGAGATCCGCTGATCACCGGGATCCTAGCAGCCGAAACATAGTGATCAGCTCAGCGTCAAGAGGAAACCGCTGCACAAAGTATACTGAAAGATCACTACATCAGGAACAGCTGGGGCCTGACATCCTGTGACCAATAACACGATACTGTAAGATGGCCGCGTCATGATCGGCTCTCACATAAAGTGTTGGTCTCATCTACCAGTCAGGGACAAACATGGTGACTGCAGGTGGACTGTTGGGGCCCAGAGTTTTGGTGACATTGGTGACACTTGTTCCCGAACCAAGTACCAAAACTGGATGAACCAAGACTGGATGAACCATGGACAGACATCCCATAGAAGATAAGACAGCAGCGTGAGGTGACAGGTTTGGCATCTCAGTAACAAGGTACCACAGCAGACCCGGACTGACAATCTGACGGACCAGGCAAATTCCCGGCAGGACGTCCAGATTGTCCTTGGAAACATAGATGACTAACCTCTGTCCCGCAGCACCTGATAGACCATGTGCTGGATAGGTCCTGGACATTGGTGCAGGATTGCCAAGCGGCCCATGGAATGGAGGACGTGCTTGTTTTGAGTATAAAGGACCCCTACCCTGAGGCCGCTCATTCCAAAATCCTACAAATTAATAATATACAGAAAACTCTATGGTTAGAAACCTGCTTCATAGCTGTAATGTGTGAATAAGCCCTTAGTGGAGCAAACAAAAGGGTCTATTATCACAATAAGGGATCAGACCGTACCTTGCTGAGACCCCAAACAAAGTGAGTTCTTTCCGGGTCTGAAAGACTAAAAACATAAAGTAAAAAAGATGACAAAGTATTACACCCACAGGATTTGTATATCAGGTCCCAGAATACAAGTCAAGGAGTTCCCCTTTAAGTCTTAACAATCTCTCCTGATTGGTGAATGGCGCTGCGTCTTACCCTTACACCTGGCATATAAAAGAGCAGGGGGTGCAGAGCTTGTTACCCATCACCAATGCCGAAGTTGTCAGGAACAATACAGAGGTTGTCCAATCAACAAGCCACAGGATAAGGGTTAATGTATCACCGCTGGGGTGTCTGATCGATAGGACCCCCCCAACTATCACAAGAATGGGGGTCCTGAATATATATGGAGCGTCGGGCACACGTACAGTGCTGCTGAATTCACTGTCTATGGGACGGCTGAACATAGCCGGGTAGACCAATCCGACCCCCCACGGATCATATATATCACCAACCCTACGGATAGAGGATACATTTTGGTGGGAATTATAACAATAGCAGAGTGACTCCTGCACCGCTTGGCCGGCCGTACCTGGTGTTGTGTAAAGTTAGCGGGGAGCTGTGCAGGAGCCTCTCTACTATTCAGCTGTATGGGCAGCAGCAGGGAAGGGCAGAGCCGTGCCAGCACTGCATGCATACATGACCTGGTCCTCCTGGACGCCATACCTGGTGCTCTATTATTGGCATTGGATCTGGCATCAAGAAGAGCTAAGTGCCAGCCATTATTATTATTACCATCACCAGAGTAGATACCTGCTCAGTACTCACTCATGGAGGGAGAGGACACTGGTAAAGTCAGCATCTATGACGGACAGCATGAATATTTCATCCATAACCACATGTAAGCTGTGCCTAGGAACAAAGAGCAACGGGAGCGTGAAAGTGGGAAGAAGCTGCACTAAACTCTCCTCCAGCTGTGCACCCGGCTTGTGCAACTTCTGGAAAGAACGCTTCATGGTTTCCTTCAGGGAAGATATTATTTCTGTACACTAGATGGCGCTCTTACTCCTTCACAGACAGAATGTCTACGACTACAAGTAAACTCCAACCCACAGCAGAAGACAATGGTCGTATCATTCATTGTATCCGTCACTTGTGGTATTATAATAATAATAATAATAATAATAATAATAATAATATATTTGTATAGTGACAACAGATTCCACAGCGTTTTTTCAACAATACAGGATAGTGGAGTTCCCCTTTAAACTCTATAAGGCTGGAGTTCCTCTTTAAACTCGATAGGGTCATACCTGCTGGCGAACTCCAGACATTCTGTAAGTAAATGGGAGGAGTAGACTTCTCCTAAAGGATTGTGGGGATTTGTGAGGATTAACGCTTTGACTGTGATGCCCTGGAAGAATAATACAGAGAAAGAGTTCATTCATATTGATATGGAGTGAAAAACAATGTGTGAATGTATCCTAAGGGTTAAGCGGGTTATTCAGGACTAGAAAATTATAGCTGCTTTCTTCTAAAAACAGCGCCACTCCTATCCTCAGGTTGTGTGTGGTATTACAACTCTGCTCCTGTCACTTCAATTGAACTGAGCTGCAATACCGCACATAGACTGAGGATAAGGGTGGCGCTTTAAAAAAAAAACAAAAAAAAAACAACAGATATGATTTTCTAGGCTCCTTTAAGATGTTACCTGCTGCTTGGCCTCCTCCATCCCCTCCTCTAACTTCTTTATTGTTAATGCAAATGGGTAAGTGTGATCTTCTGTTACCTAAAAGGGACAGAACAATAAGAAGATGAGGACCAGGCCGAACCATCTTATGCTGTGACCTATAGCAGGAGACATGGGAGACATGATACATAACTACAATCACACTACTGATACATATCCTGTTCTTCTTATCTCACTATTTTTCAATTGTCGGTTCTTCTAATCTATTATCCCAGAGGTTTTCCAGGATTAGAAACAGCACCACCCCTGTCCTCAGGTTATGTGTGGTATTACAATTCAGCTACTTTAACTTCAATGGAAGTGAGCTGCAAAACCACACCCAAGGAGAACAAGAGCTGTGCTTATCAGGGGTCCTCTATGGGGGCTCCACAGGGATCTGCTATGGGGGGCTCCTCAGGGGTCAGCTATGGGGGCTCCTCAGGGGTCAGCTATGGGGGCTTATCAGGGGTCAGCTATGGGGGCTCATCAGGGGTCAGCTATGGGGGCTCCTCAGGGGTCAACTATGGGGGCTCCTCAGGGGTCAGCGATAGGGGCTCCTCAGGGGTCAGCTATAGGGGCTCCTCAGGGGGTCAGCTATAGGGGCTCCTCAGGGGGTCAGCTATGGGGGCATCTCAGGGGTCAGCTATGGGGGCTCCTCAGGGGTCAGCCATGGGGGCTCCTCAGGGGTCAGCCATGGGGGCTCCTCAGGGGTCAGCCATGGGGGCTCCTCAGGGGTCAGCCATGGGGGCTCCTCAGGGGTCAGCCATGGGGGCTCCTCAGGGGTCAGCCATGGGGGCTCCTCAGGGGTTGGCTATAGGGACTCCTCAGGGGTCGGCTATGGGGGCTTCTCAGGGGTCAGCTATGAGGGCTTCTCAGGGGTCAGCTATAGGGGCTCCTCATAGGTCGGCTATAGGGGCTCCTCAGGGGTCAGCTATGAGGGCTCCTCAGGGGTCAGCTATGAGGGCTTCTCAGGGGTCAGCTATAGGGGCTCCTCATAGGTCGGCTATAGGGGCTCCTCAGGGGTCAGCTATGAGGGCTTCTCAGGGGTCAGCTATAGGGGCTCCTCATAGGTCGGCTATAGGGGCTCCTCAGGGGTCAGCTATGAGGGCTCCTCAGGGGTCAGCTATGAGGGCTCCTCAGGGGTCAGCTATAGGGGCTCCTCATAGGTCGGCTATAGGGGCTTCTCAGGGGTTGGCTATGGGGGCTCCTCAGGGTTCCATCTTGGCTTCTTAGCATCATTGAAGAAAATTATTCAATTCGAATTTAGCCTGCGGCGAGTATACTATGAGAAAAAGAAGCATTTTGTGCACAAAACAAGCGATATATGCAGTCATCTGAGCCTTTTCCCTAAGGTACGCTCTGGGTGGGCAGGGGGAGAAGCAGGGGGTGGAGGAGGTGTGGCCTCATGGGTGGGCAGGGGGTGGAGGTGTGGCCTCATGGGTGGGCAGGGGGTGGAGGTGGTGTGGCCTCATGGGTGGGCAGGGGGTGGAGGAGGTGTGGCCTCATGGGTGGGCAGGGGGTGGAGGTGGTGTGGCCTCATGGGCGGGCAGGGGGTGGAGGTGGTGTGGCCTCATGGGTGGGCAGGGGGTGGAGGAGGTGTGGCCTCATGGGCGGGCAGGGGGTGGAGGAGGTGTGGCCTCATGGGTGGGCAGGGGGTGGAGGAGGTGTGGCCTCATGGGCGGGCAGGGGGTGGAGGTGGTGTGACCTCATGGGTGGGCAGGGGGTGGAGGTGGTGTGGCCTCATGGGTGGGCAGGGGGTGGAGGAGGTGTGGCCTCATGGGTGGGCAGGGGGTGGAGGTGGTGTGGCCTCATGGGCGGGCAGGTGGTGGAGGTGGTGTGGCCTCATGGGTGGGCAGGGGGTGGAGGAGGTGTGGCCTCATGGGCGGGCAGGGGGTGGAGGTGGTGTGACCTCATGGGTGGGCAGGGGGTGGAGGTGGTGTGGCCTCATGGGTGGGCAGGGGGTGGAGGTGGTGTGGCTTCATGGGTGGGCAGGGGGAGAAGCAGGGGGTGGAGGAGGTGTGGCCTCATGGGTGGGCAGGGGGTGGAGGTGGTGTGGCCTCATGGGCGGGCAGGGGCTGGAGGAGGTGTGGCCTCATGCATAGGAGGGCAGGGGGCAGGAGGTATGGCTTCCTCCCACAGCTGATTTATCCCACACCCCCTGGGCGTAAATCGTGGTGAGAGTTTACAGCAGCCTCAGATCCTCCAGATTTATGGATAGGCCTGCACCTCCGTAAATCCGGTGCGGGACCCGGGCTTTATCATACATACCCCCCCCCTTATAGTCTATACATCATACAATATAACAGGTGTATACACAGTGAACCGTCAGACCTGGCTGTCCAGGGGGACACATACAGGCTGTAACCCGGAATATGCTCCAGTGTACAGGGCTAGCCTGGAGTAGTACGGCGTAGGAGTCAGGAATCCATCTGGAAAGAGACAGTAACGTATAAAGGAGTCAGTCCAGACATTAAAGGGGACCCATCACCAAGCCCCCGCCCCCCCCCCCAAGAAAAAACACAAACCCACCACTCCCCACAAATTTCTTAGAGACCTCTCCTGTGTTTATAGCCGCCTCTGTTCCTCACTTTCATCTTTCAATAAGTTCCATACTATTGCTTTCATGGCTTTCATGGTTCCCCTTTAGTTATCTGTTTACTATACTGAACCTTTAAGAAGCATCGGAGTAGTACCCTCTGCCCAGACAGTCCCCCATGAATAAGTAATTTGTATGCAGTGACTTGCTAACAATTCTGAACAATTCCATAAGTTCCTGGGCCTACACCTCCAATGTAGGCGGGGACATAGTTCATAACGGCTGTGAAGCCCCGCCCACATGACACTGTCAACCACAATAACATGCATTTTTGAGGGGAGAGACCACCAAGAAATCCTGTATACAGTAAGATATGAAGTGTCCAGAATATAAGCTTAAGAATGGTGCTGAGAACTCCTTATATGGAAAGGGGGGTGACAATAACACTTTAAGGAGTCCAGTGGGCGGAGTCACTCAATGGAATGGACTCTATAGCCTGGAAACACCAGAGATTTCAATCAATAAATTACAAGTAACACTGAATCTTTTCCCATAAAGATATATATCAATCCGCTCAGCTCCTCCTGCTCTATAACACGATTAGGCAGCATTTTCATGGTGGCGGGTTCCCTTTGACTCGCCTTACGAAAAAAAAAGGTTAAATTTAAAGAGATGTATAAAAAGTAAAGGAAACTTTCCCTATTTATCTTATAATAAAAACACAAAGGTAATTGTATCATTGCATATATATATATATATATATATACACATACTGTATATGTATGGCTCCTCCTACTTCTATCTCTGCATGAGCAGCCCAATAAGCCCCCTATACATAATACCGAGGTAGACCAATATAAGATTAGACAGCTGGAGTTTATAGACTCACCCCCTGGATCACAGATGGCGGCAGAGAGAGCGCACATTATAGGGGCGCATCCATTCATGATGATTATCTATACACCGGAGGAAAAGAGTTACAAACTACAATTCCCATCATGCCTTCACAGCCAGAAATTGAGATTTAGTGATGAATAAGGTGTGTATACAGCATGCTGCCAGAGGCAGAGGAGCAGACGGAATGCATGCAGCAGCTGTAAGGCAGAAGCTTCCCCCATCCCTGCCATAGAGCATGATGAAAAAAAAGTCTTACATTTTCAGGATCCAGCGGGGCGGGAGAGTGACAGTAGTGTGTAAGGAAGCACGCTGTTTCTTCTCGGAGGCTGCAATACACAGGTAAAGTAATACTATAAGAGCCGCCATGCGAAATAGAGAATCTAATATTAAGGGGTACTCCAACATCAGGAACATGATGCAGAAGCATAGACCGCTATTTGTTTTCTTTTCATGTCAGATTATCACAGGACTTCTTGGCTGAGCAGTTGGTCTTTACTACAAGTCCCAGAATGCATTGCTTAGTAGTCCTTCCACAGCACTCTACTACAAGCAGAACAGTCTGCAGCACCTGCTGCATTCATTCCCTGTCTGCTCCTCTGCCTGTGGCAGCATGCTGTATACGCACCTCACTCACCCCTAAGTCCAAATACAGATATACATGTATCTGAGTGGGAGATGGTGATGTAGAAGCTGAAGGGGATGGTCAGAAGTGATGACATCACTCAGGGGGCGGAGCTTGAGCTCAGAGACAAAATAAGCCAAAGCCTCCTGTGACATCAGAGGATGATGCGTTGTCTGGAGAGAAGTGGAGGAGCCAGGCGGGATGCTGAGACAACACCACACTGAAAGTGAGAGGACTACCCACGCAATAATTATGTGATAGCAGAGTACCCCTTTAATTTAGACAGATGATACAGGCTATATTACCTTTTAATGCCCATTGGGCTATTAATCTTCAACAGCGACGGCTCCAGACAGTTCATATAAGACCTCAAAAGCTGAGACACCGGAATAAGACAAGACAGTCATGTGACATCATGGTGACAGCTTGTACAACTTCTACAGCTATTGCAATTCCCATATTCAAGGTGTAGGAGAGACTATTACTTATAGGAATATCAAAGCCTGTAAGCTGGCCGTATACTATATAGGAAGAAGGGTTCAGTTTACCTGCAGCGCCTCCGCAGGGACAAGAGTGAATTACACCACACAGTGCCCCCTGAAATCAATGGGCCGTACTGATACTGTATATAGTGACTGTAATGGGTGAAG
Organism: Dendropsophus ebraccatus; assembly: GCF_027789765.1. Taxonomy (NCBI): domain Eukaryota; kingdom Metazoa; phylum Chordata; class Amphibia; order Anura; family Hylidae; genus Dendropsophus; species Dendropsophus ebraccatus. The sequence goes on from NC_091455.1 coordinate 212,910,584, forward strand.
GTCCCAAAGGTGCACAACAGCTTCTATTACCTCTGACTTCACCAGGAGGGTAGTTAGAGCAAGAACAATCCCTTTAAATCAGTGATGGGGAACCTGTGGCCCTCTAGCTGTTGCAAAACTACAATTCCCATCATGTCTGGACAGCCAAAGCTTTAGCTTTGGCTGTCCAGGCATGATGGGAGTTGTAGTTTTGCAACAGCTGGAAGGCAGCAGGTTTCCCATCCCTGGTGTTAGTTTATGGCAAGCCTAGGACCATATTGCAATACCAGCAAACCACATCGTGATACAAGTATACCCATCATGCCACAATGCAGTGATGTACCTAGAATACGAGAGATGGCGGAAAGCAGAAACCCCCAGCCCTTGGGCAGATTTGTCACCCCCTTGAAGGAGTCTGGCAAGGGTAGAATCAACCAGAACTGGGTTCCTATATGACCACTTATGCCTGCCTTAAAGGGGTACTTAGGTGAAAAGTTTTTCCTTTCAAATCAACAGATGTCAGAAAGTAATATAGATGTGTAATTTGCTTTTATTTAGAAATCTCCAGTCTTCCAGTACTTATCAGCTGCTGTATGTCCTGCAGGAAGTGGTGTATTCTCTCCAGTCTGACACAGTGCTCTCTGCTGCCACCTCTGTCCATGTCAGGAACTGTCCAGAGCAGCAGCAAATCCCCATAGGAAACCTCCTGACATGGACAGAGGTGGCAGCAGAGAGCACTGTGTCAGACTGGAAAGAATACACCACTTCCTGCAGGACATACAGCAGCTGATAAGTACTGGACGACTTAACATTTTTAAATAGAAGTAAATTACAAATCTGTATAACATTCTGACACCAGTTGGTTTGAAAGAAAATAAATTTTGCCGGAGTACCCCTTTAATAATCGCCAAGGCCACTGGTAACCCTAGCATCCTATTGTGAGTACTCACCTTTTTTTTCATCAGATCAAGACAGACTCTGTTTTCAGCGAATCCAGCACTGATATAGCCCTAAAGAGAAAAGATCCTTATGCTGATAGTCCTAGACTGAGGATAATACCCCACCACCCCGGCCCGTATGGCGGTCACTGACCTGAGGATTCCGGAGTCTGTCATACGGATCCTGAGAACACAGGTCCAGGCCCTGCTCCATGAGGTCAGCCTCAGAGCCGAGTTCTTCTCCTCTCACAGATAGAGCCTCCATGTTCCTCGCTCTCCTCAGGGATCACTCTGCACATCCAAGTCTGTGACTAAAACCCTGAGGTCTGAGCGTGTGACTGTTTACCCGCAAACAGAGGCGGCAGAATGCATGGTAAACACTGCTGTGGGCACAACACCCAACTAGAGGCGGCCATAGGGTAGATGGCACCCTGTATATAGATGATGCTAGATTTTCCCCACTCACTTCAATGGAGAAGCCTGAACCCTTTGAATATTTAAAGAATTCCCATGCAAATAAAAAATAATAAAAAATAATATACTTACCTGTCCCCGTGCCTCGCAGCGCTGCCCTACCAATCTCAGACAGCCGCTGCAATCCCACTTACCCGGCTACTGGATGCCAGCCCAGCCAATCAGTGAGTGGGGCGGGACACCACAGCAGTGTCTGACTGGCTAAGTGTGCAATCCATCAGCGGGAGCCATGAGGTTGCAGCAAGTGGAGCCGGGACCATGACGTACCAGGAAGCCGTACGAAAATGACATCCGGGGGCTGTCTGAGAGTGGCACGGGGACAGGTAAGTACAAGTATACTTTCTTTATTATGTCCCCCACCTGTCTGTGATTTTCTAAGGGGATATCCAAGATTTGAAAAACATGGCCACTTTCTTCCAGAAACAGCACCCCCTTATTCTCAGCTTGTATGCAGTATTGCAACTTACTTTCATTTAGGTGAATGGAGCCAAATTGTAATACCACATACAGTCTGAGGACAGGGTTGGCGCTGTTTTTGGCAGCTAGTAGAGGATAACCCTTAAACCGGCAATCCTCAGTGTGTGAGAATGGGGCCCATAGTTTATTATTGATCATGAATTGAAGATTTGCCAAATTCCCAATAGATAGAATTCCACAGTCTTTCCTTCCCACACGGCTGTCCCATATAGTTTTATAAACTCTAAATGTGCGTACACACTACGAAATCCGCGCGTGTGACCCGTAGCGCATTCCGGCGCTTGTACCCATACGCAGCAGCGCACATCTCCGCCTCTGCCATAGACACTATTCTATGCACGGGCGGATTCCGCATTCCGCCAAAAGAAGTGACATGTCAGTTCTATCGGCGGAATTGGGAATCCACCCATGCATAGAATTGTGTCTATGGCAGAGGCGGAGATGTGCGCTGCTGCGTATGGGTACAAGCGCCGGAATCCGCCGCGGGTCATACGCGCGGATTCCGTAGTGTGCACGCACCCTTATATAGGATTCTCATAACACACAGGGGTCCCAGAGTCACAAGGTAACAATGGCGTCATCCATCGGCAAACATCAGCCGCACCGTGTGACCGCAACGTGGGAGCTCCAGGTAGACGTCTCCTCTTCTATTTACTAAGCAATAAATCCTTAATGTGACAGCAAACAGGGTTTGTTTTTTTTACATTTCTGCAGCTGTTGCAAAACTACAACTCCCATCATGCTGAGCAACACCTGCAAAGCCAAAAGGTTGAGGAATATAGATGAGCGCAGCTGGAGCATGCTGTCCTGAACGCTCGGCATTTCATCAGTGGCGGCTGAAGAAGTTGGATACAGCAATAGGCCATAGGTTGTATCTATTTTCCCAGACTTCTTCATCTGCCACTAATCTACTGCAGAGTTCGGCCGCACCCCAGCATGCTCCGGCTTCGCTCGTCCCTATGTATGATGCATCTGGTGGATGTAGGGATCCCGGAGGTTGCAGATAGGGAGGAGCGAATTTATAGTAATAGTGAGATGATTTGTGATCTCTGCAATCTGCTCCTCAGCCTTCTGCTTTATAACTGACTGCCGCTCCTCAGCCGTCTGCCTTATAACTGACTGCCGCTCCTCAGCCTTCTGCTTTATAACGGACTGCCGCTCCTCAGCCGTCTGCCTTATAACAGACTGCCGCTCCTCAGCTGTCTGCCTTATAACTGACTGCCGCTCCTCAGCCGTCTGCCTTATAACTGACTGCCGCTCCTCAGCCGTCTGCCTTATAACTGACTGCCGCTCCTCAACCATCTGCCTTATAACTGACTGCCGCTCCTCAGCCGTCTGCCTTATAACTGACTGCCGCTCCTCAGCCATCTGCCTTATAACTGACTGCCGCTCCTCAGCCATCTGCCTTATAACTGACTACCGCTCCTCAGCCGTCTGTCTTATAACTGACTGCCGCTCCTCAGCCGTCTGCCTTATAACTGACTGCCGCTCCTCAGCCTTCTGCCTTATAACAGACTGCCGCTCCTCAGCCATCTGCCTTATAACTGACTGCCGCATGCTGGGAGAAGCTGGATCCAGTCCTGGGAAACATCTCTCCCAGTACTGGGTCCAGCTTTTCAGGCACCTGGGAAGAGAGGCAGTCAGGTATAAGGCAGACAGCTGATGAGCTATATACTCCGGCCATCTGTTTATGGATGTTTTTACACCTACTTCTGTATTTGTATTGTTCTCATTTTCCCTATGCAGACATGATGGCAATTATAGTTTTGCAACAGCCGGAGGGCGGCAGGTTGTGCTCCCCTGTACTAAGGTCTAGACATGTTCCCTTGTAGTGTACAGGAGTTGGGGTTTCCCTAATGGTGCCTTTACACCAGGGATGGGGAACCTTCAGCCCTCCAGCTGCTGCAAAACTCAATTCCCATCATGCTTTGGCCGTCAAGGCATGATGGGAATTGTCGTTTTACAACAGCTGGAGGGCCGAAGATTCCCCATGCCTGCTTTAGGGCCCGGTAACACTATGGCCTCCATCAGATTCAGCGCCTCCCCCGCCCCAAACATCTGCCCATCCCATAGACTCCATTCTATTCAGGGCAGATTCTGCTGTCCGCCTAAAAAAGAATTGATGAGAAGATCTATCAAACATGATGTAAAGTGAAACAGGCCCAGTCACCCCCGGCAACCAATCAGATTCCACCTTTCATCCCTCACAGACTCTTTGGAAAATGAAAAGGTGGAATCTGATTGGTTGCCGGGGGCGACTGAGCCAGTTTCACTTTACACCAGGTTTGATAAATCTCTCCCTCATTCTTTTTCTTTCTGACTTGTTCCCTGTCTAAATTCTGTTTCTGGCTTTGGCTTCAAAAATCTGTCAGATAAATCTCTCTGTGTAAATGCACCATAAGGGCGGGTTCACACTACAGAATTCTCACGGACAACGTCCGCGGAATTCCGTCAGCTGTCCGCCCGCACATCTGGGCGCCTTTCCGCCGGCCCCCATAGACACCATTCTATGGGCCGGCGTATTCCGCTATACGCTGAAAGAAGTCACTTCTTTTAGCGGATCGCAGAATACGCCGGGTCATAGAATGGTGTCTATGGAGCCGGCGGAAAGCGCGTGCCCCTGTGGGCGGACAGCTGACGGAATTCCGCGGACGTTGTCCGCGAGAATTCTGTAGTGTGAACCCGCCCTAAGGGTTGAGCAGAGAAGGGAACCTGTATTTTCCCAACATAGATTTATTAGTATATTGGTTATTCTTTATTGTGTTATAGAGAGGAGCCATGCTGGAGAAGGGTCATTACTAGTCACATACACCTCAGCAGGGAGTTACCATAGCAACACCAGCTGCCTCCTCAGTGTACTACACCAGCTAGGAGAAAGGTCCAGAAAGAGGGCGGAGCTATTCTAATGAGCTCCCCTCAGGAGGCAGCTGTGGTAGGAGAAACATCCTCTGAGGAGACGACAGCCTGTGAGGAGATATGCTGGATCCAGCCTAACCACCAGGAATAGGATAGTGCGGCCTATGGAAGGATAAGGCTGCATTTACAAAGAACACGGAAAAATGCCTGTAACGGACTCTCCCCCGCCCGGGCAGCATCTGTGATAAGATGCAGGGAGCGGGGGAACTGTACAGATGTGCCGCGCTGTAATGCCAGAGCCGTGCAGCTGATTCATAACAGCACAGCGCATATGGATACAGTTCCCCCGCTCCCTGCATCTAATCACAGATGCTGCCCGGGCGGAGGAGAGTCCGTTACAGGCATTCCACGTCCGTGTTCTGTGCAGAAGACTGAACGTGTGAATACAGCCTGGCCGAGGAGCTCACTCGTTTTGCTTACTTCAGCCCAAGGAAGGAGAAGGATAGATTCCCTTCTATTAGGTACTGTGAGATACAGAGGGATAGGGATAGTTGTTTTAAGTACCCTTAGTTTTCTGGGAACTGAAAGTTGTGCCTTATAGCCCCTCCTGATTTTAGAAAATTATACAGATTTATCATTTTGTTCTATTTAAAAATCCCCAGTCTTCCAGTACTTATCAGCTGCTGTATGTCCTGCAGGAAGTGGTGTATTCTTTCCAGTCTGACACAGTGCTCTCTGCTGCCACCTCTGTCCATGTCAGGAACTGTCCAGAGCAGGAGAGGTTTTCTATGTGGATTTGCTGCTGCTCTGGACAGTTCCTGACATGGACAGAGGTGGCAGCAGAGAGCACTGTGTCAGACTGGAGAGAATACACCACTTCCTGTAGGACATACAGCAGCTGATAAGTAACAGAAGACTGGAGATTTTAATTTTTTTAAATACAAGTAAATCTGTACATATCTATTTAAAAATTCTTGACACCAGCTTGAAATCCTTTTTCTCTCCAGAGTGCCCCTTTAACCCCTAGACGACCCAGGACGTAGAGTTACGTCATGGAAGTCTGTCACCAGACGACCCTGGACTAACTCTAGGTCCTGGGTGTTTCTCCGGCTATGAAGCGCACTTCCCAGCAGGTGGGGGCCGGCTGCAATCAGCAGCTGGGACCTCACCGGTAATGACACGCTGCAGCATTCGCGCTGCCGTGTGTCATTAACCCGTCACTTACCGAACGGAACCTCCACAGTGTGACTGCGGGGGTCCCGATCGTTAAAACGGACCGCCGGAGGTCTCTTACCTGCCTCTGTGCGGTCCGATCGTCGATCTGCTACACTGAGCCTGCACAGGCAGGCTCAATGAGCAGATCGCCGATAACACTGATCAATGATATGCCTATGGCATAGCAATCATCAGTGTGTAAATCAAACTAGTGTATGTAAAAGTCCCCCAAAGGGACTTCAAATGTGTAAAAAAAAAACACTATTACACTACCCCAAAACCCCTCCCCCAATAAAAGTTGAAATCACCCCCCTTTCCCATTATATAAATAAAACATAAAATAAACATATAATATACCGTAGCGTGCGTAATTGTCCGGTCTATTAAAGTATAACAAGCGTCATTGCGAACGGTAAACGGCGTAGACGAAGAGGGAAAAAAGTGCGCGGATTACCAATGTTATGTTACATTATATATGTAACATATATACATATATATATATATATATATATATATATATATATATATATATAAAAATTCATATAAAAGTGATCAAAACGTCCGATCTTCACAAATATGGTATTAATAAAGACTAGAGATCATGGCAGAAAAAATGACACCTCATACAGCCCCGTAGGTGAAAAAATACCGTTATATGCGTCACAATAGGCCCATTATATTAATTGCCAAAAAAAAAAGGATTTAATAAAAAAAATATATATAACATTAGAGAATCTGTGTAACCTGCATATGGTTGTGTTCGGACTGACCTATAGAGTAATAGTATCATGTCGCTGTTACCATATAGTGCATTACGTAGACACAGGAACCCCCCAAACGTTACCATATTGCATTCTTTTTTACGATTTCACCTATTTATATCTTCATAAATAATATATTTGGGATTCCGTCATACATGTTATGGTAAAATGAATGACGCCATTACACAGTACAACTATTCCTGTAACAAACAAGCACTTACATGGCTTGTAGATAAAAAACTGAGAGTGCTGGAGCTCTTAGAAGGGGAGGAGGGAAAAACGAAAGCGCAATGATCAAAATTTGCGCGGTCCACTGGGTCATTTTGGGCCTGGTCCTCAAAGGGTTAAAAGGGGTTCTCCAGCGCTACAAAAACAAAGCCGCTTTCTTCCAGAGACAGCACCGCTCTTGTATCCAGGTCAGGTGCAGTTTGCTCCATTCACTTCAATAGAACAGACAAAACCTGCACCTAAACTTGAGACAAGAGCGGTCCTGTCTCTGGAAGGAAGTGGCCATGTTTTTGTAGCGCTGGAGAACCCCTTTAACATCAGCAGGAAAGTCACCCTTAGGGTCCATTTACACAAAAAGATTATCTGCCAAAGATTTGAAGCCAAAGCCAGGAATGGATTTAAAAAAAAAAAAAAAAAAAAAAAAAAAAAAAAAAAAAAAGGAGGAGAAATCTCAGGCTTTCCTTTATTACCTGATCTGTTTATAGTCTGTTTCTGGCTTTGGCTTCAAATCTTTGGCAGATAATCTTTCTGTGTAAACGCACCTTTTACCTTAGATATGTTATAAAGTTAAGGGAAAACTAAGACACTGAAGTTTTTTTGTTTTTTATTGTTTCATTTAAAACAGTTTTACAAAAAAGTGTGAAAAGGTATAAAACCCCCAGTCCACAGAACTTCTGCACGTCACCAACGTGACGGGAATGAATAAAAACAGTGATAAACATAGAAAACGATCGGAATTTCATAAAAACTAGAACAGGAGATGGGGGAACCCCCGATACAGGAACAATACAGACCACCATACATAAGAGCAGAACTGTTTGGAAGACTTCATAGGGAAATGATAGACCAGGAGGTGTCACATTCAGCCCTCCAGCTGTTGTAAAACTACAACTCCCATCAGGCTTTAGCTCTCCAGGCATGATGGGAATTGTAGTTTTGTAACAGCTGGAGGGCCGCAGTTTGACACCTGTATGATAAACTGTTGTGGAACTACAACTCCCAGCATGTTACCTGACAGCTGCTGGGAGTTGTAGTACAACAAAAGTCTCAAATTGAAGATCACCATCATTTAATAAACTGCAGATCTCCACACAGTGACTAAAACTCCCAGCATGTAGTTATTGCTTTCCGGGAGTTGTAATTTAAAAGGGATTCTCCAGGATTAGACAAACTGCTACATTGTTACAAAAACAGCGCCACCCCCTTGTCCTCAGGTTGTGCGCGGTATTACAACTCATTACCATTCACTTCAATACAACTGAGCTGCAATACCCACACCAACCTGAGGACAGGAGAGGCGCCGATTCTGGATGGAAGCAGCCATGTTTTTCTAATCCTGCATAATCCCTTAAACAGCTGGAGATGGGCAGCTTGCTGATCAGTCACAGACTATACGAGGGCTGGAAATATTTCTATATAATTTATATGAATAGGTCATAATCGCCATTTTAACTCCATAGTAAAATATATATCGTAGTAAAGTAGTAACATGACACTTTCTGGCTATAATAAAACTAAACTGGAAAAGTCTCAAAAGGGACACTGAGTCCGTTCTATCATACAGTCAAACTAATCTAGTCACAACGGCCGCTACCGATCATCTATAACAGGGATGGGGAACCTGCCGCCCTCCAGCTGTTGCAAAACTACAACCCCCATCATGCTAGACAGCCAAAGGCAACAGCTGGCGGCGGCGGGGTGCCTACCCCTGATCTACACGGCCCTATAGACTCCTGCACCATCATTGACGCGAGTTGCTTTTGCACGGTACTAGACGGCAGAAATAAATCACGGCCCTTGTCTGGTTGAGGTAGATCACATCTCTGCCAATGGGAAGTGAACGGCCTTATATAACTTAAAGGGGGTTTGTGATAGATCATGGGCGGCTCCAACAATGCAATACACAGTTATGGTATATCTTATATCACAGTCTTAAAGGGGTCATCTCTAGCTACCAATACCGTACAGTGAGCTCCAAGATCTCAGAACATTACAGTAGTCATATGCATGAGCTATGGAGGATCCCTTTAAATGGTAGGGTGCTACGATTTTAATGACACAGGATGATGTCACTTTAAGTGCAGACCCTTTTACACGACAAAACGCATAATGTGCCTTTCCCTTTAAATTTTGTTCCAGAAGGGTTGAGTTTGGCTGAAGGAGGAATATAGGTGATGTATTTTACTAGTAACAGCACCACTACTGTCTACAGGTTAAGTCTGGTATTGCAGCTCAGGGCCTTTTCATTTCATATGGTAAGCTGCAGTACCAGACACAGGCAGTAGATAGGACAGGCGCTGTTGCTACCCATTTAATTCTGCAGAAATCTATATTCTCCAACCTGCGGCTCTCCAGCTGTTCTGACACTATATGCCCCAGCATAACATAATGACATGCTGGGAGTTGTAGTACTACAACAGTAGAAGAGCTAAAGGTTGCACACCATTATTGAGCAGTGACCATCAACCAGCTGTAGTGACGCTACATATTGCATATCTGCATGCAGCTAAAGTTTCCCAACAAGTGGCCCAATGCATGGCATGCAACATGCTTCAAATATTGCAAGACTAACATCCAGCATGTCCAGTTGACCAACAAGGATCTGGGCATGCTGGGTGTTATAGCTGTGCAACAGCTGTAGGGTCACAGGTTAAAGGGGTTATCCAGCACTACAAAGACATATCCACTTTCTTCCAGAGACAGCACCACTCTTCTCCAGATTGGGTGGGGTTTTGCTGCTCAGTTCCATTGAAGTTAATGGAGCTTAAATTGCAAACCGCACTGAACTGGAGACAAGTAGTGTTGTCTCTGAAAGGAAGTGGCCATGTTTTTGTAGTGCTGGATAACCCCTTTAAATGGGGGGTTTCCAAGACAGGAAAAACTTTCTTCCCAAAACAGCGCCACCACAGGTTGTATGTATCATTGCACTTCAGTTCAATTAAAATGAATAGAACTGAAGATGCAAGTGGCACTATTTTTGGACTCTTACCTGTGTATTGCAAAGCTATATCCGCCCCTTACATACATCACCCCTTTAAATGCCAATTAACCCTTTAATAAAACAAATGCAAAAAAAAAAAAATTAATAAAATCAGTGCAATTGTAAAGTAATGAACGTCCTGCAAGGCAAAGCACGGCCAACTATATAAACCACCACAGAATATGCATAGATCATAACGGGAGGACATGTATAAGAGAGAAGAAGAGATAGAGGTAGAACAGACGGAGCAGCGACAAAGAGGAGGAGGATGAGTCAGGATGAGATCAGAGTCACTGCGGAGCTCTACCGCCCCCTCTCGTAGCCGGGGAAGAGCTGGGAGAGGAGGCTCTGCAGGGGCTTGTTCACCTGCATGTTGTAGTTCTTGCCCAGGTCGTGCCTGCAGGCCGGACAGCTGTACACGGCAGCCTTGAAGGAGCGGTCCAGGCAGCTCTTACAGATGTTGTGCAGACACACGGTGGTGATGGGCTCGTAGACCACCTCCTGGCAGCAGATGCACAGGAAGGTCTCCTCCACCTTGTTGATGAACCTGGGCCCGTCCTTCAGACAGGACATCACTTCGCTCCACAGTTTTGCGTTCAGCTCGTCCTTCTTGATCAGTGCTTTCTGCTCGGGGGTCAGTTTGTAGAGTTCCACCTTAGTTTTCTTGGGGGTCCCGCTGGTTGGGGTGAGGGCTTTGGTGTTCTCGGAGTTCCTCTTTCTCTTGCCTTTGGGTGTCTCCTGGATGCCGCCGGCATTCTCCTTCTCTCTTTCCTTGTTGGCGACAGACTCCAGGTAGCCCTCGGGGTATTGCATGGTGAGGCCCAGCTTCTTTACACGTTCTTTGCCGTCTCTGCTCCAGGGCGCCGGCTCTTCGTCGTCTCTCTTTAGCAGATAGCGCCAGACGAGGAAGCCGGATTTGCCCTTTTCGGGCCAGTATTTCACCACTTTGTAGATGCCATCATATCGGTTACCGTCCTCTGGGGCGTACTTGCTGTGTTTGCGCCCCTTTGCGTTGCGCACGACCCGGACAGGTTTACCTGCCTTCCAGTCCTTGGCGACCGCCCCCTGTTTGTCATTGATGGGGGCGTTACAGTTGAGGGCCAGTGCCCGGTTCATGTTGGTGAGCTTCTGGTCACATGACTGCTCAGCCGTTCTCTTGTTACCGGAGAGGTCACGACCTCCGCTGCCCGTGTAGGTAAACTCAGTCCCGTTATCAACGTCATCCTCGTAACCTCCCGCCAGCACCAGAGAGTAGGAGCCGTCATTGCTTCTGCCATGGATGCCGGCCACATGGGGTCGGTGCACCCCCGCCTCACTGACCTGCACCCTGAACTTCCACATAGTGCCGACGGGTACACCTGGTATCGGCCCATAGTGATTGGACGGGACAATCGTGCACTCTCTGGAACGTCCGACACACGCCATGCCTTTACCCCAGTCTCTTTGGCAGGACGAGTTGGCAGACGCCATCTTGGCTTTCTTCTTGCTCTCTTTCAGCTTCTCCCCCGCCAGCACAACCTCGCTGGCATCGTTCCTGCAATCGGGGCAGTACCAGTCCTCATCGTCTTGGGGCAGGGAGGTCAGCGGGGGGTCCAGGCAGTACATATGGAAGGCCATGTCGCACTCGTCACAAAGCAGCTGCTTCCCGGGGTCCTGTTTGCCCCCGCAGACGTGGCAGGCGCACATGCGGCACTTGGCTCGGGGGTTATCCTTGCAGTGTTTGCACTCAGGACCGTTCTGGCGTTTCGGTGGCGGCTCGGAGGACTGGGCGGAGCTGCCCGGCTCTTCAATCTTATAGATCTCATCCACAAACTTGATCCTGCAGTCGTCCAGGGAGTCGCCGGCTTCCCCCAGTAAGACTTTGGCGTAGAGCTCCTTGACGGTGCGGGTCTCTCTCTTGCGCAGGATCTCGGCGTCGTACCAGTAGCCCTTCTCTTTGGGCTCGTCCGGGTTGTAGTTGAGCATGACCACCAGTCCGGCCTGCAGCTGCCCCCATGAGAGCTTGGTCCTGGCCCGGGGTCTCACGTCCTTCCCGGTCAGCTGCACCACTCCATTCTCAGGATAGTCCTCATACCTTATATGGTAAGTGACGTCATCGCCGGGGCTCCCCCGGGTCACGCTCACCACCTCGGCCTCGAACCAGGCGCCCATATGCAGGTCCCGGGCGTCCACCAGCTCCTTCACCGCGTACAGACCGGGGGCTCCGGGCTCTGCGGGCGGCTGCTCCTCCTGCTGGGGCTCCGGCTCTTCGGGCTCCGTCTCGGACATGGCGGCCTCGTCGGTGTCTTCCGCGGTGACCGGGGGCGGGGCGGGCTGGCGCACCAGCAGCTGCACGATGTCATTCAGGCCGACGCTGTAATCGAAGAGCGTGTGTCCGTCCACCATCTGCTTCCCCCGGTAGAAGAGCCGCTGGCGGTCCTGCTGCACCCCGAACACCTCCTGGATGCGCTCCCGCAGCTCCTCCACCTTGGTCAGCTTAGACAGGGAGTCAATGCGCTGAGTCTCCCGGCCGTCCATGGTGCGCACCTGGATCCACATGCTGGCGGAGGACTCTCGGTTATATGTATATAGTCTCTGTGCGGTTGCCCGGTTAGTGCTCAGGCTTCTCCGGTATAAGCGGCAGCTCCCGGCGTGACGCGATCTCTGCTCAACAGCGGACAGAACTCCCGCGCTACTCAGTTTGCGCGGTTTAATAGTTTGGCGGGAAAACGACCCACTCGCCGATGATTGGCTAAGGAGGAGACAGCGGGCGGGGTTAGGGCTGATGTCCCCGCCCTCTCTCACATCGTCCATTCAAGGAGCTCCGTTTCCGCTCAGTGTTGATACTCAGGATTCGGAAGTGATTAACCCCTGCAGGACCGGAGGAATCTTTATTGTCTTCCTCTCCCTGCGGTCACGCTGCCTGTGTATTGTTTGGTTGTTTGTATTGTGTAGTTGTGTTTGTATTGTTTATATGTTTGTATTGTTTGGTTGTTTGTATTGTGTAGTTGTGTTTGTATTATTTATGTTTGTATTGTTTATATGTTTGTATTGTGTAGTTGTGTTTGTATTGTTTATATGTTTGTATTGTTTGGTTGTTTGTATTGTTACATTGTTTCTGTAGGAGTCTTTGCAGGATCAGTTGTTTTTTTTGCAGAATTCATATTAATTTTAATGTATAGCTGAGACCCCCAACCTGAGCTCTTCAGAATTACAACTCCCATCATCCAGCATGTCCTGACAGCCTTCAGCTCATCCTTTAGATCAGTGTTCTCTAACCTGTAACAACTACAACTCCCAGCATGCCCTGACAGTGGATCTATTGGTCTCTTAGATCGGTGTGTCCGCAATGTGGTGGTTCTTTGTTACACAACTACAACTCCCAGCATGTCCTGTCTGCCTTTACTTGATCTACTGCAGGAATGGGGAACCTGCCACCCTGCAGCTAGAACTCCCATCATGCCTGCACGGGTTCACCCACCCTTAGGGTCCTATTCCACGGGCTGATCAATAATGTAGATCTAGATCAGCACTCGTTTACTGGGCCTATTACACGGCCCGATAATCGTTTAGCAAGGGCTGCAGGGACATCGTTATCGATGTCCTTGCAGCCCTTGTACAAACCCCATACATTACCTACATATGTTACAGGTCTTCTCCTGCGCTCCTTCTTCCACAGCAGCTTCGGTCCGGCCTGTTAGAGCTGACGGACCGCTCAGCCAATCACTGGCCACGGCGGTCCAGGCCAGTGATTGGCTGAGCAGTCTGTCAGCTACAGGCCGCACCGAAGCTGCTGCTGCGCGCGGGATCGGAGGAGACCTGCAACATGCTAGGTAAAGTATGGTGCTTGTGAGATCATCGGTCGCCGGCCGCACATCGCTATTACATGCATCGATGCGCGGTCGGTGCCCGATGATTTTAGGTTTGAACCTAAATAAACGATCAGCTGATGACACGATCATCGGCTGATCGTTGTCTCTATTCCACGGAGCGATAATTGGCCGAATATCAGTCCGTGGAATAGGCCCCTTACCTGCACTGCTGAATATAGATGGCCGGACCATAGTAACAACAAAGCCCTTTGCCCCTCTGCCTTTTTTCTGGCACCCCCTCCTCATAGTGTGTGCGCTCATGTGAGCGGCCCCTCACTCCTTGTGTAGAGGGATATCTCTGTAATATCCAATGTCTGTCTATGTATGTTCCCCAGAATTGTAAAGTGCTGCGGAATCTGTTGACGCTATAAAAATCACACTTATTATTATTATTATTATGCGTCGACAGCTTTCGTCAGTGCACCATCCCCTCGGTGACGGACTTTCTTCACAACCACATCTGGCCGTGTAATGGGGGGAGGGGGGGTATTAGTGCACTGGGGGCCCTGGACATAGAGCGCCCCTATTTGCATAACAAGTAACAGGTGCAGGGAAGTGGTACATTATCTTTAATGGGGTGAAATGTTTTTTCAGCAAAAGTCATACACATTTTGTAATTTACTTCTATATAAAAATATCCAGTCTTCCAGTACTTATCAGCTGCTGTATGTCCTGCAGGAAGTGGTGTATTTTCTCCAGTCTGGGACAGTGCTCTCTGCTGCCACCTCTGTCCATGTCAGGAACTGTCCAGAGCAGCAGCAAATATCCATAGAAAACCTCTCCTGCTCTGGACAGTTCCTGACATGGACAGAGGTGGCAGCAGAGAGCACTGTCCCAGACTGGAAAGAATACACCACTTCCTGCAGGACATACAGCAGCTGATAAGTACTGGAAGACTGGAGATTTTTACAATGAAGTAAACTACAAATCTGTATAATCTTCTGACACCAGTTGATTTGAAAGAAAAATACATTTTGCTCTATGTATCTCTCTGTAAGTTTCAGTGTGGGAGGAAAGCAATGAAAACAATATGGAGACCATATGATGTGGATGCTACGACCCCAGGAGTGCGGTGCAGCAGGATGCCGCTTTATCTGCCTTTCATGTCATTTCCCATTTATAGATGTAAGAAGAGACCGGGAATATGTGAAAAATAAAAGACATTTATTAGATCCCAGTTATACACACGGCTTATTACAACGGGGCGCTATTCAGGCTAGTGTTACTTTCTGGCCTCTTCCGAGCATCTGTCCGCTGGAGCTCTTGGGATTTTGGAAGTTTTCATAGCTGAAAATAAAAAGTTGGAGAAAATAGTTATTAAAAACCAACAACTAAAGCCTAAGCTGCGGTGAGACTACAAGTCCCATCATGCCCTGACAGCTGCAGACTGGGCAATGGAGTCCTAATACCGGGCATGTACAGGTATCTGCTGTAAGAGGAGGCAAGCACCCCCTCCACTGTATTATAGGAGCTCTACAAAGCTGTTGGGGGGTATATCACAACATGCAGCTGAATTGTGAATGCAGCTCTGAAGTATAATACAGTAATGCAATATACATATACACCTGAAATATGAACATTCATCTGTTGCTCACTGGGTATAGTACATGGGGTAATACCAGCCCTGGAGATGCAGTAAGGCTGACAGGACCTCCTCAGAAGGATCTGGACATCCTCTCGCCTCCAAGGTGATTTATGCCCCAATAACCTTTCCTTCCTGTGTGGGAAATCACTGCAACCAGTCATTCACGGACAAAGAACTGCACACCGCACAGCACTATCTATACAATGGAAGTGGAGACTTCCTGATGGAGAAATAACATGGCTGCCGGGCTAAGGGAGCAAAAGCGGAATAATCCAGGATGGAGCTGCTAAAGGGATTTCCCATAGTAACACAGGATATTGCATTAAAGGGGTAGTGCGGCGCTAAAAAATAATTCACAGAATAACACATTACAAAGTTATACAACTTTGTAATGTATGTTATGTCTGTGAATCGCCCCCTTCCCCGTGGAGCGGAGTTGTAATACCACACACAACCTGATGACAGGGGTGGCGCTGTTTTTGCAAGACAGTAACTTTTATCTATTCCTAGATAAACCCTTTAAATGCCTGATCAGCAAGGGTCCTACCTTAGCAACCAGGACCTTTGTAAAGAACAGGAGAACACTCTGAGACGTGGGAAGAAAATGAACGGTGAGGGACCCTCAACTATGTGGAAAACCAGGGTCAGGGGACAATTCACTGCTAATTCAATGAGGCTTTTTTTTAACCCTCATAATCAATAGAATAATGTAAAGAGGATCTTGTAAGGCCTTTTTCTTATATGTTTTTAGCCACAATGATTCCTATATCCCCACTGAAATGATTTCCCAGTGCTGCCTACATCTCCCATGAATCCTCAGCAGAGAGAGGGGGCGGAGTCTCATCATTGCAGTTCACCTAAATCGGCTGCAGGTTCTGGAGTTCCCCCAGGTGAAGTGCTGAGACTCGTGGTAAGATTGTGCAGTTTTGCCAGGATTTTGGGAAAATGGCCAAAATGCAATGTCTGAACAGAGCCTCAAGGCAGGTGTATAACTTCTATAAGTCTTGCTGCCACTGACATAGCAGCAGCAGTATACAGAGAGCTGATAGGTGATAATGTCATCCTATAGTTCATAGGAAGTCAGCTGACCCAGGACAGGGACACATAAAGCCATGTCATTTCCTGGAGTGCTGGTCACATGACACAGTAATTCAGTAATGAAATGTATGGATGCAGCTGAGCTGGGATGATACAGATGGTGCTGTAGGAATAGTGATAGTGTGCACGATATGAGCATAATATAAATATGGAGTGCTTCTCTAAAGGGGTTCTCCAGGATAAGTAAACGCACTGCTACTTTCTTGCAAAAAAAGCACCACACCTGCCCTCTGGTTGTGTGTTACAATTCACCCCTTGTCACTTTAAAAGAACTGAGCTGTAAAGCTACACAGTTTCTGGAACAAAGCGGCCATGTCTAAGAATAGAGTTGAGGAAGCACCTTTTCTCAGAGATGGGAACTGCACCAACCAGGTGTGGATGGTACCTATGAATGTGCCTTCAATTTAAAGGGGTTATCCAGGGCTACAAAAACATGGCCACTTTCCCTCCTCTCTTGTCTCCAGTTCAGGTGTGGTTAGCAATTAAGCTTCATTTACCTCACTGGAGTTTGAAACCCCACCCAATCTGGAGACAGGGGAGGGGGAAAAGTGGCCACGTTTTTGTAGCGCTGGATAACCCCTTTAAATCAGTGGAGGTCACTACTGTCAGTCTGTACTGATCTGTTATCCTAAGTCTGATCACTTTTAGCATATCCCATATGATGTGATGCATGTACACATAGACACTTGCTGTGTGGCTTGGGCAGGCAATGTATATACAGCGGTACTTTGGTTTAAGAGTAACTTAGTTTAAGAGCGTTTTGGTTTAAGAGCTCACAGTTTTTCAAAATTGTGACTTGGTGTTAGAGCATTGCTTTGGTGTAAGAGCTCCCTGTACTGGGTGGGAGGGGGAGTGGAGGAGGGGCATGGTCTGCATAGCGGGGTCTACAGCCCTGTACTCTGACCCAGGAAGTCTCCCTCACCTTCCAAATCATAGCAGATCCACTTCAGGCTGGGGCTTACATCAGGGGACAGGACTGTGGAGGTAATCTCTCCATAGCTGTAACCCCTCTCTCCCCGGACAGAGAGCGCTGCATGTATGTGCCCACATCTCTCCTGCTCATTTCTTTATGCTCCCTGCAGTCTCTCTCAGTCCTTGGGTTTCCCATCCTCTCCATTACTGTACAGTAACTTATAATATCACAGATTCTGCTGTTTCTGAATGTTTCATCTGTTTTAAATGTTATTCAGAATAATAAATCATTATTTTTGGGGTGTGGAACCAATTGTCTGCATTTTTATGATTTCTTATGGGAAAATTTGCTTTGGTTTAAGAGTGGATTTGGATTACAAGCGCCGTCCTGGAACGAATTATGCTCGTAATCCATGGACCTCTGTCCATGTCAGGAACTGTCCAGAGCAGCAGCAAATCCCCATAGAAAACCTCTCCTGCTCTGAACAGTTTCTGACATGGACAGAGGTGGCAGCAGAGAGCACTGTGTCAGACTGGAAAGAATACACAACTTCCTGCAGGACATACAGCAGCTGATAAGTACTAAAGATTTTTAAATAGAAGTAAATTACCAATCTGTATAACTTACTGAAAGGATTTTTTTTTCCTCTGGAGTTCCCCTTTAAAACGGCAGAGATTCCCAGTAAAACTACACTACACAGTTCCTGAGTGCTGCATGAACCCCTACGGGTACAAACATCCTATTTCTCCTAATGAAAGGTTTGTGTTACTCATCCCTTACAGATGGTTGTAAAACCTCCAGTCTTCTGCGCCTATAGAGGGTCTGGTGCTGGCGAGGGCCGACAGAAGGTGGCTTTGGCCGACGCATGTTTTCTTCTTTGATTCCATCTGGCGGTGCGATGACTCCTCCTGGCAGATACAATGTAAACAGGTATTTTTTTACCAATACGAACATCACACAGATATTATTTAATTAAAAGGGGGGGGTTTCTGCTACTAATATGTAGAATATGAGGGCACAGATACTATAGCAGCTAACAGGTTAGTGCACAGGTGGTTAGTAATGACTGGCATAGAGTGCTGTGTATACTGTACAGATCAGGGATCAACAATCTGTGACCCAATGCCCATCTGCGTGGCCTAAGCCCATCAGGAATCACATATCCCTGCACAACTATGGTTGTATACGGCCCCTTTAATGGTCATTAATAGCTCGGACTAATGTATACATTATTTGAGTACGGCTCTGGGTCTGTTTTCTCTTAAGCATGTCCCAATAAATGTAAGGGCCTGTTCACACTGCGGAAAACGGGTGGAAATTCTCAGCAAAAATCCCCACCGCGGACTTTGCTCAGAATTCTGCCTGCCTCACTGCCTCAATGTTACGTATAGGGCGCCTGCACTCTCCACTGAAAGGATTGGCATGTCTATGTGATTGTTAACATTTGTAAATAAATTTATTTACAAACAAATGACTCCACTGTCCACTGTCTGTTGTCAGGGAAAGTCTGTCTCCAATAAGAGAGACACCAGAACAAAACACAGGAAGTGTGGGCGGGGCTTAGCAGGTGCTATTTGCAGGAGAGAACAAAAGCCTTAGAACGCCTGGTCTGTGTACCTGCAAAGTGAGCCAGTCTGCCTGCTGAAGAACATCCACAAAGGTAAGTCAAGGCTTCCCTCTCATCTATCACCATCTATATGAAGATTAAAGGGGTTATCTAGTGCTGCAGAAACATGGCCACTTCCTTTCAGAGACAACACGACTCTTGTCTCCAGTTCAGTTGCGGTTTGCAATTAAGCTCCATTCACTTCAATGGAAATGAGCAGCAAAACCCTGCCCAATCTGGAGACAAGAGCGGGACTGTCTCTGGAAGAAAGTGGCCATGTTTTTGTAGCGCAGGCGAACCCCTTTAAAGGGGTAGTTCACTTTTTTTTCTCTTTTAAATCAACTGGTGCCAGAAAGTTCCAGAGATTTGTAATTTACTTCTATTAAAAAATCTCCAGTCTTCCTGTACTTATCAGCTGCTGTATGTCCTGCAGAAAGTGGTGTATTGTCTCCAGTCTGAAACAGTGCTCTCTGCTGCCACCTCTGTCCATGTCAGGAACTGTCCAGAACAGGAGAGGTTTTCTATGGAGATTTGCTGCTGCTCTGGAAGTTCCTGACATGGACAGAGGTGGCAGCAGAGAGCGCTGTGTCAGACTGGAGAGAATACATCACTTCCTGCAGGACATACAGAGGCTGATAAATACTGGAAGACTGGAAATTTTTAAATAGAAGTAAATTACAAATCTAAGTAACTTAGGTTATTAGGTGAATAACCCCTTTAAAGCGTCTCTGTACCCACAATCTGACCCCCTCCAAAACCACTTGTACCTTCGGATAGCTGCTTTTAATCCAAGATCTGTCCTGGGGTCCGTTCGGAAGGTGATGCAGTTATCGTCCTAAAAAAATACTTTTACACTTGAAGTCCGTGCCAAACGGGAGTATCTGTGCCCTAACTTTGCACCACCCCTCCATCCCTCCTCCCCACCCTCCTTATCATTAGGAATGCCACTGAAACATTTTCTCCATGCTGAACATTTGCACAGGTGTCTTAACGATCCCGCCCATGTGCCGGGCTGCCACAAATGGGGAATAGGAGGCAATCTGCCTGGAGCATTCCTAATGATGAGGAGGGCAGGGAGGAGGGACAGAGAGGGTGTGCAAAGTTAGGGCACAGATACTCCCGTTTGGCAAGGGGCTTAAGTTCAAAAGTATTTTATTAGGACAATAACTGCATCACCTGCCGAACGGACCCCAGGACAGATCTAGGATTAAAAGCAGCTATCCGAAGGTACAAGTGGTTTGGGGGGGTCAGATTGTGGGTACAGAATTGCTTAAAGGCAGATGTCTCTTGTGTATATAGCAACTGATGTCATAGAGAGGGGTCGGTCTCTTGGGTTACCACTATGAGCCAGTGTAATAGTCAACCTTGTTGTATATGGAACTCCGTTCATCTGAATGTAATACTACATTTCCCTGGAATGGCGTGGCTTTTGTTTGTTGAGGGTACCTGGAGCAGGACCAGAAGGGGAGGGGGGGGGGATCAGCTGAGCCTATGTCAGCTATGAGTTTTGTTTGCCAGTATATGGGGCAACCAGTATTTCCCCCTATCAGTAGGAACATTCAGTGGGAGCTGCAGGTATGGGGGGGGGGGGGGGGGGGGGAGAGCTGATACGGCTATATTGGCAAGGGGATATATACCGAGTTCTTGCAGTTAGTACGACCGGCCTCGGCCTGTGCATTCTGGTGGCAGTGCTCCTGGAGATCTTCTGGTGAGGAGGAACCTATGAACACTACAGGTTGGGGAGACACCAATTCTCCTACAGACAAGCCAGTGAAATCATATGGAATGGAATTGCTTCCAGATAAGCTGTGACAGGTCTGTAAAGACAACCGAAGGAAGACGGGTTACATGTGACGGCGGCCATAGTCACGGGGCGTGTACATGGTGAAGGCTGAAGCTGAACCAGATCTTTATACATCACATTTAGAGGATTAAAGGCCCCTCCACCCCCCGAGCGCTGCGGACATCAGGATTTGTGAATTATCTGGTGTAATTCGGGTAAAGTGGGAAAATTGCCAGAAAATGGAGCAGCTGAGAGCTGGAATCTGATTGGTTGCTGCTCCGCCAATACTTTATAGGAGTTTAGGGGAATCATTGATGAATGGATTAGTGGTTAATGAGGCGTAATAGGAGGGTAACACAGAGCTACAGTATACAGAGAGAAGAGGTAACACAGGGCTACAGTATACAGAGAGGAGAGGTGTAATAGGAGGGTAACAGAGTAACAGTATATAGAGAGAAGAGGTGTAATAGGAGGGTAACACAGAGCTACAGTATACAGAGAGAAGAGATGTAATAGGAGGGTAACACACAGCTACAGTATACAGGAAAAGAGGTAACACAGAGCTACAGTATACAGAGAGAAGAGGTGTAATAGGAGGGTAACACAGAGCTACAGTATACAGAGAGAAGAGGTGTAATAGGAGGGTAACACACAGCTACAGTATACAGAGAGAAGTAGTAACACACAGATACAGTATACAGAGAGAAGAAATGTGATAGGAGGGTAACAGAGCTGCAGTATACAGAGAGAAGAGATGTAATAGGAGGGTAAGACAAAGCTACAGTATATAGAGGGAAGAGATGTAATAGGAGGGTAACACAGCTACAAAGATGTAATGATCATATTGATGACAGACAGAAGGGAGGATACTGTACAACGTAAGGGATTGTAGTTATAACATTATACACACACACACACACACACACACTTCATAATATTATAATCAAAGATAATAAAGCTAAACAATCGGCTTTTTAATCTCGCTGTCTGCCCGCTCCATGGAGAAAGTGGAGACAGTCCGAGGACCGCCTGGAAAACATGGATACAGCTATGACAAACACGGAAATGGCCTATGGCCATCTCCATGTTTTTCAGGTGCTCCTGAGAGCGGACAGACAGCGGGATTCACTAGTCGATCGTTTAGCTAACTGAATCCCGCTTCACTCATCTCTAACTAAAACCCTTTCAAGGACTTATCTCATACATCCTGAGAATAATGCACTTCAGTAGATAAGGATATACAGATATAGTCACTGCTAAAATAATGTAAGTAGCGGAATATACATACAGGAGCAGGGATTCCTGTCACTATGCAGCAATGCCTGCACCACTGTATATGTTGCTGCTCACTTTAAGGGGCTGTCCAGTTCTGTTCCGGGGGGAAGGAGACTGGACAGATATTATGGAAGGAATTGTTAGTCTCACCATGGGCAGCAACATATCAAAAGTTATGTTTGAATGAAATACCCCTTTAAGCGATATCTGTCACATGACACAGTCATAGCAATAATGATTGTCACCAGATTAATATCTAAGCTTATTGTGATAACGGTAAATCAGAAATGTGACCTCCTAAAGGAGAAGTCTACCTAAATATAAGGTTAGTACCTGATCGGAACTGCCGTTCCCCAGGTCAGAGTCATTGGAGCTCCCGAAATACAGGCGCCATATATTGGCTGTAGACTCGTGCGGAGGAATTTTGACCATGTCCAGAGAGGTAAAGGACTGCTCCAGGGCGCTGTCTGGTTCTCCTGAAGACTCCTCAGAGACGCTGCTGTGGTTCAGGAAAATCATTGATGATAAACTGGCATCACTGTCCGACCCAGACCCGGGGTCCTGAAACAAGAGTTATAAATGTAAATGATCCACAGAGGACGCTGTTAATGTAATGTATGTATGGGCTGAGTCCTGGCTTATAGATGAGGGGCTCTAGTGACGGACTCCTTTATGACATTCATATTTATAGTGGTAATAATGGAGCAGATATCAGCAGGGGTCATACCTGGGGTGCACTGGGTGCCAGGCTGGAATGGATGGCCTCTAGCTGGGCATTGTATAACAAGGCCTTCAGATCTGCTCCCGTGAAGTACTCTGTCCGGCTGGCAATGTACTGAAAGTCCACGTCGTGTCCTAACATCATTGAGCAGCTGAGACCTTTCAGGATTTCATATCGAGAGGCCTGTATGAAAATGAAGAAAAATATTCATTTATTCCTAAGATTTTCCTCTCCGGGACCTATGGAAAGATAGTCGAGTCTTCGACCTCATATCGACCACACTACATGGCTAGAAGGGATTATAGTCATCAGGCTTCTAGAGAATGTGACATGGAATTGTTGGCATTGTATGAGAGATTTTGGCTGCCACTTCATTTACTCTATGTAGGACAGCTAAAGATGGCCAAGCAGCGGCATAACTAGAAAAGGGCTGGGCCCCATAGCAAACTTTTGATTGGGCGCCCCTCCTCTCCCCCATCTGACTGTAGGTAATCCCCCTGTATGTTAGCATTCTGCCGAGTAGATAGCATACGTTAGGCATCTAACCCCCCCCCCCCCCCCCCCCCTCCCTAGTAGATAGTGCTCCCTATGGTAGAAATCTCCCCTAGTGTCCTTCATGGTAGTCATCTCCCCTAGTGCCCCCCATGGTAGTCATCTCCCCTAGTGCCCCCCATGGTAGGCATCTCTCCCAGTGTCCCCCATGGTAGGGAACTCCCATAGTGTCCCGCATGGTAGGCATCTCTCCTTGTGTTCCCCAAGGTACGCATGTTACCTCGTATGCCCCCCCCTTACATAGTCTCCCCCAAAATAGACATCTCCCCTACTATCCTACGCCCCCAGTACATAATGTCTCCCATAGTAGGCATCTCCAATTGTAGTATGATGACAGCTCATAAAGCCCAGTGTATTGCAGGGATGGGCCCCCTGATGTGGTGGGCCCCATAGAGGCCACTATGGTTGCTACGGTGGTAGTTACCCCCCATTGGCCAAGTACAGCGCTCAGCTTCCTAAGGTCCTATGGTTGCATTTGACTTATTCTGTCCTGATGCATTTGTCCTCATAACCTATCCTGCATTTACCACACATTGCCTGCTGACCTGGTCTGGAGGTGGACAGTACAGGCATTCATCCAAGCGTCCAGGTCGCAATAACGCGGGATCAATCAAATCGGGGCGACTGGTGGCCGCTAGGACGTAAACCCCTAAAAACAAATGATCAGAGGGAGAAATTATTATCTATAAAAAACCCAGACAATCTATATACAAGCCCCCCCACTGTAATAGGGATCTTACCTTGGAGCCCCTCCACCCCATCCAGCTGTGTCAGCATCTGGTTGACCACTCGGTCAGTGACTCCCGTATTATCGTGTCCTCTCCGTGGAGCGATGGAATCAAATTCATCAAAGAACAAGATGCAAGGCCTGGCCGCCTGAGCTCTGTGAACATGGATCATTCATAGATGAAACTGGAAGGAGCACTATATTGAGCTATTGCTATGCCAAGCCACGGTGGGTAAAATGTAATGTTACATTGTGGCCGTGTACATGAATGGCCGTCCATGTAATGCTTGGGTGACTGGACTGCTATAGAGCGGATTACTGTTCTGTAATCCTCTATCTATATGCCCTAATAGCATATTGTCCTAATGAAACAATGCATTACCTGTATAATAGGTAATGGGTGTCAAACTGGTGGAGGTCTAATCTCTTGGACCACCACTGATCACAAGAACGGGAACAAGGGTCCCGTCTCCCCTTGTCTGAGTAGACTTGTAATGTACAATACCACTCCATTCAACTTTACGGGTCTGAAAAAGATTGCTGAGTGATGTACTTGGCCATCTATGTCATTCCTCCACAGCTGGATGAAGCAGGACCATGCATGTCTGACTGCTATTCCATTCTAATGGGGACACAGGATCTCTGTTCTTATAATCAGTCGGGGTCCCGATGGGCGGACAGCCACTAACCATTTATTCTGTGGTTAAGTGACGAGTATTGTTGGTGGCCAAGAGACTACATTACACTGTATAAGATGATGATATGTAAGGTGTTACCTTGTGAAGACGTTCCGGACTGCCTGCTCACTGGCTCCAATGTATTTGCTGAGCAGCTCAGGACCCTGAAGAACACAGAATGTCATTAGCGACCAGTCAGACTTTCACTTTAAGCACTTAACACAGTCTTCATACTCTCTCATTACCTTAATACTAATGAAGTTCATCCCGCTCTCGTGAGCAATAACACCGGCCAACAAGGTCTTCCCAGTGCCCGGGGCTCCATACAGCAGCACGCCCGATCTGTGCCGGATTGGAAGGTTGGCGAATAACTCTGGATACTTTAGAGAAAAAAAGTGTGAAATACAGAATGCTTCAGGACCCTTAATGTCATGTGAAGGACACTAGGAGTTTTATTGTGCATTTCTGTGTGCAAATACAACTGCACCTTAGCTGGTAACTCAATGGTGTCCTTAAGGACCTGCCGCACATCGTGCAATCCTCCCACCACGCTCCAGCCCTGGTCCTTCGGCTTGTGTAATTTGGCGTTCTTCAGGGACATGGGGGTGAAGCCTTTAAGAGCTTTCTGGAAGTCTGAGGTTGTCAAAACTAAATCTAAAACATGAAAAAGAAATAGTGACAGGTTTAAAAAAATATATATTTATATATAAGGGTTAATCCAGGATTTAAAAAAAACACAGCTACTTTCTTGCAAAAACAATGCCTCCCATTTTTCTTTCAAATCAACTGGTTTCAGAAAGTTATATAGATTTGTAAATTACTTCTATTTACAAATCTGCAGTCTTCCCATAATTATCTGCTGCTGTATGTCCTGCAGAAAGTGGTGTATTCTCTTCAGTCTGACACAGTGCTCCCTGCTGCCACCTCTGTCCATGTCAGGAACTGTCCAGAGCAGGAGAGGTTTTCTATGGGGATTTTCTGTTACTAACATGGACAGAGGTGGCAGTAGAGAGCACTGTGTCAGACTAGAGGGAATACACCACTTCCTGCAGGACATACATCAGTTAATAAGTACTGGAAGACTGGAGATGTTTTGAACAGAAATAAATTACATATCTATATATAACTTTCTGAAACCAGTTGATTTGAAAGAAAAAGATTTTTGCTGGAGTACCCCTTTAATACTGATGACCCATTCTTGGGATAAGTCATGAGTATCATAACAATGGGAGTCGGACTCATACATCACCTTGTTTGCTGTAGATCTTTCTCGTAGCGACGCTGGACTCTATGGCACGTTCGACAAGCATTACAAAATCTTTGGCTACAAAACCTTCTGTCTCCTTTGCGAGGTGATGGAGATCCAGGTCCTTAAACCGAGCTATGTCACATGACACTCTGTTTTCTACGATGCAGCGTAAAAGCTCTGATCTTTCTTTCTGTGAAATAAACAAATCATTTGAGGATTACAATATGTGAAATACTGACCCTGTATGGTCAAATAAAATGTAAAGTTGCCCAAATCAGGGTAGCTATCTGTAAATTTAGCATTACTGGCACGTATTACGGTATATTCTAAGGATATGTCCACCATGTGCACACAAGAGTGTGACATTGTGAGATCTGGGTGACACAGATGCAATAAGGAACAGATTCTATTCCTTCAGGGACGACCCTGGTTACCTGTGCTGGTGGGGGGATGGATTTAAGGCACTGAAAAAGGTGAACTCCTTGTGACGATATGAGGATGGGATTCATGGAGTGCTCAGACTGGCTAGTTGCAATGACAGCGATCTGGGTCTCCATCCGGATTATCTGTTTCATTAGATCCTTTAGAACTGAAATACATAAGAAATCGACCATGTGGTTAGTGACTAGTACGGACAGCAGATCCCAAATAAGATTATTCCTAAGGTTTGGCACATCTGAAGTTTCGATTGTTGATCGTCTGGGTGCTGAGACCACCACTGATCACTAAAATATAGAGGTGGAAGTGCTCAGCTGAGTATAGCAATGGAGGGGTGAGGTGGGGGTTTCAGCACCCAGACCATTACTGATGATAACATTAAAGGGGTTATCCAGCGCTACAAAAACATGGCCACTTTTCCCTCTCTCTCGTCTCCAGACTGGGTGGGGTTTAGAACTCAGATCCATTAAAGTAAATGGAGCTTAATTGCAAACCACACCTGAACTGGAGACAAGAGAGGGGGAAAAGTAGCCATGTTTTTGTAGTGCTGGATAACCCCTTTAAGTGATAGGTAGATCACCCTCGTTAACCCAGGACCCAGCACTGACCACTTAAGGGGACATTTACCATCACTGTTCCCCTGGCGTACACCGGGAAGGCGGCGCATATTTGCCTCTTGTACTGGTGTACGCCTGCTGTATCCCCCACTCGCCTGATGGGCGGGTAGGTGGGTCGCGGCGTGGTCTCCTACTGCCTCTAATTTATCATAATTTAGGCAGCTCGCAGGAAGCATGTGTAGATTTAAGACCAGTGTACTCATAAGTTGTTCTTCTTAAATGTCCCCCTTAGTGATCACATCATTTGTGTTATTAGTATAGATCATGGATGGGGACGGCCCTCCAGCTGTTTCCCATCATGCCTGGAGAGCTTTAGCTTTGGCTGCCGAGGCATGATGGGAATTGTAGTTTTGCAATAGCTGGAGGGCCAAAAGTTCCCCATCCCTGGTATAGATATTAGGCTTACCATATGAAAGCTGCTTGCTATGCATGGCCTCCGGGCTCTGCTCTAGTTCTGGTGTTACCGGCACACCAGCAATCTGATCCAGATCATCCAGTAAGAGAACAGCCGGCTGTCTCCAAGCCACCTCGGCAAATGCTTCTTCTAGAGTCTGGCTTAAGCTTTCTAGAGTCTTTCCTGAAAGGATATTAGAAAAGAACTAAACAGCAGCCAGCACCGATGGATATCAATAACAGGCAGCTATTAAAGTACGGCATTTCATATACTTTTAGGCTATGTTCACACTACGTAAGTCTCCGGCCGTAGCGCGTTCCGTGAATAAACGGCCGGAGACTTACGTAGTTTGCGTACAATGGAAAGTATACGATCTACGGCTGCACAGTTCACACTACGTACGAACTTACGCCCGGATCGTACGCGGCGGCGTAAAAAATGAACCAGACCATTGTTTGCGGACGAAAATGTCGTAACTTACGCCCCTAGCGTTACATGCGGTCCCGTACGTAGTGGTGATTTCTTCATTTTTGCAGCTTTTTGTGCCGATCCAAAAGGTTCTGTGGGGTGTTCGGGGCTAGGCGAAGATTTCCAAGTAAAAGACCGCTGTCAGATCGCTACGTAGGGCGCTCGGGAAGCGTAAGTAGATTTCGGGCGTAAGTTCGCGGTCCGTACGTAGCCGGCCGCAAGTAGCGTAAATCTCCGGCCGGAGTTTACCGCGTATATTTCCCATCAGGACTAGATGGCTAAAGCATTGACTTTGGCTGTCCAGGCACAATGGGAATTGTAGTTTTGTAATAGATGTAGGGCCACAGGTTGGACACTGGTCTAACCCATTGGGTTCAGCATGAAGTGTATGGCGATATCCCAACTCCCTCTCGCCGATTATGAGATGATAGTCACACACAATTACTACTCATCATAAAATACCTTTTAGTAATTTGCAGTCGATTTCTTCCACGTAAGCCTCCAGCCTGTCAGACACCTCCTTACATAAAGCCTTGGCTACAGTGGACTTCCCGCAGCCCTGAGGACGACAGGCAACGAATGAACACAGGTCAAAGTAACAGAGCACTCGCCATGGTGTAATGTTATGGTTTTGTACGGCTGAAGTCAGTCTGCAAACATCTCTTTACTTATTAAACCTGACATGATGCCTTGTTCTAAGTTCAAATGCAAAGCTACAAGCTACAATGCCTATTGTTTTATTCACAAGCATCCACAATGCACTGAAGCCGAATCCTGAATTCAGTTTGTACTTTGGATGTGAGCGGAGAAGTAAGCTGCATTACTTAAATGTAATGCCTATTTTATTACATCAACAGCAGAAAGCAAAACGACATTGATACCTTTGGTCCATAAAGCAGGATAGCTCCACTGCGGAGTCCACATCCAATAGAGGCAAACTGTCTGGATAATGGTCGACCCATCAGACAGTGAACGATATGCTCGTAGCAGGCTGCCGCCAAACCATCGACGCCACTGTAATATAAAAAAGACTGATTATTTCCTACTGTTTCCCTTTACTGGACAGCAGCACAGTCAGGAATACCACCGCTTAGGACAGTGCTTCTCAAAACTGTGCGGCGCCCGCTAGTTGCTGGTGAGGCGCCCCCTAGTTATTGGTGAGGAGCCCCCTAGTTGTCCCGTACTTATCAGCTGCTGTACGTCCTGCAGGAAGTGGTGTATTGTCTCCAGTCTGACACAGTGCTCTCTGCTGCCACCTCTGTCCATGTCAGGAACTGTCCAGAGCAGCAGCAAATCCCCATAGAAAACCTCTCCTGCTCTGGACAGTTCCTGACATGGACAGAGGTGGCAGCAGAGAGCACTATGTCAGACTGGAAAACATACACGACTTCCTGCAGGACAAACAGCAGCTGATAAGTGCTGGAAGATTGGAGATTTTTTAACAGAAGTAAATTACAAATCTCTGGCACCTGCTGGCACCAGTAGATCTGAAAGAAAAAAAATGTTAGTGAACAATCCCTTTATTGTTATACAGAGATTGGGAGACAACTAAAGGGTAGACTGAGCAATAGTATTTAAATTTGCATAGATGCTGAGGCCCCGGGCATCCTCTTGGTCAGTCTGGTGAGGCCTAGGCATCATTTTATCTGTTGGGCGAGGCTCCAGTAAAAAACGTTTAAGAAGCACTGGCTTAGGAGATGCCTCCATACAGCTTTAGGGCCGGTTCACACTGAGCAAACACGGCGCAATTCTGTGGCATGCTCAGTGTGCTGCTTTAAGTGAATGGGAGAGCGCGCGCCTGTCCGCTGCCGCCGCTCTCCGCTCACTGAATGAACATGTTCATTCTTTGAGCGGAGAGAAGAGGGCGCGGACAGGCACGCGCTCTCCCATTCACTTAAAGCAGCACACTGAGCATGCCGCGGAATTGCGCCGTGTTTGCTCAGTGCGAACTGGCCCTTATAGGTAAAGGGGCTGTGCAGATAAAACAAAATGTCGTACTCCCTATTAGGGTGGTCAGCATACTCATCTCTTGACCAGAATAGACCCAGCCCTCTCCATTGGTTTGAATGGGCACTGTGTAATACGTAATGTCTCTTGGGGGGAATTTACCCCTCACCCTGTGGACCCAGCAGTAGCTGTGATGGATGTAGTTACCCCCAAGGGTCTGACCATTTAAAATATAATATACGTCTGAATGTCAGATTGTAACAAAATATATGAGAGTACTAGACTAATGCTTGTATGTTATTATTTACAGATACCCGGTTGACAAAGGTCATCCGACCAAAACGTCCCTTGATTGGGTATAATAAATGTTTGAAATATCACTGTGATGAATTATAAAAATAACTTGACGCATAAAATATATGGAAAAATAATTAAAAGATAGCACTGTTAAGCAATTAACTTCTAGAGTCGAGTGCGGTTGATACACATTCTACTTATGGTCTATTACACAACCAGCACCAAAGAAAACTGAGTGCACAGACGTATTATATAAAGCATGAATGTGAGTACTGTGATTTCATCTTCATACCCCAATCTGCTCATCTGCAGGTAGGTGAGGTTCTGGTCAGGTTGCGGGAGGGCAGGAGAACTTTCTGGTGGAATAAATTCTAAATTCACCTACAGAGATACATAGGAAATAAGAGATTTTACCATTAACCTATAAGAAAGGAATCTAGAGATATATTACATACTGGTCTGTACTGACCACAAAAAAACTATTGCTAAGAGGTATGATTGACTGGTATCAAGTTTTAACATGGCTGCACCCATTGTGATCCACCCTGGTAAGCTACATTAGTGAACATAGGATTTATAGATATAGGCTACGTTCACACATAGTATAAGACTGGTCGTTCTGTGACCCGGCCGGGTCACGGAACAGACGGTCTCAGAAAAGATCATCCCTAACGCCGCAGAGTTCTGATGCGAGCGCATCTGTGCACACCCCACTGCACACTATGGAGCGAGCAGCCGGAGCCACTCGCTCCATAGTATGCATTAATAGGATTTTCTGCGGCCGCTATTCACTGAATAGCGGACGCAGAAAACTGACATGTCAGTTTTCTACGGCGCGGCTAGGGATCCCGGCCGGAGTGTATACCAAGTGTATACACTCTGGCCGTGATTCCCTCAACCTGCAGCACAACATAGGTTCCGTACCAATCAGGGCCGTTGCAACAATGGCCGTGATTAGTACGGAACTTATGCTGTGCGAACATAGCCATACTGTGTGTATGTATATATATATATATATATTTCTTTACTGTCATTTTTTACTTTCATAGGTCTTCATTATTAAATCCAATATGGCTGATAATTTCCCCAATCCTGTTCAGCGACTCACAGGACACAACTCTGCCCTAATAAATGATCTTACTTGATATTTACATGAATTTTAGTCTTCTGTAGAAAGTCTTGACATAACATGAATATCTTGTCCTGACTTGTCGCTTCTGAAGAATCATCTAGACTAAATGAGAATTCTGTAATTTCTGAAGAAATAAAAAGGTAGATTAAAAAATCATAATGTTGGTTGCATGTCTTCTTCATCCTCATCTCTTGTCCAGAGAGGTTACACAGAGCGTCCCCTGCTCTGGTGTCAGAAACTAATTAACCTCTATTTAAAAAATTCCAGTATTCCAGTACTTATCAGCTGCTGTATGTCCTGCAGGAAGTGGTGTAAACTCTCCAGTCTGACACAGTGCTCTCTGCTGCCACCTCTGTGACAGTTCCTGACATGGACAGAGGTGGCAGCAGAGAGCACTGTCTCAGACTGGAAACAATATTCCACTTCCTGCAGGACATCCAGCAGCTGATAAGTTCTGGAAGAGTGGACGTAAGAATTCGCCAGCAGATTAGGTTACAGGTGATACTATCAGCGGATCAGCAATGTTCTCATATTTCTCACCTTCACCAAGAGAAAGTTGTGCAGTATCAGTTTTCCCTGAAATCCACGGCGAGGATGAGGAGCAATGTGAGGGCAGCCAGGAGCTGAACGCAGCTTTTATATCGTCCGCTGTAACACTTTTATCCTTCAAAGGAAAGCCGACAATCAGTGCTGGATTTAAAGGGGAATTCAGGTTTAGCAAATAAAGTTTAATCATTGTAAAGTGATAATAAACATTCTTTCTGGTTCTTCCAGATCCCTGCTTGCTGTTATTCAGTGACCACCAACGTTCATTCCTGATCATGTGATGGACGCACAGGCACGTGGCTCATTATAGGACACCGCTCTGGTGTCTGTACTGGGGTGAGCCCTGAATCTGTGTGCATGCCACAGGACCTGAACAAACTTTTGTAAAGTAAATAAGAAGTTTGTCACTGAATGAAAGCAAACAGATATCCTGGCTATAACAGAGCAATCCATATCCATGCATCCTCTATGGCACAGGTGTCAAACTTGCAGTCCTCCAGCTGTTGCAAAACTACAACTCCCATCATGCCTGTCCAGACTCCCCGGCTCTATGGGACAGATACGCTCCAGTCACTCACCAAGCGTTGCCTGGGCTGCAGCGTGATTGATGTAGGGATTTTGGGCTGGGATTCCAGTGACCGTATCCTGACAGCTGAGGATGTGTTAATGTTCAGAATCTTCCTTAACCGCTCAGGAATCTGCAGAAAGGCATTTAGCAATATGATATAAAGAAGATGGTAGTATTACGTATCAGATAAAGTCTCTTAAAGTGTACCTGTCACCATAAAAAAGACATGTCATAGAGACATCATAGAGACGTGTCAAAAGTTTTGATCATTCCAAATCTGAGTGTTCAGACCTAGAACGAGCGGGGAGAAGACGGCGCTAAGCACGGTCCTCTCTCGGCTCTGTTGCGTGATAGCAGTCGGGCTCAT
Organism: Dendropsophus ebraccatus; assembly: GCF_027789765.1. Lineage (NCBI taxonomy): Eukaryota > Metazoa > Chordata > Amphibia > Anura > Hylidae > Dendropsophus > Dendropsophus ebraccatus. The sequence continues at coordinate 212,943,303 of NC_091455.1, forward strand.
AGTGTAAGTCTATGGAGCTGAACTGATTGTGCTGACACAGACCTGTAGGGTGGTCCTCTTCCCGCACAGTCTGACGATCAGTACGGCTATGAACACTAAGACCTGGACCAATCAAAACTTTTGACATGTCTCTATGACGTCTCTATGACATGTCAAAAGTTTTCTATGGTGAGTGACACTTTACAGGGGTAATTCACGCTAACCTCCAGAGAGGTTACAGAGAGAGTCTCCTGCTCTGGAGGACTTGTCCGGTCCTGCATTACACAGATATTCTACTGACCTGAATAATGTGTAATAATCAATTTTCCCTGTGATGACGCTGCCGGGAAATTAAATACTTAAAGGGTTACTTTGGTTAAATTTATTTTCTTTCAAATCAGGTTGGTGAGCGTTCGGGTTCGGAGAATGTTGCTGAACCCAAACAGTTCTGCAGTTCAGCTCAACACTAATAAACTCTGTATGATTATTGGACATAACTGACCCAAACTTTAGCAATATGTGTATTCCCATTCCTGGTGTCGTAGTCGATGACGTCTTTGATATCTTCGTACCCATGCCACACGATCTTCACCACGGCTTCGGGTAGCTCTATGGCGGCATCTTTCTTCTCCTCGGATCGCTCTGCGCTCGTCTTGCTGGTCTTTTTCCGTCTCTTTGGAGAAGGGATTTCTAGGATTGTCCCATAGGAGACGACTATGTCTGGAAGTGACCCGGAAGGTTCCGGATACCATAAAAACACCTGAACTGTATTCTCATTCGTATGTTCTAGGAATGCGCGGCTATTACTTATGATAGGAGGAACGTGGCGGGATACTCGGAAAATGGCTTCTACGCTGACGCGTTTCAGCAAAGTCCTCTCAAAGGCCTCCTTAGGGGAATCTCGGGTCTGCAAGGGTTCTTTTCCTAGAACCCAAGAGAAGAGGTTTCCTAATGAGTCCCATATACTGGAGGCCTCAATGTCGGAGGTCTCGCTCTGGTCTTTAACTGATGAAGCATTGCTGCTACTTGTGGTTCTGCGAGTCTTTCTACGGGATCCAAGGTCACGTTCTGTGGTTTGCAGAGAGGGTAAATGTGAGGGCAGGTTCTCAGATGTTCTGCTTTTTGGAGACACAATTAACTCTGTGAGGGTTTCTAGTCGGCCGTAACCCGCGGCTGGTGTCAACGTCCCTGAAGGTGAAAAGAAAGAAGAAATAGTTAATCTTATACCAAGATACTGCTCAGCGCCCCTGAGGAAGCCAATATGTACATAGCAATATGTAGTGGTGTGTTTATGTAAAACCTTGGTGATATAGCCGCACTCTGTTCTACTGACATGAATAGCCCTAAAATGTAATACTACAAACAACCTGAGGAAATGTTTTTCTAATTATGAAAAATCCCTTATATCTTGCACTTCAATCCTTGCATTAGGATCTATGAACATTTAGTACATGGAACACAAAAGTCCAGGGGACATTTGTTTATTAGAGTTTATCCAGGATAAGTAAAAGCACAGCTACTTTCTTCCAAAAACAGCGCCATCCCTGTCCTCAGGTTGTGTGTGGTACAGCTCCATTCACATCACTGGAACTGAGCTGCAAGACCCCTACAGCCAACCTGAAAGAAAGTGGCACATTTAAACATTTAAACAAAAAATTCACATTTAAAACAAAAAAATTGATTTTGAATGGCCCAGTAATGAACGCCTCCTGAATGGTGGCCGTAAAGGCTTCCCCCTTAATAAGAGGGTTAGAGAGGAGGCATAAAGCGGCACATTTTTTGAGTTTAGATTTCTTGTTCGTGCAACTAAAAACCTTGTAAAGGCCGAATAAAAATTGTCCCTGACTGGAGATTCATTAGCACAATCCACATAGCTGAGACTCTTTCTATATCTATAACCCTTGTTTGTCTACCAGAACCACTCACCTATCTGTATGTAGATACACGTGTGCACATCCACCCACACCGGAAACACAGCTTTGGGATAAACTATTCGGATCTGGTCCAGAAGATGCATCTCCAGGGCGGAGGCGTGCAGCTCCTGTGAGTATACAGACGATCAATCCCGTTACATCCCTATACCGTATACAATACAGCTGACCTGACTCTAGATATTGATTTTGCAATCGTGGTTGTGAAAGTCATAAGGGGACTATTAATCTGCTGGTTACTGAGACATATAGACTGTGGCCGGAACTCTGAGGCTGCGATCACCGGGTACAGAGTCAGAGAGCCTCATGATATGTAGATATCCTTCCTGTAGGTTATATTAAAAGGGGGCTCCGTACTCTTATACAGATGGTGCTCCCGTGTCCCCTCAGGCATTGGCGACTGCTACATCTGCCCCTCCTATAGCTGCCACCTTGGTTATCCTCTGGAGCTCATAATGCAGTATAAAAGGGGTACTCTAGCGGGGGGGGGGGGCACTTTTTCGCTGGGACCGGGGACAAGGTGGCTGAGGGAAAAGACGTCCACTCACCTCTCCAGTTCCAGCGGCGGGTCCCGCATCGCGGCGCTCCGGTGCCCGGTTCCCTTCCTGGTGTCTGACGCGGGCCCGAGAAGTGACGTCTCAGGTCCGCTCAGCCAGTCAGTGAAGGAGGCAGGATCCGTTTCAAGTCCGCTCAGATCCCGCCTCATTCACTGACTGGTTGAACGGACCTGAGAAGTCACGTCTCGGGCCCGTGTCAGACACCAGGAAGCAGCCGGGATGGGCACAGGAGCGCCGTGATGCGAGACGCGCCGCTGGAACCGGGGAGGTAAGTCGACGTCTTTTCCCTCAGCCACCTCGTCCCCGATCCCAGCGAAAAAGTGCCCCTTCCGCTGGAGTACCCCTTTAAATCCGACTGCAGATGAAAATGTTAAAGGGGCACTCCAGAGAAAAAAATTTTTTTTAAAGGGGTTGTCCGGCGATAAAAAATTATTCACAGAATAACACACATTACAAAGTTATACAACTTTGTAATGTATGTTATGTCTGTGAATGGCCCCCTTCCACGTGTTTCCCCCCACCCACGCTAGACCCGGAAGTGTGGTGCATTATACTCACCGCATCTCGTGTCGTCCACGGTCTCCGATCCTCAGCAGTGACGTCTTCTTCGGGAGACCGGCAGATCTTCCCGAGTGCCGGCCGCCCTCTGCAGCGTCATCCGAAGCTCAGCCGCGATTGGCTGAGCATAACTGTGCTCAGCCAATCGCGGCTGAGCAGCTGATGACGTGGCCGCGGGAAGATCCGCCGGCCTCCCGAAGAAGACGTCACTGCTGAGGATCGGAGACCGTGGTCGGCACGTGACAGGTAATGTATAGCGCACCACACTTCCGGGTACACGGGTGGGGGTGGTGGGACACAGATAAGGGGGCCATTCACAGACATAACATACATTACAAAGTTGTATAACTTTGTAATGTGTGTTATTCTGTGAATAATTTTTTATCGCCGGACAACCCCTTTAAATAAATTGGTTTCAGGAAGTTATATAGATTTGTAAACTACTTTTATAAAAATAAAACTTAAGTCCTCCAGTACTTTTCAGCTGCTGTATGTCCTACAGGAAGTGGTGTATTCTTTCCAGTCTGATATATTGCTCTCTGCTGCCACCTCTGTCCATGTCAGGAACTGTCCACAGCAGCAGCAAATCCCCATAGAAAACCTCTCCTGCTCTGGACAGAGGTGGCAGCAGAGAGCACTGTGTCAGACTGGAGAGAACAGACCACTTCCTGCAGGACATACAGCAGCTGATGAGTACTGGAGGACTGGAAAATGTTAAACAGAGGTAACTAACTTCAGTAACAGTAAAGATAAAATCGCTTTACCAGTATTTCCCAGTCATCTGCAGACAGTGGTTCAACTGTGACTTCCTTACAAGACGGGACGTTGGTGCACGGCCTCAGGAACACCTGTAGAGGAAAGCAATAAAATAAGCTGAAATGTTATAATAACAATCACACATAAAAGTGACAGGTGGGTGGGGGGACTCCTGCATCTTTTTTTTTTGCAAACAAAATTTTATTGAAGTTTTGAGCACATGACATAATCGCTGAAACGATGACAGAATATACAATGTCCGTGTGGTTATTGTGTATTTTTCAAATAATACAAAAAAAAACCCTGCCCTCCCTCCCCTACTCCCAACTCTCCCTTCCTCCCCATCCTGCATTTTGATCATGATAGGAGGAGAGTCGTTTCTGGTTATTGGTGGGAAAGTGGTCTGACCGTCTGTCTGCATTATAACTAACAGGAAATATAGGAGCCCCCAGAGCTGCGGTGATGTCACAGCGACGGCCTCATAAACTGCGCCAAAACCACAACGTTACAGCGACAGAACCTCAGCTATATACAGACTGTGACTGCTGCAAAACTACAACTCTCAGCATGCCCTTCACCTAGACCTCAGTGACTATATACTGTATACACCAGGCCTCAGTGACTATATACACTGTATACATCAGGCCTCAGTGACTATACACTGTATACACCAGGCCTCAGTGACTATATACTGTATACACCAGGCCTCAGTGACTATATACACTGTATACACCAGGCCTTAGTGACTATATACTGTATACACCAGGCCTCAGTGACTATATACTGTATACACCAGGCCTCAGTGACTATATACACTGTATACACCAGGCCTCAGTGACTATACACTGTATACACCAGGCCTCAGTGACTATACACTGTATACACCAGGCCTCAGTGACTATATACACTGTATACACCAGGCCTCAGTGACTATATACTGTATACACCAGGCCTCAGTGACTATATACACTGTATACACCAGGCCTCAGTGACTATACACTGTATACACCAGGCCTCAGTGACTATACACTGTATACACCAGGCCTCAGTGACTATATACACTGTATACACCAGGCCTCAGTGACTATACACTGTATACACCAGGCCTCAGTGACTATATACACTGTATACACCAGGCCTCAGTGACTATATACACTGTATACACCAGGCCTCAGTGACTATATACACTGTATACACCAGGCCTCAGTGACTATATACACTGTATACACCAGGCCTCAGTGACTATACACTGTATACACCAGGCCTCAGTGACTATACACTGTATACACCAGGCCTCAGTGACTATATACACTGTATACACCAGGCCTCAGTGACTATACACTGTATACACCAGGCCTCAGTGACTATATACACTGTATACACCAGGCCTCAGTGACTATATACACTGTATACACCAGGCCTCAGTGACTATATACTGTTTACACCAGGCCTCAGTGACTATATACACTGTATACACCAGGCCTCAGTGACTATATACTGTATACACCAGGCCTCAGTGACTATATACACTGTATACACCAGGCCTCAGTGACTATATACAATGTATACACCAGGCCTCAGTGACTATACACTGTATACACCAGGCCTCAGTGACTATATACAATGTATACACCAGGCCTCAGTGACTATATACACTGTATACACCAGGCCTCAGTGACTATATACTGTATACACCAGGCCTCAGTGACTATATACTGTATACACCAGGCCTCAGTGACTATATACACTGTATACACCAGGCCTCAGTGACTATATACAATGTATACACCAGGCCTCAGTGACTATATACACTGTATACACCAGGCCTCAGTGACTATATACTGTATACACCAGGCCTCAGTGACTATATACTGTATACACCAGGCCTCAGTGACTATATACACTGTATACACCAGGCCTCAGTGACTATATACTGTATACACCAGGCCTCAGTAAGTATATACACTGTATACACCAGGCCTCAGTGACTATATACTGTATACACCAGGCCTCAGTGACTATATACACTGTATACACCAGGCCTCAGTGACTATATACAATGTATACACCAGGCCTCAGTGACTATATACACTGTATACACCAGGCCTCAGTGACTATATACTGTATACACCAGGCCTCAGTGACTATATACTGTATACACCAGGCCTCAGTGACTATATACACTGTATACACCAGGCCTCAGTGACTATATACTGTATACACCAGGCCTCAGTGACTATATACAATGTATACACCAGGCCTCAGTGACTATATACACTGTATACACCAGGCCTCAGTGACTATATACTGTTTACACCAGGCCTCAGTGACTATATACACTGTATACACCAGGCCTCAGTGACTATATACAATGTATACACCAGGCCTCAGTGACTATATACTGTATACACCAGGCCTCAATGACTATATACTGTATACACCAGGCCTCAGTGACTATATACAATGTATACACCAGGCCTCAGTGACTATATACACTGTATACACCAGGCCTCAGTGACTATATACAATGTATACACCAGGCCTCAGTGACTATATACTGTATACACCAGGCCTCAGTGACTATATACACTGTATACACCAGGCCTCAGTGACTATATACTGTATACACCAGGCCTCAGTGACTATATACACTGTATACACCAGGCCTCAGTGACTATATACTGTATACACCAGGCCTCAGTGACTATATACTGTATACACCAGGCCTCAGTGACTATATACACTGTATACACCAGGCCTCAGTGACTATATACAATGTATACACCAGGCCTCAGTGACTATATACTGTATACACCAGGCCTCAGTGACTATATACACTGTATACACCAGGCCTCAGTGACTATATACAATGTATACACCAGGCCTCAGTGACTATATACACTGTATACACAAGGCCTCAGTGACTATATACAATGTATACACCAGGCCTCAGTGACTATACACTGTATACACCAGGCCTCAGTGACTATATACAATGTATACACCAGGCCTCAGTGACTATATACACTGTATACACCAGGCCTCAGTGACTATATACTGTATACACCAGGCCTCAGTGACTATATACTGTATACACCAGGCCTCAGTGACTATATACACTGTATACACCAGGCCTCAGTGACTATATACTGTATACACCAGGCCTCAGTAAGTATATACACTGTATACACCAGGCCTCAGTGACTATATACTGTATACACCAGGCCTCAGTGACTATATACACTGTATACACCAGGCCTCAGTGACTATATACAATGTATACACCAGGCCTCAGTGACTATATACACTGTATACACCAGGCCTCAGTGACTATATACTGTATACACCAGGCCTCAGTGACTATATACTGTATACACCAGGCCTCAGTGACTATATACTGTATACACCAGGCCTCAGTAAGTATATACACTGTATACACCAGGCCTCAGTGACTATATACTGTATACACCAGGCCTCAGTGACTATATACACTGTATACACCAGGCCTCAGTGACTATATACTGTATACACTAGGCCTCAGTAAGTATATACACCAGGCCTCAGTGACTATATACACTGTATACACCAGGCCTCAGTGACTATACACTGCATACACCAGGCCTCAGTGACTATATACACTGTATACACCGGGCCTCAGAGACTATATGCTGTATACACCAGGCCTCAGTAAGTATATACACTGTATACACCAGGCCTCAGAGACTATATACTGTATACACCAGGCCTCAGTGACTATATACACTGTATACACCAGGCCTCAGTGACTATATACTGTATACACCAGGCCTCAGTGACTATATACACTGTATACACCAGGCCTCAGTGACTATATACACATGGGAAGGGGTGTGGGTTCAGCATGGACCATGTGAGTGCAGGCACATTATAGCAGCAGTGTGTATAGCTGAGTGTAAGTGCAGGCACATTATAGCAGCAGTGTGTATAGCTGAGTGTGAGTGCAGGCACATTATAGCAGCAGTGTGTATAGCTTAGTGTGAGTGCAGGCACATTATAGCAGCAGTGTGTATAGCTGAGTGTAAGTGCATGCACATTATAGCAGCAGTGTGTATAGCTGAGTGTAAGTGCAGGCACATTATAGCAGCAGTGTGTATAGCTGAGTGTGAGTGCAGGCACATTATAGCAGCAGTGTGTATAGCTGAGTGTAAGTGCATGCACATTATAGCAGCAGTGTGTATAGCTGAGTGTAAGTGCATGCACATTATAGCAGTAATGGAGAGGATAGGAAACACAAGGACTGACAGAGACTGCAAGGAAGCATGAAGGAATGAGCAGGACATATCTGGGCACATACATGCAGCACTCTCTGTCCGGGGAGAGAGGGGTTACAGCTATGGAGAGATTAGGCCAGAGTACAGTGCTGTAGACCCCGCTATGCAGACCATGCCCCTCCCCCACTCAGTACCAGCAGATTATGCCTTCCACCGAAAGAACTGACATGTCAATTCTTTCGTGCACAGCAGAATCGGCCTGACCATAGAATGGTGTCTATGGCACGGGCGACAGAATCCGCCGGAATTTATCGGCGCTGATTCCGTAGTGTGAACCCACCCTTACAATACAAATCTCCATTTTCACATCAGTAACCCATCTCTGGCCGACGGCCATCTTGGAAGTTACCACACAAAAAGAGTCTGTGTATGTCATGTACCTCACGTTCAAGCAAAATCACTGCTGCACCTCAACTCCCTATTCTCTCAGCACCTCATCAACACCAAGGACACCTCCAGACTCCACCATTACCTCAGGCAGCAGTAACAGAAAAGCCCTGGGGGAACTACAAGTACCATCACCACCAAGCATCCAGGTGCAGTCCCCTCTATAACCTCTGTGGCAGCTTTTACCTCAGGAAGAGGGAGGGTTGCTTCCATTCGGCCTGTGACAGGATATATATTTACCACAGACATATTCTTGTATGTTATGTTGCGTTTAAATGAAGCGATAATTCGCCCAATCGATTGTTTAATGATTTTGAAGCAACGATTTGGTTTTTATAACGATCAGAGCTTAGACGAATAAATTGTTAGAAAATTCTTAAGAAAAATCGTTATTGCGATCGTTTTTAAGATTGCTTAAGCCCATCTAACACATAGGGTGAATCTTTGAAAGACCGTTTACACGACGCGATCTGCGAATTTTTTACCGATCGACGATTTAAGAACATGTTGAAAGATCAAAATGAACGATTTCTAGCTCGACCCTTGATCGTTTGCTGTGTTTACACGGAACAATTATCGCTTAAATGCGATCGTTATTGCGAAAATTTGAACGATAATCGGTCTGTGTAAACGCAGCATAATGCATTAATATATAATATCATACTTGTCACCATATAATAACTGTGTTTTCCTTTATTAACAATGAATAAAGTGTGATGTTATCCTCCATGAGGAGGCAGTGTATGAGGTGAATAAGGAGGACATGTATGAGGTGAATGAGGAGGCCGTGTATGAGGAGGCCGTGTATGAGGTGAATGAGTAGGACGTGTATGAGGTGAATGAGGAGGCCGTGTATGAGGAGGCCGTGTATGAGGTAAATGAGGAGGACGTGTATGAGGTAAATGAGGAGGCCGTGTATGAGGAGGCCGTGTATGAGGTAAATGAGGAGGACGTGTATGAGGTAAATGAGGAGGCCGTGTATAAGGAGGCCGTGTATGAGGTAAATGAGGAGGACGTGTATGAGGTGAATGAGGAGGCCATGTATGAGGAGGCCGTGTATGAGGTGAATGAGGGGGAGGTATATGAGGAGGACATGTATGAGGAGGCCGAGTATGAGGTGAATGAGGAGGCCGTGTATGAGGTGAATGAGGAGACCGTGTATGAGGTGAATGAGGAGGCCGCATATGAGGTGAATGAGGAGGAGGTATATGAGGTGAATGAGGAGGCCGTGTATAAGGTGAATGAGGGGGAGGTATATGAGGTGAATGAGGAGGCCGTGTATGAGGGAGACGTGTATGAGGAGGCAGCGTATGAGGTGAGGCATGGCGCTGACATACACCGAGCGCTGAAGCCATAACAACACTGACAGCGGGCGGGAAAGTGACGTAGCCAGGAAAGGCGGGGCCAGCTGCTGTAAGCCCCTCCCTGCTGTCCGCGTTTGACCAATCATAAGCGGGCGGGTCAGGATCCCGCCAAAGTACAAACCGCGCAGTGTGAGGAGCGCGGGAGTTCGGTTCACGTTTCCTTCACACCGGGCCGCTCCCGTCATACAGCCGCCAGCATGTGGATCCAGGTGCGCACCATGGACGGCCGGGAGACTCAGCGCATTGACTCCCTGTCTAAGCTGACCAAGGTGGAGGAGCTGCGGGAGCGCATCCAGGAGGTGTTCGGGGCGCAGCAGGACCGCCAGCGGCTCTTCTACCGGGGGAAGCAGATGGTGGACGGACACACGCTCTTCGATTACAGCGTCGGCCTGAATGACATCGTGCAGCTGCTGGTGCGCCAGCCCGCCCCGCCCCCGGTCACCGCGGAAGACACCGACGAGGCCGCCATGTCCGAGACGGAGCCCGAAGGGCCGGAGCCCCAGGAGGAGCAGCCGCCGCCCGCAGAGCCTGGAGCCCCCGGTCTGTACGCGGTGAAGGAGCTGGTGGACGCCCGGGACCTGCATATGGGCGCCTGGTTCGAGGCCGAGGTGGTGAGCGTGACCCGGGGGAGCCCCGGCGATGACGTCACTTACCATATAAGGTATGAGGACTATCCTGAGGAGGGTGTAGTGCCCCTGACCGGGAAGGACGTGAGACCCCGGGCCAGGACCAAGCTCTCATGGGGGCAGCTGCAGGCCGGACTGGTGGTCATGCTCAACTACAACCCGGAGGAGCCCGGAGAGCGGGGATACTGGTACGACGCCGAGATCCTGCGCAAGAAAGAGGGCAAGACCAGCAAGGAGCTCTACGCCAAGCTGTTTCCGGGGGACACCAGGGACCCCATAGACGACTGCAAAATCCTATTCGTTGATGAGGTGTTTAAGATCGAAAAGCCCAGTCCCCCAACCAAACCTGAACCCCAGCTCCCACCCCCGGAGGAGATACCCCAAAAGCCCAAGACCGGTCCGCAATGTAGATTGTGCAAGGATGACCCCAAAACCAAGTGCCGCATGTGCGCCTGCCACGCCTGCGGGGGCAAACAGGACCCAGAGAAGCAGCTGCTGTGTGATGAGTGCGACAAGGCTCTCCATATCTACTGCCTGGACCCTCCTCTATCTGCCCTGCCTGATGTGGATGACTGGTACTGCCCTGACTGCAGGAACGATACCAGCGAGGTGGTGTTGGCGGGGGAGAAGCTAAAGGAGAGCAAGAAGAAAGCCAAAATGGCGTCCGCCAGCTCCTCCTCTCACAGAGACTGGGGTAAAGGCATGGCGTGTGTGGGGCGCTCCAGAGAATGTACAATTGTTCCGCCCAATCACTATGGGAAGATACCAGGTGTACCTGTCGGCACTATGTGGAAGTTCAGGGTGCAGGTCAGTGAGGCGGGGGTGCACCGACCCCATGTGGCCGGCATTCATGGCAGAAGCAATGACGGCTCCTATTCCCTGGTGCTGGCGGGAGGTTACGAGGATGATGCTGATGACGGGACAGAGTTTACCTACACGGGCAGTGGAGGCCGTGACCTCACAGGCAACAAGAGAACGGCTGAGCAGTCATGTGACCAGAAGCTCACCAATATGAACCGGGCGCTGGCCCTCAACTGTAACGCCCCCATCAACGACAAGCAGGGGGCCGAAGCTAAAGACTGGAAAGCGGGTAAACCTGTCCGGGTCGTGCGCAATGCAAAGGGGCGCAAACACAGCAAGTACGCCCCAGAGGATGGTAACCGATACGACGGCATCTACAAAGTGGTGAAATATTGGCCCGAAACGGGCAAATCCGGCTTCATGATCTGGCGCTATCTGTTGAGGAGGGATGATGAAGAGCCGGCACCATGGACCAAGGAGGGCAAAGAACGTGTAAAGAAGCTGGGCCTCAACATGCAATACCCCGAGGGCTACCTGGAGTCCGTTGCCAACAAGGAAAGAGAGAAGGAAAACATTGATTCAGATGAACTGGAAACTCCGGTCAAAGGCAAAAGAAAGAGGAAGTCTGTGATTGAGGATGATGACACCGATGAAGATGAAGAAGCGTCTCCAGAGGGAAAGTCTAAAAAAACTAAAACCGAGCTGGTGTATGACCTGACGCCGGCGCAGAAAGAGCTGATCGAGAAGGACGAGCTAAACGTCAAGCTGTGGAAGGAAGTGATGGCGCATCTCAAGGATGGGCCCAGGTTCATCAACAAGGTGGAGGAGACCTTCCTGTGCATCTGCTGCCAGGAGGTGGTCTACGAGCCCATCACCACCGTGTGTCTGCACAACATCTGTAAGAGCTGCCTGGACCGCTCCTTCAAGGCTGCCGTGTACAGCTGTCCGGCCTGCAGGCACGACCTGGGCAAGAACTACAACATGCAGGTGAACAAGCCCCTGCAGAGCGTCCTGTCCCAGCTCTTCCCCGGCTACGAGAGGGGGCGGTAACCTGCACATATCACAGCTCTCATTGCCCCCCCCCCCCCCCCCCCCCGAAAAAGCTTCTGTTCAGTCAGCATCCCTAATGCTTCAGACAAGAAACAAATTGTTGCACAGCAGCACAAACCTACTGTAGTAAAGGTGGGTGCCCGTCTCTCCACCCTGGCCCAGGGTGGTTGAAAGTCCAGCAATGAAGTAGGAGACAGCACGTCCGTAGATAAAGTTGAAAAAACGTGTTTAATGACACACCAGTGCGCGACGTTTCGGCTGAATCAGCCTTTCACTGCTTGAGAAAGGCTGATTCAGCCGAAACGTCGCGCACTGGTGTGTCATTAAACACGTTTTTTCAACTTTATCTACGGACGTGCTGTCTCCTACTTCATTGCTAATGCTTCAGACAACTCTATGTCCATTCCTAAGATCCAAGGTCTAAACCAGGGAAGGGGAACCTTCAACCCTCAGAGTGTTACAAAACTACAACTCCCATCATGCCTGGACAGCTAAAGAGTTAATTTTTCTGTCCAGGCATGATGGGGATTGTAGTATTACAACAGCCGGAGGGCCAAAGGTTTGCCCTTCCCTGGTCAAAACAGACGTGACCCCCAATGAGCTCTCTACTTACCACCATATTCTATATACACGGACAAGAGGCTGTTACTCATCTGCATTTCTATTGATCTGGAATCGAATATGGACCTTGTGTTTGTACAGATGTAAGTTGGCAGTGAGGTTTAACAACTGAGTATATTCTATGTCTGTGCATGTTAAAGGGGGTGTCCAAGATAAGAAAAGCATGGCTCCTTCTAAAAACAGCACCACCACTGTCTACAGGATGAGTGTGGATAAGTAGCCAAGCTGCATTACCGCACACAACCTGTGAAGGTGGAGCACAGTTCTTGGAAGAAGGCGACGGCCATGTATTTGACTAGTTGTTGCCGGACAACTACAAGTGTATCAGAAAGGAAGGTAAACTTGTGACTTTTAGTGTCCCCCATTCGGTGTTTCTCCAGTTGTTATAAAACTACGACTATTCTGCAACAGCCGGAGAGCTGCATGTTGATGGGAACACTGAGAGAAGCAAAGTAAAAATAGTAACTCTTAAAGAGGTACTCTGGATACAAAAAGTTTTATATTGCTCTGTAATATAACGTCATAAATAAAGTACATATGCGTTTCTGTAGACACTGCCCCCTCGGCTGCCACCAACGCTTGTCTCACTAACTGCAAGGCTGCCTAAGCCCTGCGGTTCACGATCCCCCTTCTCTGTTCTAGCAATGATAAACTGCAATGTGCAGAGGGAGGTCCAGCTTCCCATACACCGGGGGGAGGGAGAGAGCGACCATGCTCTGTATAGTTCTGTTTGGCAGGGGAACGGGAGCTGCAGGGCTTGGATAGCTCTGCAGTTCCCGACACAAACATTGGTGGTAGAGGGGGCTGTGTATATGTACGCACTTTTTTTTTTGGTGTCTCTGGAGTACCCCTTTAATAGTTCCTAGTTCTGTATGTGCCCTCCATAGTTCTCATATACAGAAGTGTGACAGGCTGTGCTCTGTATACTGTGTATTATCTGCCCTGCTGGGAATGGCGTCTAAGTCCAAGGACTGCGCCTCTCAGAGGTCAAATCAGCCTGACGTGATGTCACCTAGATAATAAACCTTCAGAGCAGCACATCGCAGTATAGAGTGAATGCTGGTCCTTGTAGTACACCGCCCGCTGAGATCCCTCAGGACACTGTTCCTGTCTCCTGCCGCAGTCACAGGCTACGCTTGTTTTACTCTTGCAGTGACCTCTAGTTATGTTCCAATATCCCGATGTTTTCTACGTTTATTATATATAGAGAGAGAGAGAGAGACTATTTCCAGTTGTGATTGTTCTCTGAATAGTTCTTTCGATCAGTCTCAGCCACACAGAATACAATGGGATGACTGATCGTTGTCATGTGACAGGCGTCAGGCGCTCGGTCACTGTACCTTCTGCTTTGTCTGTACTATTATATATGTCGGTGATCTGAACGCTCTGTATCTGATACCGTATACGTCTGTGTGTATGACTGTATGAATAAACCTCTTTCATATGCAGCATAGTCAGGTCTCCAGAGATGCTCCGAATGGTTTGGGAATTACTTGGATTTGGGCTGATGTGACTGTAGTATCCAAAAAAACATGGCCGCTATAAACACCACCACTCTTCTCCTCGGTTTGGGTGTGGATTTTTTTGCAGCTCCATTAATGTTAATGGAGGTGAATTGAAATAGCACACACAACCTGAGGAAAATAGATGTGATTTTACCCCTTTGAAAAATGTCTTGAGACAGTGGCTGACACATAAACATCACGAGAACCTGGGGCTCCAGCAGGGCATGCTGAGAGTTGTAGTGCAGAGCCCTGGTACACGCTCAGTACCTGCTGTCCATCCACAAGTCCCAGCTTCTCCGCCAGCTGCCTGTTCAGCTCCACCATAGTGTAATCTGAGTTTCTTCTGCTCCGATTCTCCATCCAGCCCAGATAGACTGGCCGCTCCTCCTCCCATGTCACCTCTATGGCGCAGCCCTGAAAGAGAACGTGGAGCGTCAGGTACATGGGAGGAAGTAAACAAGCACCTATTGAGATCAATTCATTGTGTGTCCATTTAAAGGGGAAATTCCAGGACTTATCAGCTGCTGTATGTCCTGCAGGAAGTGGTGTATTCTCTCCAGTCTGACACAGTGCTCTCTGCTGCCACCTCTGTCCATGTCAGGAACTGTCCAGAGCAGCAGCAAATCCCCATAGAAAACCTCTTCTGCTCTGGACAGTTCCTGACATGGACAGAGGTGGCAGCAGAGAGCACTGTGTCAAACTGAAGAGAATACACCACTTCCTGCAGGATATACAGCAGCTAATAAGTACTGGAATATTGGAGATTTTTCACATAGAAGTAAATTACAAGTCTATATAACTTTCTGATACCTGCTGATTTAAAAAAAGAGTTGTGTGGGTGGTTCTACTTGGTGATTGGCAGCTCTCTGAATCCTCACATGAAAAGCTGTCAATCTGTTAGTGAACAATGACTTAAAGGGGTTGTTCGGCGAGAATCTTTTTCTTTCAAATCAACTGGTTTCAGAAAATTATATAGATTTGTAATTTACTTCTATTAAATCTCACGTCTTCCCATACTTATCAGCTGCTGTATGTCCTGCAGGAAATTTTTTATTTCCAGTCTGACACAGAACTGTCCAGAGCAGGAGAGGTTTACTATGGGGATTCATAGAAAAACAAGACCGCATTCCTGTCTCGGCCAGAGGTGGCAGCAGAGAGTGCTGTGTCAGAGTGGAAATAAAACATTTCCTTCAGGACATACAGCAGCTGAGAAGTATGGGAAGATGTGAGATTTTTTTAATAGAAGTAAATTTACAAATCTATATAACTTTCTATTGGTTAATTTAAAAGAAAAATATTTTTGCTGGACAACCCCTTTAAGTCACACTCCTAGCCCTCCAGCTGTTGCGAAACTACATTTCCCATCATGCCTGACTGTTAACTTTATCTTGTCCAGGTATGATGGGAGTAGTAGTTTTGCAGCAGCTGGAGGGCTGGGAGTTTGACACCCCTGACTTAAAGTGTTTTTTTTTTTTGTAGATCAGGTAACTAATATCCCCTTTAATATAACAAATCAGCAGATCCCACGGGAGTTACAGGATATGAATGGAGCAGAGGCCTCCCCTCCCCCGTCTGGCCTCCCCTCCCCCGTCCGGACTCCCATGGACGCCATTACTCATTAACGTCAATCACTTCTCTGGACCAAAGGTTTTATTACACGGCAGACGCGTCCGAGCTCACGTACAGGGACGTCACTGACAGCTGCTGCCATCAGTGCATGATGGGAGCTGTAGTGCCGCTGACCCCCTAATCTGAACTCTCAAATACATGAGATAGCGGCCATAGAAGGTGCAGCACTTCTAATACACCCAGCTTTATTGTTCGTGCAGAGACAGACGCTATACACATTCACTAATACCGATATTCTCATAACTACAACTCCCATCATGCACTAGCAGCCTTCGGCTGATCCCTTGGTTTCTTCGATCAGTCTCCCCCAGTATATTGCCCTCTGACTGTTACAGGACTACAACTCTCAGCATGCCCCCAACTGCCTTGGAGGGTTTTCCAGTTTGAGCCTCCCGGCTGTTGCAGTACTACAACTCCCATCATGCCCTCCTACAGCTTTTTCCTGGTAACATTCGGCTGTCAGAGCATGATGGGGGTTGTAACACTGAAACAGCTGGAGAGTCACAGGATGGAGAATAGCTGTACAGTTGCCCTTGAAGTGGGTCGTGCAGGCTGGATTTCCCCTTTAAGGGCAAGTTCCCACATGGCAGATCTGCTGCATCATTCACAGATGGAGACGAGGGCACAAAATCTGCTGTGTGTGAATTCTGCTGATATGGGAATCCCTGCAAACTACAACTCCCATCATGTCCTGACAGCAGCGTACTGGGAGAGGTCACTGCTACACTGCAAACCATCAGAAAGGCGAGGAAGCGTATACAGGGGGCAGCAGCAGTATACCCAGCAGGAGGGTGGCACAGGGGGTGGGCGGCAGCGGTATACCCGGCAGAAGCCACAGTCAGGGGATGTTGGTAGCAGTATACCAGGCAGGAGGCTGGCACGGGGGGGGGCAGCAGTATACCAAGCAAGAGGCTGGCACAGTCAGGGGATGGTGGTAGCAGTATACCCGGCAGGAGGCTGGCACGGGGGGGGCAGCAGTATACCCGGCAGGAGGGTGGCACGGGGGGGGCAGCAGTATACCCGGCAGGAGGGTGGCACGGGGGGGGGCAGCAGTATACCCGGCAGGAGGCTGGCACAGGGGTGGGGGCAGTATACCCGGCAGGAGGCTGGCAGCAGTATACCCGGCAGGAGGCTGGCACATTATACCCGGCAGGAGGCTGGCACATTATACCCGGCAGGAGGCTGGCACGGGGGGGGGGCAGCAGTATACCCGGCAGGAGGGTGGCACGGGGGGGGCAGCAGTATACCCGGCAGGAGGCTGGCACAGGGGTGGGGGCAGTATACCCGGCAGGAGGCTGGCACAGGGGGGAGGGGGCGGCAGTATACCCGGCAGGAGGCTGGCACATTATCCCCGGCAGGAGGCTGGCACAGGGGGGAGGGGGCAGCAGTATACCCGGCAGGAGGCTGGCACATTATCCCCGGCAGATCAGTAGGACACGTGATGGGGACGCGTCTCACCTGTTCCAGCCGCAGCTGTGCCCGGATCTCCGGTGTCAGGTGCAGGAAGGCGTCCTTAGCGCCGGTTACCGTCAGGGTGACAGCCGCAGCCCCCGTTATCCCCCCTCCCAGCATTCCCCGCGGCGGCTCCGAATCACAACATGATCTCAGGCGTGCGGAGCGACACAGCTCCGGGGAGAGCGCATCATACCGATTGTACCGGGGAGGAGGAGTCTCACGGTCTCCGGTCAGTGACTCTTATATTGACCATTAGATTCCTAGAGACATTACCCTCAGTTTACTGCGATTATAGAAGGAAAATCAATAAAACATAATTCGGTGTAAAGAAACTGATCTACAATTCCTTCAGATGAAACATGGTACCCCCCCGCAGAATTATGAATAGTGGTTCCTTCCACCCAATCAAATTTGTAGTTGCTATGTCCGGGTAGTAGGATGACACTGACATTTGATTTCTAGAGCGTGACATGTATGAGGACAGTGGTGTCCCCGCTTCAGTACAATGCGACTCTTCAGTGGCGGCCATCTTCGCGAAGACCACAAGCCTTAAGGCCAAAGAACTGAGCTTCAGTAAAATGGCTCTGTGATTTACAGACACCTTCAGTCTTAGCCGACCTATAAGGGGGTCTGACGTAGAAATGAAGCCGGATCGGAGTTCTTCTTTCCCTTAAGAAAAATGGCGGATCCCCGAATGCAACAAGAAGTGCAACCGCACCACGAACAGCGGAAGATTTGCGCGTCCCGAGCTAAGTACCGCGATGGACGGAGGCCGAGAGCAGTCAAAGTATGTGGCCTTATTATAGGAATGTTACACCATTGTTATTATGGAACTACAAGCCCCAGGGTGTATGTCAGCAAAAGATGGGAGTTGTAGTGCTACAACCTAGAATGTTTGTACACAGTGACCCCACCAGCAGAATAGTGAGTGCAGCTCTGGAGTATAATACAGGATCAGTAATGTATGTACACAGTGACCCCACCAGCAGAATAGTGAGTGCAGCTCTGGAGTATAATACAGGATCAGTAATGTATGTACACAGTGACCCCACCAGCAGAATAGTGAGTGCAGCTCTGCAGTATAATACAGGATCAGTAATGTATGTACACAGTGCCTCAGTCTCTTGCTTTCTCCGCTCTCTGTAGGTTTACACCATTAATCAGGAGTCGCGGTATTTGCTGGTGCAGGGGGTCCCGGCTATCGGGGTTATGAAGGAATTGGTGGAGCAGTTTGCACTATATGGCGCCATAGAAGAATACAACCCCCTGGATGAATACCCGGCCGAGCAGTTCACAGAGGTTTATCTCATCAAGTTCCAGAGGTTACAGAGCGCACGGTGAGATCCTCAATGTCAGGCGGAGGCGGCTTTATGTATAAGGGGTTGGGTGTAGACCTCCGCTATCTACCCCGAGCCCCCTCCATAGTGCACCACATAGACCAGCACCATTCTCATTACTTCTGCAGAGTTGCCAAACGGAAATTGGATGATTGGAGTTTCTTTGGAGGAATCCTTCATGTCTGCTACGCCCCAGAGTATGAGAACGTCCAAGAGACCAGAGAGAAGCTGCAGGACAGAAGACGGTACATGGCGCGAGCAACGTCTGATAACGGTCAGATACATCACACTGACTTATTGTATCATAAAGGACATATATATTGTAGTTATATTCCTTGTATATAGGAGCAGTATTATAGTAGTTATATTCCT
Organism: Dendropsophus ebraccatus; assembly: GCF_027789765.1. Taxonomy (NCBI): domain Eukaryota; kingdom Metazoa; phylum Chordata; class Amphibia; order Anura; family Hylidae; genus Dendropsophus; species Dendropsophus ebraccatus. The sequence continues at coordinate 212,962,541 of NC_091455.1, forward strand.
GTATATAGGAGCAGTATTATAGTAGTTATATTCCTGTATATAGGAGCAGTATTATAGTAGTTATATTCTTGTATATAGGGGGCAGTATTATAGTAGTTATATTCCTGTATATAGGAGCAGTATTATAGTAGTTATATTCTTGTATATAGGGGGCAGGATTATAGTAGTTATATTCCTGTATATAGGAGCATTATTATAGTAGTATATTCCTGTATATAGGAGCAGTATTATAGTAGTTATATTCCTGTATATAGGAGCAGTATTATAGTAGTTATATTCTTGTATATAGGGGGCAGTATTATAGTAGTTATATTCCTGTATATAGGTGGCAGTATTATAGTAGTTATATCCCTGTATATTGGAGCAGTATTATAGTAGTTATATTCCTGTATATAGGAGCAGTATTATAGTAGTTATATTCTTGTATATAGGAGCAGTATTATAGTAGTTATATTCCTGTATATAGGAGCAGTATTATAGTAGTTATATTCCTGTATATAGGAGCAGTATTATAGTAGTTATATTCTTGTATATAGGAGCAGTATTATAGCAGTTATATTCTTGTATATAGGAGCAGTATTATGGGAGTTATATTCTTGTATATAGGAGCAGTATTATAGTAGTTATATTCCTGTATATAGGAGCAGTATTATAGTAGTTATATTCCTGTATATAGGAGCAGTATTATAGTAGTATATTCCTGTATATAGGGAGCAGTATTATAGTAGTTATATTCCTGTATATAGGGGGTAGTATTATAGTAGTTATATTCCTGTATATAGGCAGCAGTATTATAGTAGTTATATTCCTGTATATAGGAGCAGTATTATAGTAGTTATATTCTTGTATATAGGAGCAGTATTATAGTTGTTATATTCCTGTATATAGGAGCAGTATTATAGTAGTTATATTCCTGTATATAGGGGGCAGTATTATAGTAGTTATATTCTTGTATATAGGAGCAGTATTATAGTAGTTATATTCTTGTATATAGGGGGCAGTATTATAGTAGTTAAATTCTTGTATATAGGAGCAGTATTATTGTTGTTATATTCCTGTATATAGGAGCAGTATTATAGTAGTTATATTCTTGTATATAGAGGGCAGTATTATATTAGTTGTAGTAGGACAGTAGGTGAGATTATTAAGTCTGCAGCTTTGTCTCTTTTGGTCATTGTATTCTGTCATCTCTAAGATGTAACCTCCCCTTCTTGTTATAGATTTCCAGGTTACAGAGAGAAGAAAAGATGCGCCTGAGATTCCCAGTTCAGTTTCTGAGCACCAGGAATCTGATTTTGTGGGCCCCCTTCCCCAGCTGGATGAGTTTTCCCCTACACATCCATCGTTTTTCCCTGAACCGAACCAAGAATACAGATCTCCGTCTCCTTCAGGCTCCTTTTCCAGTAACTTCTCTTCTGGAGACAGTGTCCATCCCCCGCCCAGCAGGAGACGAGAAAGAACAACGGCTCCAGCACAAGACATTGCGGCGAGTAGCTCTGCCAGGTTTATGCCAAGGACTACCCAGCTACAGGAGCGGCAGAGGAGGCGGGAGGCCAGCCTGGCACATTCTCTATCTCTTCCTGACTCTGCGGAGGTTGTGGTGGGACCAAAACTACCGGAACTGCCAAAACTAGACCTGGAGGACGATTCACTGAACACGTTTGCTAAATTAATAAGAGGAAAACTGAAACAGGTGAGTCTAGTGTTCGGGGGTATATATGTGTATATAGATGTATGTGTTCTACAAAAGCCAAAATATTCCGTGTAGTGGCAGCATTGTATTACCGCAGCAGTAGGAGCTGAGTCTGTGCTATCCCGTCCTGCCGCAACACATGGAACAAAGCAAACTGCTTCCTACTCTCTTCTTGGTGTATACGTTGTATGCAGTGAGCTCCCCCTTGTGGTGGCTGCAGGAAACTAGAATTACATGCAGGTAAAATACATGTTGAATCATCCCCCCTCCTGGCGACTAACAATCCCTTTCATACTCTTTATTATCTATTCAGTCTCCTTCCCCCAGTTCTCATCTGCTGCTTTCTGCTTTTTCTCTGTCTCTCTGTCCCCCATTTCAAGATGGCTGATGTAAATAAGTCCCTTCCTTGCTGGCTGTCTCAGCACTCTGTAATGCTGGGCGGGTTAAACGGAGGTCAAGTTAATGATGACCTCACTGTGATTAACCCTCCCGGCATTACAGAGTGCAGAGACAGACAGCCAGGGAGCTGTTTACATCAGCCGTTTTGAAAGGGGAGGGGGAGATGTATTTCTGTCCGTCTTTTGGTTGAAAAACTACTGACCAAAAGACTGAGCAAAAAATCCTGCAGGTAGATAGAACCCCTGGCAGTGCTGGTAACCGCACTGTAATACACTTACCGCTCGCCTCACTTGATTTGTTACATTGTACCTATAAGATTATTTTCCAACACTTTAAAACAAACAACTAAACAAACTAAAATCCGTCACATTCTGTATCCTCTAGGTTTCTGAATCCACCACAGTAACCAAACCCGAGGCCTCCGCGGCGGCCGCCATCCCGTCTGCTCCTCCAGTGAAACAGAGAAGAAGAATATGAGGGGGAAACACTTTGTATATCTGAGTCTTCAGGTTTATTTTTATATCCGATAATAAATTATTATTTTATAGTAAATTGAAGAGAAGAGATGGTTTCTGGGTGATTGCGGAGTTTATTGCTCGGGATGATGTGAGGTTCAGTACTGACTTACAGCCATAGATATGCACAGGCCGGGTCTGTCCTCATACCAGTCCTGCTATAACAGGGATATACTGCTTGTGGGGTCGCTGTGTCTCAGGTACCATAGAATTAACAAATCCTCTTTCTTGCTTTATTCTTGAAGAAAATCCATGTCCTATAGGTCACTGGGCTCGGCAAACGCTTGGCTCTCAAAGGCCATGATGCTCTGCAAGGATAAAACATATGATCTGAATGTTAGTGGTTCTTTCATAGACTGCAGGGGGATGGGACATTTATCACCACTGATGCAAATCAGAAGAGCTGCTGCTCTTAGGCCTCATTCACACCTCCGTACTATGGCCTACCATTGTGGACCACACTACAGTGCATCCATAGTGGTCCGCAATCACGGACCTCTGCATTGGAGATAGTGATTCAGGTTGTGGGTCTGTAGTAGGATTGGTCTTTTTTTTGCGGCACAAATCACAGCCCCACATACATGTACGCCTGTGTGAATGAGGCCATTGAAATGTGTTGGTCCTATGTTGTGTGCAAATGCAGAGAGAACCGTGAACGGGAATGAGGCCTAAGTGGTTAATTCAAAGTGTCTCAGATTGTTCATATTTACGGTACGTGTGACGGCCCCCTTACTCTGGACTCCATCTCACCTTACTGTCTGGTAAACAAGGACCAAACGCCTCCAGTAAGAGGTTTTCTTCTCTGACCGCTTTCTCAAAATCTGAGAACGATAGCTTGCTGTCATGGTCGTGATCCTGCGGGAGGAGGCAAAGAACACGTTACACACGAGTATAGTCAGGACATAACATATGCTGCACATCACTTGTACAGCTGTCACTGCAGTTGGGGTCTTTGGGGCACTGACCCCCCCCCCCAGACAACCCACTGATAATCATTAAAGGGGGCCTGCTGGATCGGGGGGGGGGGGGGGTAATTGCTCCAAACGGCCTTACTGTACACAGGACTACATTAAAACTGCACAGGAACGGCAGAGGAGGAAGCATGCTGATGGTTTCCCTGAAACCCTCCGTTTTATTAATACATAAATTAGGAGGGTTGGGACTACAGCCACCAATCTGCCTTCTGTTAATCAGTATTTAACCTGCTCTCTGGAGTCATGAGCGTCTGGGCTGACCTCACTGCAGAGCGCCCCCTGGAGGAGGCAGTGGGATGGATAAGTCCCCTGTAGCTCCGCCCCCAGTGCTCTACTGCCTAATTCACGTAGAAATAAAACAGGATTTAATGAAGACGGCACTGAGGATGAAGATAAGAAAATGCCCTTCCTCCTCAGTGTCCCCGGCCCGATGGGAATATAACAGCAGGTTAGAGTCTTAAGGATTGTCAGTACCATCTTTTTGAGTGTAATTTCCACCAGGTCCTTTATGCCCTCGTCCGGATCTTCCTCCGTCGGCTGCTTGAGGAGACTGTTCTTCAGCATGTGGAACATCTCTTCTCTGGAGATGTAGCCGTCACTGTTCAGATCATACACCTCGAAGCAATCTGCAGAAAGACAGAAGACGCTCAGGGTTTTACTATTGTATCAGGTTCTATAAGACATGAGCATTTGGCTCCGCTTCTTTCTTATAACCATCACCCCTTCACTTCTAGGATGTCTCTATAAATACATTGTATTCAGCCATGTCTCAGGAAAGCGAGGTGACGAACAGTATGGCTGCCATTATAGGTCTCTGGCCTCATCTACACACATGGATTCTGCCTCCTTACTGCCTTCACTAACAGCGAGCACAGAGCTAAAACACAGGAACTGCACAATGAGAGATTGTTCAGTAACAGAAGACGACACAAAGGATTTTCTTTCCCCCGACTTCTCTGGTCAAGCACAGCACCAACTCCTCTCTGCTACGCCATGACATAGTGCTGGTGAAAGTGCACTGGGGTACATGAGGTGCATTGTGCTGGACTGGGGAAGGGGTTGCAACCCCTTTAAAGGACAGTAAAATGTTTTTCTTTCCAATCAACTGGTGCCAGAGATTTGTAATTCTATTAAAAAAAAAAAAAATCTCCAGTCTTCCAGTATGTATCAGCTGCTGTATGTCCTGCAGGAAGTGGTGTATTCTCTCCAGTCTGACACAGTGCTCTCTGCTGCCACCTCTGTCCATGTCAGGAACTGTCCAGAGCAGCAGCAAATCCCCATAGAAAACCTTCCCCTTTAATGACCATGCCATCTTGTATATACACACTTACATTTAATCTTTTCATCCAGCGTTCCCCGGAGAAACACGGACAGCCCTTCGATCCATTCGGTGACGCTGATGTGGCTGTCGTTGTCCTTGTCGAATCCGCGGAACACTGGTGACATAATCACAACGGTTACCATGGAGACCTCGGCGTGTGATGCCATATGGCAGCCGGCAGATGAGCACTCACCCCTGTCCATGATCATATCGTCAGTCATGGTGAAGGTGTTGTGTAGGATATTCCGGAATGTGTTCCTGTCGATGCCGCCGCGGGTGTTGGGATCTATAGGACGTCCGACTATGGTGTTGTACAGTCGTATGAGACATTCCACTTCATGCCGGGTGACTGCGGGACGGAGAAAAAATAATGATGATAAACTGCCCGGAAAACCCTTCAGCTTATTACAGTCGTGGGAAAACTGAACAATTATTTTTAAAGCTAAATGTAAAAAAAAAATAATTTTTTTTTTTTTTGCTATTTTTTTTTTTTAAATCTTCAAAGGGATTAGTGGTCTACGCGTGGATATCAAACATATAATATTCTAACATGAGGCACTCCTGTAACACATGGCGCTCTCTGTGACTACAGTAGAATATTTATTAATTTAACCTTATAGCTAGTACTTTTTTAAACTCCCAGAATATCCCTTTAAAGTTTAAGAGAATAATTATTATGCCCAAATAGCAAAGTGAGTATACAGATTGGACTACAACTACAACTCCCAGCATGCTACATCTGTTAATGTGTTCCAGCTAAAGAACTACAACTCCCAGCATGCTATATGTGCTAATGTGCTCCTGCTGCAGAACTACAACTCCCAGCATGCTACATCTGCTAGTGTGTCCCAGCTACAGAACAACTACAACTCCCAGCATGCTACATCTGCTAGTGTGTCCCAGCTACAGAACAACTCCAACTCCCAGCATGCTATATGTGCTAATGTGCTCCTGCTGCAGAACAACTACTGCTCCCAGCATGTTATATCTGCTAATGTAACCGTGCTGAGAACTACAACTCCCAGCATGCTATATCTGCCTATGTACCCCTGCTGCAGAACGACTACCACTCCCAGTATATATATATATATATATATATATATATATAGCGCTCTGAGGAGCACAGCTGCCTCCGTTCTCTATTCCCGCTACACATATAGGATTGGGGATAGTTACAGTGCCGGGCGCTCTTGCTCAGCGTCTCCGCCAGCTTCTGCAGGTTCTTGCGGTTCATGGCAGCCACATGCTGGGACATGGTGCGCTCTGCTGGGCGTTGTAGTCCTCGGGGCCCCGGACTCCTCAGCTGCAGCCGGATTTGAAAGTTTCAATAACTATTGAACTCCACAACAAGTGTCGCCATGGTAACAACTCCAACCAATCAGCGTCTTTGCGGTGTGACGTCATCCCGCCTGCGACTGGCACTTGATTGGACGCTCCCGCTGAAGCGTGCGAGCCACGTGACTATATAAACAACTTGTGTAACCAAGGCAACCGACGCCTATTGGTGCAGTGATCCCAAACCTGCGGCTCTCAAACAAGAGGGAATGATGGGAAGTGTAGTTTTACGACAACTGGAGAGTTTCATCTACACTGCTTTAGTGTATAGCACAGGGATGGGGAACCTTGGCCCTCCAGCTGTGGATAAACTACAATTCCCATTATACCTGAGCAAGATTCCCCCCCCCTTATATTCTTAGTAACCAGTAAGTGCCCCACATACCAATCTGCCCGCCAGTGCTCAGTCCTGCCCCCTACTGGTCATGTTGTGCGGCACCAAGTGTGTCTGGCCATTAATGTTACAGGGGACAGGACATGTTATGGGGGATATATGTCAGTGCCTCCATACCAGTACCAGACTAGTAGACAGCGTAAGGGAGACATCAGTCCCGCCTCCACTTCTGAGACTGACAGCCCACTCTGCCAATCACTGACTGAGACGGGGCAGCACAAAGGCCAGGGATTGGCTGACCGGTCTGTCTCTGCCTGACGAGTGAGTCTTGGTAACCTGTCACCTGAGAAGAGAGGGAAGAGCCTGCCCGACCCCCGGATACTTACCTCATCCTGCCAGTCCCGCCGCCCACGATATGTAAATGAGAAGAGATGAGTCCAACGTCCATAGGAAATCACTGGAGCAGATTATTTACATATCGCGCTCAGACTATCGAGCGGCGATTTCGCGGTGGCGGCTAGAGCGGGACTTGCAGGATGAGGTAAGTATCCGGGGCTCCACCGGGGTCGGGCGGGCTCTTCCCTCTTCTCAGGTGACAGGTTCCCTTTAAAGCAATGCTGGATGACCTCAGGGAGATCAACCAAAAACACCATGGAGACACCATACAAACAAATCAAGCAAATTGCTTCATTAGCTCAGTAATCGGCTTATCAGCCGGCTCTGCCCCGGGCGCCTGGAAAAGCTGCATCCAGTCCTAGGAGAACTTTACCAGGACTGGATCCAGCTTTTCCAGGCACACAAAGTGGAGCGGCACAGACTTTAAAGGCAGCGGGACGATAAGCCGATTACCCATCTAATGAAGGAATTCCCTCTATTTATACTGTAAATTCGCTCTTCTCTAATACGTGTTTCTCAACGTCGGTGAACGAGCCGGACCTTCTACCGGGAAGGAACAACCAAACCAAGGGGGGGGGGGGTCTCCAGTCAAGGAAACCACCTTCCAATATGCCACAGTCACACATGGCAGGACCTGGGCAATACCCCAGCAAGGTATCCATCCACAGACAGCTGTGTCCACACTGATGAGGGGCGAGTACCCAGAAACAGCTGTCTGTGGATGGATGCCTTGCTTGGGTATTTCCCAGGTCGTGTCATGTGTGACTGTGGCTTCTTGGAACATGGTTTGCTTGACTCTGCAATAGTTCCTGTAATTTATACCTATTAAAAAAATCTCCAGTCTTCCAGTACTTATCAGCTGCTGTATGTCCTGCAGGAAGTGGTGTATTCTCTCCAGTCTGACACAGTGCTCTCTGCTGCCACTTCTATTTCTAGAAATGTCCAGAGCAGCAGCAAATCCCCATAGAAAACTTCTCCTGCTCTGGACAGTTCCTGACATGGACAGCGGTGGCAGCAGAGAGCACTGTTTTAGACTGGAGAGAATTTACCACTTCATGCAGGGCATACAGCAGCTGATAAGTACTGGAAGACTGGAGATTTTTATATAGAAGTAAATTACAGATCTATATAACTTTCTGACATCAGTCGATATGAAAACATTTTTTTCCTCCAGAGTACCCCTTTAATTTACATATCTGATACACATAAGTCTCCTTACACCAGCCGGATCTCCTCAAAAAGAACCCGCACCCCTCCCACCGCTGTAACACGACGACAAACAGGCGACAAAATCAGAATCATTAAACAATATTTTTATTTCAATTTATAATTCACCTTCATAAAACAGGACGAGTTCCGAACGGGTCTGGTACCGAAATCTAAGCAGCTCAGCTTCAATATGAAGCTGTTAAATATAATATATATAAAAATAATACAAAACAAATGTAGCTTTATACAGGCTGACAATGTCAGGAACAATTCCAGGAAGGTAAAACAGTCAGAGGGATATTCAGTACTGGTGGCGTCAGCTGTGCCTGTATAGTGGAGACATGCGGCAACCAATGTGGGGGCAGTCTGACCGCCCGCATGATGGCTAGAAGTATATATTACTGTGACATCCGGCCATTGATATCGCTGGGTGTTATTCCTAGTGCTGCTAATTAAAATTCACTAAGTTCTGTAGAACTACAAGTCCCTGCAACTCCTTACAACAGGGATGGGGAACCTTTGGCCCTCCAGCTGTTGCAAAACTACAATTCCCAGCATGCCTGGACAGCCGAAGGCTGTCCAGGCATGATGGGAATTGTAGTTTTGCAACAGCTGGAGGGCCAAAGGTTCCCCCCATCCCTGTCTTACCACCACCAGATGATGGGACATGCTGGGCCTAGTAGTTCCTCACATCTTCAAAGTTTAGCTTTACTCTGTGGGGGGTTCCCAAGGAAATTTTTCACTTTTTTTTTCAAACTGAAAAATAAAGATAGAGGGCATGAGCTAAGAAAAAAAAAAATCCTTATAGTAAAAATAAAAAAAATCAGATAATTTCAATTTCACTACATTGCGAAACACCCCCGACCCTCCAAAGCGCTATATGTGAACAATACAGGCCGGAATCCCGTCCTCTCTAACATCGTGTGTGATCATGTGACCAGGGGCTCTTCCAATATGGCCTCAGGCTATACAGACCAAGTGATGAAGCTGGATTAACAAATTTTAGCAAAGTAACTGAACAGGACAACCAATCATTTGTTTATAGCTGTGATTGGCCGCTGTGGGCAGTTTACAACCTGAGTGGCAGCACTGGTCCACGGCTGTAACCTGACTGACAGACAGCCCTCACAGTGTAGAGCAGCACTAGGGTCAGGTCCAGAGCTTGTGCAGCCCTGCAGTTCCCAGCACAGCCACTGGTGGCAGCAGAGGAGCAGCACTTTATTTTTTTTTTATACTAATAATCTGGCATGTCTTACTGCCTTTCCACGTATATGGAGATATGTAGAGGCGACTATTAGCAGAGACAACCCTGGAGACCTTAGTTGTTAGACCGAGTGTTGTCTCCAGGGTGACGCTGGCTGCCGGGATCGGTGATGGTCCTAATTCACAGCTATAAAGCTATAATGTGATGACAGCCCAGGAGAGGATATAACCACGAGGACCACAGTTTCCCCCTGGCAGCTTCAGCAGGGACAGGGCCATGTATTACAGGCCTGCGGCTGCTAGTGCTGACACCACCCGACTGATCACCATGATGAGTCTGCACAATCTACCTCCGGGTTAGGGAATGGATTGAGAACATGTAACAGAGGCGTCTTTTAAAGAACTTGGTCTGGATTATCCTATACAAGCAGACAACATAGGATTAACGCTGTGAGGAAGATCTGGGCTATGAAATGATAGTTCAATCACTGCCCGGCCACAGATCACAATAAAGTCCCATGAAATTGGCAATGATCAGAAGGAACTGAGCGAGTCTGCTCTACTGAAAAGCAAGGATGTAGCACTGGAAAAAATAATAAATCTTATTCCAGGTCCCATTAAAGGGGTATCCCACACAGACATAGCTTCTGATATGTTGCTGCCCATAGTGAGACTAACAATTCCTTCCATACTTGTTATTATCTATTCAGTCTCCTTCCCCCAGTTCTCAGCTGTTCCTGGAGGGCTGTATCTGCAACATTGTAGCTTCTTTATAATGCTGGGAGGGATAATGACAGTGAGTTCCTTAGCAACTTGATCTCAAAATAACCCTCCCAGCATTATAAAGAAGCTACAATGTTGCAGATAAAGCCAGCCAGGGACTCGTTTACATCAGCTGTCTCAGAAGGGAGGGGGGAGGAGAGGGAGACAGAGAGAAAAACTCACACACAGATTTTTGTGTTTTCAGCAGAAAGCAGCAGCTGAGAAATGGGGGAAGGAGACTGAATAGATAATAAGTATGGAAGGAATTATTTGTCTCACTATGGGCAGCAACATATAAAAAGTTATGTATGAGTGGAATACCCCTTTAATCTCACAAGGAAGAACAACAGTAAATGCAGTCATGTCGGGCCTTGTACCGGTGGACAGTCTGAGATCTTCCTATGAGGAATTCTCCTTATTGCTCTATACTCTTCCAGTACACGTGTACATCTAATAGATATGGACTATCAGAGCTATGATAAGTAATCACCCACACTTCACCCAATAATCAGAAACTAAACCAAAGCAATGAATGCGCATAATCATCTATATCAGTGCTCCCAGACCTGGAGTCCGAAAACTACAACTCCCAGCATGCCCTCACATGTAGAAAGATGCAACAATTGGCGAACCCCATGTTAGGGATAAGTGATCTCTATTACAGGCGTATTCCCATCTCAGCCTGTTACCCCCTATTCATAGGATAGAGAACAACAAGCTGACTGATGGGGGGGGGTCTGACTGCAGGGAGTCCCACCAATCCTGGGAATGGGAGACAGAATTTAGTGTTTAGAAATATCGGCAGCCCCACAGATGATCAATGGAGCACTGGCTGTACACATGTTGTGCTACACATATTCATAAGGGGGACACTTTGTGATCAGTGAGAATTTCAGCCGGACGTTCATCAATCAGCTTGTAACAGGCCGAGATGGCAAAACCCCATGTGCGAGCGTCACCTCCTTGCAGGAGAGGAACGTTATCCAGGCAATTGCATAGCTCGATCTCCCACCATCACGTTTCAGCTTCTGGCTGGAGATATCATTGAAGCTATTACCTAAATCAGGGATGGGGAACCTTCAGACCTCCAGCTGTTGCAAAACTACAACTCTCATCATGCCTGGAGAGCCAAAGCTAAAGCTCTGGCTTTCCAGGCATGTTAGGAATTGTAGTTCTGCAACAGCTGGAGAGCTGAAGGTTCACTACGACTCCCCTACTAAAGTGTGCTTACTATCTGTATGAAATGTGGGCTGAGTTTCCATTCCGTATAACTTTCTCAGCGATCCTGGATGGGGAGATGGCAGGAAACCTTCAGGCACATCCTGGATCAGTGCTCTGCTACCCGCTGATCTATAGCAAATAAGCACATAGTAAAGCATCAGAGCCATTCAGGATCTGCACAGGTCCCCACATAACCCAATGGGGTGTGAAGCTGCAGAATAATCATCAGAAATTAGGGTGATAATCCTGATTGTTGCCTGTACAGTACAGGAACGCTTTCCCCATTGTGCTCCATGGTGACAGCTCCGTACTGATGGCTGCTTGAACAGGGACATTTATGATAATTCAGGGTGTGAGGTAATATTGCTTAGTAAGTGTGCGCGTGTGTGTTACCAGGTATTGTGCTAATTCTCCCCCTCCCCCCATTTCCTATAATACAGTTACCAATAAAGTATGACTGGTGGCATAAAGAAGCAGACGTGACGCCACATTGTGCAGGACGTTTTCCTCACAGACGCTCAAAATAGTCAAATGCGGCAAAAAAAAAAAAAAAAAAAAATCTGAAGTAGAGAAGGAGGATGAAGATCAGCTGATCACAGTCATTGCACGTGTGCCGGGCGCTCCAAGCTTCTCATTCAGAATCCGAGCTGGAGGCGTGAGATTTCTTTTTCTTCTTCTTGCTGTGTTTCTTGTGCTTCTTCTTCTTCTTGGCTTTATACTGTAAAATAATGGAACAATCTATGTGTGTATGAGGAATATAGAGAAGCCCATCATCAGAGCTGCAGCTATTGGTTATGTCACCAGATCACGACTGAAAATGACATCACTGTGTGATCCTCTGATGTAGGACGCTGCAGCTATGGTGGACAGTGCAGGGGGCAGATTTCTATATACAATAGACAAAACCTTGCACGTATTGGTAAAACATTAGGGTATGTTCCCACTGAGCAAATTCGGCGGAATTCCTGCCTGCCTCAGTGTCAAAAGGCGTCTTTATGGGAGGGCTCGCTGACCTCCGCTCAAAGAACTGACATGTCAATTCTTTGAGCAGAGGCGTGTGAACCCTACCATAGAGATGTGATCTGACACTGAAGAATGCGGAATTCCACCCTACTTGCTCAGTGTGAACATACCCTTACACAGAGCGATAACTGACTGTATCCTCCTGGTTTGGCCGATTATCGCTCCGTGTAATAGGGCCTTAAAAGCTGTTTACTTTGGAGGCCACCAACTCCATGTAATGTATAGGTAGTATGGTTCAATGACATTATATAAAAAGTAGATGTTACAATTCATCTTATACAGGAATGGGGAACCTGTTGCTCTCCAGCTGTTGTGAAACTACAATTTCCACCATGCTTGGAGGGCTAAAGCTTTGGCTGTCCAGGCATCATGGAAATTGTAGGTTTGCAACAGCTGGAGGGCCACAGGTTCCCCCATCCCTAAACTATTACCTCATTGGTATTGACAAGGGACAGCACCATTTGTTATTGCGTAACCTCACTAAACCTTAAAGCGATATCATGTGACATCCCCCAGACATTGGCCTTTATGGACGGAACCCCCAGATACTTACAGCTTTCTCTTCGCTGCTTCTTCTCCGTTTCCCAAATCCCTGGGAATGTACAGACATAACAGTGATATATTATACTGAGCATACAATGACATAAAAGTATACTAGTTATTTATACACTAACTAAAGTGAGACTCTATTATAGTCTAATCCTATTCCTGACTATTTATTACATTACCCCAATGCATGTAAGTTAGAAATGAAGCGACAGGGAACAAATAGAAAGGCTGGAGTACATTACACGAGATTGTTTAAAGGGGTTGTCCTGGATAAACTATGAACATATGCTGCTGGGGGACATAACAGTGCTGCATACTTACTTGTCCTGCTGTGCCACAGCATATATCTATGTTGAGCAGCTATTTACTGTGGAAACGGCCCATCAGCAGATGTTGTGAAAATGACAGTAGCATAGAGTGGGACAGGTAAGTATGCAGTACTGTTATGTCCCCTGCAGCAGCACGGATTCAATAGAACGAGGAGCAAGCGAGCGCCGACCTGTCAGGTCAGTACTCACTTGCTCCTTGTTCCATAGAATCAGTGCTTGCTTCTCCTTACCTCTCCTTCTGACTGTATTCCCATAGATGACCATAGTAGCCACTAACCTCTCCTTCTGATTCTGATCCAGATGAAGAGTCATAAGAGGAGTATTTCTGATCCTCGTCGTCTGGATGTCGTCTCTTCCTGCTCAAGCTCTTCACGTCCTTTAGTTAAATAGATAAAAAAAAACAACAACAACACAAGAAGAATTATTTGCCATCATAAGGAATAATTGTACTTTTATCAGTGATATCAAAGACTTTTAATGTTTTCAATGTAGATGACCGGCAGGTTGTGACATATCTGGTCTCATTACACAATGCATTGATCCCGCTTTGAGGAGGAAGCCCTGATGGCCATAGTCAGTGACTAGCAGAAAACAATTGGGGTATGCAAAGGGGCTTCAGCTGTGGGACTGGATGGATGAGTAAATGTTTTTATATTTTTTTTTTTTAAAACATACTTTATTAAGTTTTACAAGAAAAAAGAAAGTAAGGCAAGTATCATACAGAATGAGGGAGCCGTACGGCTAGAATGATGTACAAAGCAGTAGAAAACTTTTCGTAAGTACAAAAGCATAGTTAAACAATCCATGTGATGATACCCTGAGAGGTACTAATGATAATGTCCATCTGTAGTGTAGATGTTTAACCAAGAGGACTGTTCATACCACTCCAGATGACCTACGTGGCCTGAGCAAGAACAGCCGTATCAACTAATCGCATCTTGCCACAACATAAAACCGAAAAACAATAAGAAACCAAAAAAAAAAAAGGAAAACCAAAAACGAACACTTGTTCCGTCTCAGCTCGAATAGATGTAGTGTATGGCAGAGTTAGCTAAGTCCCCCGTTGGCACATGCATGCAATATCCTTATAGAAACAGTGCTAGTCTAGTATTATTGGCTTCTTGCATATCCCGCCACCCAAAAGGCTTATAGGTATACGTATAAGGAACCGGTGATATCGACCCCTGGGGGGGTCACACAGTCTTCGGGTTAGCCTAGACAGACGTGTCACGTAGTGTCTGGGGCCTGTCGTACCTCTAGAATCTTGAGGTTACCTAGTGACCCTTTAAGATCGGACTGGCAGTACCACAATGTTTTTATATTATCTCTCCCTCCTATTTCAGAAGGTAAAATATACCACCGGGGCAGAAGGAAAGAGCTGCCACAAAAGCCCCTTTAAGCATTTACTTTGCTGCTATTAAAAGTGAAAAAAATAGGAAAATCCAAGAGATGATATTTCCCATTAGAAAAAAAATCAATGGTGTAATGGTATATCCTGTAACTGCAATACTCCCAGAGCTGCCCAATACTGAATAATATGGAGACTTGTGTAAGATCAGATGGGGGGGGGGGGGGGGGTCTTTGCAGTTCCTCACCTTCTCTTTCTCCTCTCTGGATTTCTTCTTCTTCACAGAATCCTATAGGGGAGTAATAAGAGATTATTCACATGCAGGATACGTGTAGTTCTCCAGAGACATTCACTAAGGTCGTATGTACCTGAAAATGCTCCAAGGGATGAGCAATCACTGATGTAATGTTACCCCATGGTAAGTGTATGAAGGGGCTGGTGTGGGTGATGCTTAGGATTGCAATATTCCTTGCCCCTTTGCTCTTTGTTTGCAGGACGGCAGCCATGATGTGCTTGTATCACTCTGTAGTCCAGGGATAGGCAATCTTCAGCCCTCCAGCTGTGGCAAAACTACAATTCCCATCATGCCTGGACAGTCTTTGGCTGTCCAGGCATGATGGAAATTGTAGTTTTGCAATAGCTGAAGGTTGCCCCCTCCATGCTGTAGCCTGTTACTAGCCTCAGTGGTCTCATGCTGTACACTCCTGTGGACAGGTATGTATATACGGGCCGTGTAATACATCAGTCACAGTCTTCAGGGAGGTGGACACAAACACTAGAATTCACTATTTTCATTTTTTTTTGTAAAAAGTAGAAAGGAACACTACATGTAGATGTATGCGATGCGTCTTACCTTGCTCTCAGAGCCGGAGCTGCTGTCCGACGTCCTCCGGGAGTGCTTTCTCTTCTTTTTTCTTTTCGAAGTTTTTTTCTTGGTCTTTAAAATGGAAGAACAGCAATAATAAAATTTTCTAGACCACAAAGCAGTGTGTGTAAAGTAACAGCAAGGGATGGGACAGTGAAATGCTCTGCTAGAGGTGAGGAACAGAGGGAGATTACCTATACACAGCTACAGGAACGTGTGACTCTTGACTTGTGAAATGTTGTACATATTAAAGGGGCACTCCAGTGAAATTTTATTTCTTTCAAATCAGCTGGTGTCAAAAAGTTATATTGATTTGTAATTTACTATTTAAAAATCTCTTCCAGTACTTATCAGCTGCTGTATGTCCTGCAGGAAGTGGTGTATTCTCTCCAGTGCTCTCTGCTGCCACCTCTGTCCATGTCAGGAACTGTCCAGAGCAGGAGAGGTTTTCTATGGGGATTTGCTGCTGCTCTGGACAGTTCCTGACATGGACAGAGGTGCATGTGTCACACTGGAGCAAATCCACCGCTTCCTGCGGGACATACAGCAGCTGATAAGTATTGAAAGACTGGAGACTTTTAAATAGAAGTACATTACGAATCTATGTAACTTTCTGATACCAGTTGATTTGAAAATGAATAATTTGCCCATTTAAGTCTTCGGAGGCAGGGTTCTCTCCCTGTGAACCAGTCTGTCATTGCCTTTATTTATATAATTTGTACTTGATTCTATGTTATAATCTGTATATTAACCCCTTATTGTACTTTGGAATCAATGGCACCTTAAAAATAAATAAGTGATATTCAGAGTTTTGCTTTGTATCTTTTCATTTGCTGCCCTTACAGTGTTCCCCCAACCTGGGACTCTCCATCATACGGGAAGTTATAGTTATGCAACAACTGGAGGCAGTGTGAGGAGACACTGCTGTAGACTATTAATCTGCTGTGGAACTATAAATCCCAGCAAGCGTCTTCATGTTTAGAGTTGTATATTCACAATATCTGGAGAGTCACTACTGAAGACTAATATACAGTGTCAGCTGACCTATAGGGAGAGAGCGGATAATATGCGGGTAATATAGGGCCAGCCGGGAGACACTGCGCATCCTGTACACTCACCTCATTGTCAGATTCGTCAGAACTGCTGGAAGAAGTAGAATTCGATGATGTAGAAGAAGATGATAAAGATAACTTGACCACAGACAATAAGAGAAGGGAAACTTGTGAGATGCACAGTAAAAATAAATCTGGATTATCTAAGCCCGACCGCACTACATGGGCCTCCGCCTGGACCCACACTACAGGCCCGCCGCCTGGACCCACACTACAGGCCCGCCGCCTGGACCCACACTACAGGCCCGCCGCCTGGACCCACACTACAGGCCCGCCGCCTGGACCCACACTACAGGCCCGCCGCCTGGACCCACACTACAGGCCCGCCGCCTGGACCCACACTACAGGCCCGCCGCCTGGACCCACACTACAGGCCCGCCGCCTGGACCCACACTACAGGCCCGCCGCCTGGACCCACACTACAGGCCCGCCGCCTGGACCCACACTACAGGCCTGCCGCCTGGACCCACAATACAGGCCCGCCGCCTGGACCCACAGGGTAAAAGTCACAACTATCCACAGGTTGTGTCTGGTACGGCAGCCCAGATCTGTTGAAGTGAATGGGGCTGAGCTGCAATACCAGACACAGACAGGTGTGGCGCTGTTTTTCCGGCCCTGGCCCATTCAGGACTCTTTATTTAAAGATGTGAATCTGTAATTGTACTTTGCACATAGTATCAGTAAAGCTGTGAGAGATGAAAGCTGTTCTCACCCCACCGGGTTTCTTCTTTTCTTTCTTCCGTTTCTATGGAGAGAAATAAAAGGTGAAAAATCAGAGAAAGGCGGTAGAATAGCGAAATGGTGTTCATATAGAATCTGTCATCCTTTACTCCTCTCCCGATTCCCTCTCAGAGAAGAATCCAAACAGTAAGGATTATATAAGGAGGAGGTCTCCCACCCCCCGCAGCCTCTTCCTATTAGAGACTCCGTAGCTGCTGGGCGGACAGGCTCACACCTCGGCCTACCTCGTATTGTAACTCCTCATTTCCTTACACAGGACAAGCTGCAATACCAGGAGAGCAGCTATCAAATATAGGGAACTGTGTCTGGTATGGAGTGAGAAAGTCGCAGTGTTCATAGAGCTGATGAGAGAGGGTGACGGGATTCCGACCAAGACCCCTCCCCAACCCTATAATGACCTATAATATATAATTATTATTCTCTTTAAAGTGAATCTGTATCACCCGAACACCACACCCACAGTATCATTTGTTGGCTCTTCTTAATCGATGCCTGGTCCGGTGTGTGTCTGTCTCCTGGGGCCAGTGTTTGGGTAAAAGAACTTTATATTCAGGTGGTGCAGCACAGCATTGTGTCACAGGGGTGGGGCCTAGAGTATTGGTGCCCTAGGCCTGCATCGCTCCTCTGTCTCTGGGCTGGATCTCCAAGGTCTCTAGGTCTAGGGCACATATACAATGCTGTGCTGCACCACTTGACTAAAAAGTTCTTTTATACCCAAACACGGGCCCCATGAGACAGACAGACCCCGGACCAGGCATGGAGTGAGAAGAGCCAACGAATGATACTGGGGGTTTGGTGTTCGGGCGATACACATTCCCTTTAAGGCACACACAGAATGTAAACATTGCAGCGTTGCCAGCGCCCACATGGTGGCTCCCCGGTCCGCGCCCACACATATCAGTCACCATTTCCAGGTGATCTCCTCGTGCACAGAACTTACCTCCTTCTTCTTGGAGGAATTATCGCTGATGACTTTCTCTCGGTGCTTCTCCAGCTCCTTCCTCCAACTCTGCAGAAATAAATCAGAGAGGAAGAGGAAGTTACTATTCCATCTCATCAGAAAGAGGAAGTTACTATCCCGTCCCATGGGGAAGAGGAAGTTACTATTCCGTCCCATGGGGAAGAGGAAGTTACTATCCCGTCCCATCGGGAAGAGGAAGTTACTATCCCGTCCCATCGGGAAGAGGAAGGTTATTATTCCATCCCATCGGGAAGAGGAAGTTACTATTCCATCTCATCAGAAAGAGGAAGTTACTATTCCGTCCCATGGGGAAGAGGAAGTTACTATCCCGTCCCATCGGGAAGAGGAAGTTACTATCCCGTCCCATCGGGAAGAGGAAGTTACTATCCCGTCCCATCGGGAAGAGGAAGTTACTATCCCGTCCCATCGGGAAGAGGAAGTTACTATCCCGTCCCATCGGGAAGAGGAAGTTACTATCCCGTCCCATCGGGAAGAGGAAGTTACTATCCCGTCCCATCGGGAAGAGGAAGTTACTATCCCGTCCCATCGGGAAGAGGAAGTTACTATCCCGTCCCATCGGGAAGAGGAAGTTACTATCCCGTCCCATCGGGAAGAGGAAGTTACTATTCCGTCCCATCGGGAAGAGGAAGTTACTATTCCGTCCCATCGGGAAGAGGAAGTTACTATTCCGTCCCATCAGGAAGAGGAAGTTACTATTCCATCCCATCGGGAAGAAGAAGCTCGGTGAAAGAAAAAGAGGAGACCTCACAGCCGGCTGGACGCAAATGGCGCATGGTCAATGTGTTACCAACCCCCCATCCCCCCTGCCCCATAGCCAGAGTGCAGGGTCCTCAGCCCATCTGCCCAGTACACCCATGTGATAGAAAACACTGAAAATAAATGTCTCCCGGATTTACCTCATTCATCTTCTCTTCAAACTCGGCCAGCGCCCGGGAACCCTTCTTCTTCTTCTCCAGCTGCTCCTTCACCTCTTCCCTATAGAAGACAAGAAAGCAGATGAAGGAAGATGGTGACATCCAATAAGAGAAGAGATGAGATTACAATACAATGCAAACCATGCAGTACGTGATTTCCCCTTTGGAGGCGCCACAGAGAAACTGAACAGTCATTGATTGGAAGAAAAACTCACCAGGTCGGTCTTGGTCGGCTGAGATAGTCCTGTATGGTCGGCCCTCCGGAGGATGAGGGGCCCCTGGCTCGGGCCATAGCAATGGGGTTCATATACGCCTGTAAGGAAGGGGAGCACAACAAAAACTTTAACCCCTTGGCATATACTGCAGTATACACCACTAATACACAGGACACTATATACACTGCAGTATACACCACTAATACACAGGACACTATATACACTGCAGTATACACCACTAATACACAGGACACAGTATACACTGCAGTATACACCACTAATACACAGGACACTATATACACTGCAGTATACACCGCTAATACACAGGACACTATATACACTGCAGTATACACCACTAATACACAGGACACTATATACACTGCAGTATACACCACTAATACACAGGACACTATATACACTGCAGTATACACCACTAATACACAGGACACTATATACACTGCAGTATACACCACTAATACACAGGACACACAGCATACACTGCAGTATACACCACTAATACACAGGACACACAGCATACACTGCAGTATACACCACTAATACACAGGACACTATATACACTGCAGTATACACCACTAATACACAGGACACTATATACACTGCAGTATACACCACTAATACACAGGACACTATATACACTGCAGTATACACCACTAATACACAGGACACTATATACACTGCAGTATACACCACTAATACACAGGACACTATATACACTGCAGTATACACCACTAATACACAGGACACTATATACACTGCAGTATACACCACTAATACACAGGACACTATATACACTGCAGTATACACCACTAATACACAGGACACTATATACACTGCAGTATACACCACTAATACACAGGACACTATATACACTGCAGTATACACCACTAATACACAGGACACTATATACACTGCAGTATACACCACTAATACACAGGACACTATATACACTGCAGTATACACCACTAATACACAGGACACTATATACACTGCAGTATACACCACTAATACACAGGACACTATATACACTGCAGTATACACCACTAATACACAGGACACTATATACACTGCAGTATACACCACTAATACACAGGACACTATATACACTGCAGTATACACCACTAATACACAGGACACACAGCATACACTGCAGTATACACCACTAATACACAGGACACACAGCATACACTGCAGTATACACCACTAATACACAGGACACACAGCATACACTGCAGTATACACCACTAATACACAGGACACACAGCATACACTGCAGTATACACCACTAATACACAGGACACTATATACACTGCAGTATACACCACTAATACACAGGACACTATATACACTGCAGTATACACCACTAATACACAGGACACACAGCATACACTGCAGTATACACCACTAATACACAGGACACTATATACACTGCAGTATACACCACTAATACACAGGACACTATATACACTGCAGTATACACCACTAATACACAGCATACACTGCAGTATACACCACTAATACACAGCATACACTGCAGTATACACCACTAATACACAGCATACACTGCAGTATACACCACTAATACACAGGACACTATATACACTGCAGTATACACCACTAATACACAGGACACACAGTATACACCACTAATACACAGGACACTATATACACTGCAGTATACATCACTAATACACAGGACACTATATACACTGCAGTATACATCACTAATACACAGGACACTATATACACTGCAGTATACACCACTAATACACAGGACACTATATACACTGCAGTATACACCACTAATACACAGGACACACAGCATACACTGCAGTATACACCACTAATACACAGGACACTATATACACTGCAGTATACACCACTAATACACAGGACACTATATACACTGCAGTATACACCACTAATACACAGGACACTATATACACTGCAGTATACACCACTAATACACAGGACACTATATACACTGCAGTATACACCACTAATACACAGGACACACAGCATACACTGCAGTATACACCACTAATACACAGGACACTATATACACTGCAGTATACACCACTAATACACAGGACACTATATACACTGCAGTATACACCACTAATACACAGGACACTATATACACTGCAGTATACACCACGAATACACAGGACACTATATACACCGCAGTATACATCACTAGTACACAGGACACTATATACACCGCAGTATACATCACTAATACACAGGACACTATATACACTGCAGTATACACCACTAGTACACAGGACACTATATACACCGCAGTATACATCACTAATACACAGGACACTATATACACTGCAGTATACACCACTAATACACAGGACACTATATACACTGCAGTATACACCACTAATACACAGGACACTATATACACTGCAGTATACACCACTAATACACAGGACACTATATACACTGCAGTATACACCACTAATACACAGGACACACAGCATACACTGCAGTATACACCACTAATACACAGGACACTATATACACTGCAGTATACACCACTAATACACAGGACACTATATACACTGCAGTATACACCACTAATACACAGGACACTATATACACTGCAGTATACACCACTAATACACAGGACACTATATACACTGCAGTATACACCACTAATACACAGGACACTATATACACTGCAGTATACACCACTAATACACAGGACACTATATACACTGCAGTATACACCACTAATACACAGGACACTATATACACTGCAGTATACACCACTAATACACAGGACACTATATACACTGCAGTATACACCACTAATACACAGGACACTATATACACTGCAGTATACATCACTAGTACACAGGACACACAGCATACACTGCAGTATACACCACTAATACACAGGACACTATATACACTGCAGTATACACCACTAATACACAGGACACTATATACACTGCAGTATACACCACTAATACACAGGACACTGCATACACTGCAGTATACACCACTAATACACAGGACACGTATCTGAACCGCATATAAGAGACTACCGGTCCCGGTTTCTCTGCTTACCACCCGGTTATCCCGCTTCCCCATGATGCTCTGCGCTCCCGGAGCTCAGACGTCTCCCCGAGGCCTCAGCGACTGGAGAACACTATAGAGCGCGGAGCCCGAGCAGTGAGCGGCTACAGGAGGAGACAGCGACACCTACAGGACGGGAGCGCATTACACCCTGAGGAGCTGGGGAGAACTGACAGTAATGTGTATACTGACTGTTATATCAGAGTAATGTGTGTGTATCCTGTATTATCATATATCAGAGTAATGTGTGTATCCTGTGTTATCATGTATCACAGTAATGTGTGTGTATCCTGTGTTATCATGTATCAGTGTAATGTGTGTGTATCCTGTGTTATCATATATCAGTGTAATGTGTGTGTATCCTGTGTTATCATATATCAGAGTAATGTGTGTATCCTGTGTTATCATATATCAGTGTAATGTGTGTGTATCCTGTGTTATCATATATCAGAGTAATGTGTGTGTAGTATCCTGTGTTATCATATATCAGAGTAATGTGTGTGTATCATATCAGAGTGATGTGTGTATCCTGTGTTATCATGTATCAGAGTAATGTGTGTGTATCCTGTGTTATCATATATCAGAGTAATGTGTGTGTATCATATCAGAGTGATGTGTGTATCCTGTGTTATCATGTATCAGAGTAATGTGTGTGTATCCTGTGTTATCATGTATCAGTGTAATGTGTATGTATCCTGTGTTATCATGTATCAGAGTAATGTGTGTGTATCCTGTGTTATCATGTATCAGAGTAATGTGTGTGTATCCTGTGTTATCATGTATCAGAGTAATGTGTGTGTATCCTGTGTTATCATATATCAGAGTAATGTGTGTGTATCCTGTGTTATCATGTATCAGAGTAATGTGTGTGTATCCTGTGTTATCATGTATCAGAGTAATGTGTGTGTATCCTGTGTTATCATGTATCAGAGTAATGTGTGTGTATCCTGTGTTATCATGTATCAGAGTAATGTGTGTGTATCCTGTGTTATCATATATCAGAGTAATGTGTGTGTATCCTGTGTTATCATATATCAGAGTAATGTGTGTGTATCCTGTGTTATCATATATCAGAGTAATGTGTGTGTATCCTGACTGTTATCATATATCAGTGTAATGTGTGTGTATCCTGTGTTATCATGTATCAGAGTAATGTGTGTGTATCCTGACTGTTATCATGTATCAGAGTAATGTGTGTGTATCCTGTGTTATCATGTATCAGAGTAATGTGTGTGTATCCTGACTGTTATCATGTATCAGAGTAATGTGTGTGTATCCTGTGTTATCATGTATCAGAGTAATGTGTGTGTATCCTGTGTTATCATGTATCAGAGTAATGTGTGTGTATCCTGTGTTATCATGTATCAGAGTAATGTGTGTGTATCCTGTGTTATCATGTATCAGAGTAATGTGTGTGTATCCTGTGTTATCATGTATCAGAGTAATGTGTGTGTATCCTGTGTTATCATATATCAGAGTAATGTGTGTGTATCCTGTGTTATCATGTATCAGAGTAATGTGTGTGTATCCTGTGTTATCATGTATCAGAGTAACGTGTGTGTATTTCTCTCAGTCATCTTTATCTATGGTATATAGTTTTGTAATACAGTTATACCCTGGATAATAATACAGTATAACACATGCTAAGTATATATAGTGACTATATTCTACAATGGTATTAACGCCCACAGCCTCTAGTTTGGAGGGACAGTCCATTTAACTAGAACACAAAGGGGTTAATGTAAACTTCGCCCAGAACAGGGTATTTTGGGAGCGCTCATTAATGTTCCGGGGGTAACTTGTAGCCAAATTGTATTTCTTTAGCCAGATACTGAAACTTTCCCCCCATTCTGTTCTTGGTTGTATCTTTTGTATGTATTATTATGGGGGCAGCCATCAGCATTGTGAGTGAAATGTTTAGAGCAAACCCCATGGACGTAAGCAACAATGAACATCCCCCAGACCTTATTCTTTGCATGCTGCGTGGCCTCAGTGACCTGTACACAGGGAGGGGGAGGCTGAGCTGTGAGCTTCCTCTATTGTCTCCTCCTTATCATCGCAGACAGATCAGGAAGTCTCAGCTTAGTTTTACGTCTAGTGGTGAGAATGGAGATTGCAAAACAGATGGAAGATTAGAAATGAATCGCCAGCCTTCGGCTGCCAAGGCATGCTGGGACTTGTAGTTTTGCAACAGCCGATGCGCCACAAGTTGGGTATTAGAGGTATAAAGACAGCACAGAGACAGCACGTGGCTACAAACCACAATCTTCTATAGGCAGAAATCAAGTTCCAACCTGCAAAAAGGTGCTGCTGACAGGTGGTTAATGAAATGCCTTTTATTAAAGGGGCACTCCAGCGAACAATGTTTTCTTTCAAATCAACTGGTGTCAGAAAGTGACAGAGATTTGTAATTTACTTCCATTAAAAAAAAATAAAAAATCTCCAGTCTTCCAGTACTTATCAGCTGCTGTATGTCCTGTATTCTCTCCAGTCTGACACAGTGCTCTCTGCTGCCACCTCTGTCCATGTCAGGAACTGTCCAGAGCAGGAGAGGTTTTCTATGGGGATTTGCTGCCGATCTGGACAGTTCCTGACATGGACAGAGGTGGCAGCAGAGAGCACTGTGTCAGACTGGAGAGAATACACCACTTCCTGCAGGACATACAGCAGCTGATAAGTACTGGAAGACTTTTTAATAGATGTAAATTACAAATCTCTGGCACTTTCTGACACTAGTTGATTTGAAAGAAAAGAAAAATTCACCAGAGTTGCCCTTTAAACAACAAACAAACAAGTCTGATTGTGCTGTTTATGTGACCTGTGAGCAGCGCCCCCTATTGATTCCTTCTTGAAGTTCTTTTGCATTGTTTTAGTATCTGGAACTTGAGTTCTGCCCAGAGAGAATTATGATTTTCAAAGAAATTGAAACTGATTCTCAAAATAGAGGCGAATTAGGGTCCATTTACACAGATTATCTGACAGATTTGAAGCCAAAGCCAGAAACAGACTATAAACAGAGATCAGGTCATAAAGGAAAGCCTGAGCTTTCTCCTCTTTTCAAATCCATGCCTGGCTTTGGCTTCAAATCTTTGGCAGATAATCTTTCTGTGTAAATGGACCCTTCTGTGGATGAATTGCCCTCCCTAGCTGGGACTCTTGTAGGATTACAGGCTGGCAGTATATTACAGATATGAGAACGGCCATGTGTGGTCCTTGTCACCGTCCCTGGTACGTCCTGAACCAATATGACTATTACAGGATGTTTATTGTATTATGAAACCTCTGACGTGTCCCGGTGACAGGAGGATGTGATCCCTGAGGGTGCAGGGAGCTCCATGTATCACTATAGCAGAGGGGCAGTAACCCGTGTGCCTGTCCGGCTATGCTCAGCTGTCCTCAGAGGGAGGTCTACACATTCATAGGAAGTCCTATAGACTCAACATAAATCTGTACACTGCCCATTCGTCTTTGTGATCTCTGGCGGGGTCAGCACTTGTAACATAGCAGATATTCTTTAAAAGCCGTGTGGCTCTCAGGAGATGTGCTACGGACCACGCTGTGTCAGTACAGTAGCGCAAAGATTGAAGCTGTTTCAGAGCTTCTGGCACTGTAATGTATTATGATGCTGGGAATTCCTCATTCTAGTCTGCAGCACATATTCTGTGCATGAACTGTAATCGTGGGAATGCCCTGTTACGCTGAAATGTGCAGGGCTGCCATTGCCTGGGCTCTTCTCCGTGCTCGCCCTTCCCCCTCCATAGACTAAAATGGACACAGCAGTCCTGCTTCTTCTGAAGTGAGGGGGGGAGGTAGTAAAACAGCTTTCTGAGTACAGAAGGAAACTCTTTGGCTTAATAAAAACTTTTACAGAGTTTCTTATACTATTGCTTGTACTATAGATAGTTATTGATTTCTGAGAAATGACATTTAAATGCCGGTGCAGCTCGCGGATACTTACCCTTTGCAATGTGTCCCGATCCTGGAGCCGGTACCGGGACGAAGATATCAGCGCCCGAAGCCGTGTGCGCGGGCCGCTGAGATGAGTCCGATGCCCATAGAGAATGACGGAGCCGTCATTCTCTATGGGTGTTGGACTCATCTCTGCTAATTTGCATACAGCGCGCGCCGGGCTTCGGGCGTTGATATCTTTGTCCCGGGATCGGCTTCAGGATCGGGACACATTGCAAAGGGTAAGTATCCGGGAGCTGCACCGGGGGGGTCAGGTGGGCTCTGTGCCCGCGTCCCCGGTGACAGGTTCCCTTTAAGCTCTTACATGCTGCTGCTTGTTATATAGGGTAAGTCTTAGTGACGGGTTCCCTTCAGAATCCTACTTTCCCGCTATTGCTTTGGATATCCTGGTCTGTGTACTAATAGAACATAGTTGAAGGTCCAGATATAAACTTTAGCATTATGTGTATAATAAAATGTTTGTTTCTAGAAACCGTTCTGTCTCCCGACCACATAAATCACTTATAGGAGCAAAGTCTCAGGACAGGGAAAATGACCAATCTCATACCCCAGCAAGCAATGGGTGAGGTGGTTCGAAGACGGTCACCGCCATATTGGATCAAGGGCGCATTTTTTTTAACAAGAACAGACGTGTCAAACTCAGGCCCTCCAGCTGTTGTAAAACTACAATTCCCATCATGCCTGGACAGCCAAAGCTAAAGCTTAAAACAGCTGGAGGGCCTGAGTTTGACATCCCTGAACAAGAAGGAGGTCATGTAGAACATCAAGAAAGATCATAATTGTCTTTGAAAGCGATTTCGACAATTAGATTTTCAAAAGTTACCATGAGTTAAAAGTTCAGAGCCTTCAGCTTTGTGTTCAGCACCAAGGACAGCACATGGCACACGTTGAATAGCTGTGCATCAAAGGGAATATTGCATGTGCTTGTTACAACTTTGTGTTGATCACTGTTGAACCAAAAGAGATATTGCAAATCTGATGGCGACAATCCATTTCTGAGACAATTCTGGTGGTCTTTATGCTACATGACCAGACTGCAGTACAGGCGTTGTCCTTGTTAGAGCTAGGGGCAGCAAATCCTGCATAGTTTTCCCCTTAAAGGTTTTCAATTATGGCGTTCTTCCACTGGTAAGCTGGACCAGGGTTGGTGTACCCTAAGTTATACTGTCAGTGTATATATATATATATATATATATATATATATATATATATATATATATATTAATTCCACACTTTACCCTCTTTCTGGACAGAAATTTGTGGACCATAACAATGTAAATGTAAAAAAAAACAAAAAACAACAAGATGGTAAGTACTTTGATGACTGTAACTGGAAAATATGGTTTGGAGGACGAGGATGGCAGCCCAGAATAAAACTATACATGACCATAACTGACTCTCCCTAACCTTTCCCTAGATTTTCCTAAACTAAACTGACAAAGAAAGCAAACCTCACTGCCCTGTAATAACCCTAGACTAAACCAAAAGAAACAGAACACATAACTGAGGAAAAACTGAAAAATGGCAGGAGAAGCCTTAAACAAGACTATAGCCAAGAAATATAGACTGATAAATATGGGTGGGAAAAAAATCTGATTTGTCCATAACAACCAATCACAGCTCAGCTTTCAGTTTACCAGACCAATATGAGAAAAGAAAGCTGAGCAGGGATTGGTTGTTATGGACAAATCAGACAGTTTATGTTGAGATTTGATAAACCTTGGTCTATAACTAGTGATGATCGAACGTCCCAATGTTCAGTTTGTGTCAGGAAAACACAAACAGGAATCAAGAAAAAGGAACTAAGACAAGAACATGGAACAAGGGAGAACCAGTTCATTACTAGGCTACATAATGAAGCTAACCAAACTATCCTGACCTGAGAAATCAAGGATTGTCTGATTGTGACTTTTATGTATATGGTGGTATCAGTTATGTAGTATGTTATATATTAATTCTGGCCTCTGGGGAAAATGAAAATTTATTTATCTTTTGCTTCTAGAAAACTTGACCACTAGATGGCGCAATATGCTAGTACAATGCTCTGGTATTGCAGCACATTGTGCTGTGAACTAAAATCCTTACACCCGGTAGTGTGTACTATCAGAAGGCAGATCTAAAACATGTGGCACCAACAACTGTGTAATAGGGTCTCCAGATTGTGTGATACTGGACGTCTCCATCTAGCGCATGGGTCTCCAAACTGCGGCCCTCCAGCTGTTGCAAAACCACAGTTCCCATCACGCCTGGACAGCTAAAGCCTTTACCGCCCCCCCCCCCCCCGCGCGCGCTTGCCGCCCGCAGCCCTGGCCCTGAGCATCGCTGATGAAAGAGTGAGGGAAGCCGGGAGCTTCACACAGCCGCGGCGCCGAGCAGGTGATGTATGCTCAGGGCTGCGGGCGGGCGACCAGGGGTTAAAGGGCCGGGTCCCAAATCTGCAGTGGAATTTTCATTCCGCTGTGGGTATGGGACCCCGTAGAGCTTCACTATACTCGGATCCGTAGTGGATTTCGCTGCAAATGGCAGTGTGAAATCCGCTGCGGATTAGGTAGATAAAAATAACTCCATCCCATAGTAAAAGTTTATATAACCCCCATTTTCATATTTATAGAATAAAAATAAACCAAAAAAATAACCATATTTGCTATCGCCAAGTGCGGAATCGCCTGAACTATTAAGCAATCACAATTCTGATCTTCCACGGTACCTGGTGTAAGTGTGAACAGTCGCCAAAGTGAAAGATTGCTGATTTTTGGTCACATCACATCACAAAAAAACAAACCTTTAATTAAAAGTGATCAAAAAGTTGCATAATATGCAAGTGTGGCACCAATAAGAACTACAGATCATGGCGCAAAAAATGACACCTCAAATAGACCTACGGATGGTAATAAAGCAATTTTAAACAAAGGGGGAGATTTATCAAGTTGGTGTAAAGTAGAATTGTCTTAGTTGCCCCTAGCAACCAATTAGAATTCACCTTTCATTTTTCAAAGAATCAAAACTTTATTAAACTTTACACCAGTTTGATAAATCCCCCCCTTAGTTTTTTTAAAAAAAAAAAAAGGTTTGACTTTCTTAAAAGCTATAAAATGTTATATAAGTTGCCTATTCTTGTAATTGTTCTGACTTGGGGAGCATAGACAACATGTCAGTTTTACCACATGGTGAACTGTGTAAACGGTAAACGCTAAACCCACCTTTTTTCAATTATACCTCCTAAATCTTTTTTTTTTCAGTTTTGAAGCATATTTTATGGAAAAATTAAGTGTGTCACTATAAAGTACAATGGGTGTACAAAAAAAAAATAGGCTTGTGGGTTTGTAGGTGAAAAAATGAAAGCGCTATGAATTTTTAAATACGAAGAGGAAAAAACGGAAATGCAAAAATGAAAATTAGCTGCGACATGAAGGGGTTAACTGCATCTAAAGTGATTCTAAATCTGTTGTCACCCTCCGGTGGTAAAAGGGAAATATAACACATTGTTTAGTTAGCATAACATACACTATGAGTTACAGCCCGCTTGATAGTCACACCCATCTTCTTTCTCTGAAGGAGGGAACATGCGTCGTCTCCCGCTCTGAGGAGGAAAGTTCAGTTCAGAATTTTCAAGACAAGTCAGAATTTCCCTTTATTAATCTAATTACAGCGCTGCGAGACCCGGGTCACTGTGTATTTCTATACAGGTAAGTTACCTTCAAAACTTTGTCATGTTCCTATCTATTCCACACCCTGTGTTACACATCCATAGAATCTCTGGAAATTTCTTAAATCAAGTTTTTATCTTATTCTTATATATATTATTTTTCAAATGTTCTTTCCTAATTTAAAGAAAACAATGTGGAGTGGGGGAGGGAACGGAAAGAGTGGGAGAGGAAAAGTGGGGGAAGGGAAGTCTCACAGAAAGTTAGAGACTGATAAATATTTCTGTTACATGTTTCAATGGGAAGGAACAGGACAAGAAGACACAGTGACTTAGGGTGGTATTACATGGGCCGATGGGGGCCTGATAATACCTGTAAACGAGCAGTGATCTGCTAGATTGGCGCTTGTTTACTGGGCCTATTACACGGCCCGATAATTGTTTAACAAGGGCTGCAGGGACATCGTTACCGATGTCCTTGCAGGTTGCAGCCCTTGCTTAAACTATTTACATTACCTATCCACGCTCCAGGGCTGCTCCTGCGGTCCGCTTCTCCCCAGGTCCCGCGCGCTGCAGCTTCAGAGCGGCCTGTCACCCTCTCAGCCAATCATAGGCCGGGACCCAGGGAGAACCGGACCGCAGGAGCAGCCCTGGAGCGTGGATAGGTAATGTATATCATCAGTCGCCGGTCGCGCACCGCTATTACACGTAGCGATGCGCGGACGGTGCCTGAAAAATATAGGTTATAACCTATATCAACGATCAGCCGATGATCGTTGTCATTGGCTGATCGTTGTATTTATTACACGGAGCGATAATCGTTTATCGATTATCGTTCCGTGTAATAGTACCCTTATTTGATGCTGAATAGTAATCCTTACTGGGCACAGATAATTATACGATTCTCTGAGAAAAGATGTAAAGGCAGTGGAAATTACTCGACCTGTGACTTCAATATGAGAATGCCAATATTGATGGTTTGGAACCAGGGGCGTAGCTAGATACTTATTGGGCCCTGGTGCAAAAGTTAAACTTGGGCCTAAATGTGCCCACAGCCTCCGGTTCTGGACATATCAGGAAGGAAAATAAGAGAAAGGGGGGGCACGATGGAAACCTGTAAATTTGTTACATGACTAAATAAGGTTCAGGAGGACGTGTTTTTAACAAGGAACTGAAGACAAAGGGACGTAATCTGATGTTGGTTGGGAGAAAGATCAGAAGCAACGTGAGAAAATATTACTTTACTGAAAGAGTAGTAGATGCTTAGGACAAACTTTCAGCAGATGTGGTTGGTAAATGTACAGTATGCAAATGTAAACCTGCCTGGAATAAGCATATATCTGTCCTAAGATAATAAGAAAGGAAATACTATGAGGGCGGACTAGATAGACCGTTTCAACTGTTTCTATGTTTCGTCTATGAATGGTAGGTTTGGTAGGCCTAGCCAATAGACTCCCTGTTTTACCTCCCCAGCTGGAGTAGTTATTCTGTGTTAGTTCCATTTTGTGTCAAATAATGTAAAGGCATCCATGAGGGGCTTAGAATCCAAGTATCACTGCCTTTGTAGTACGGCAAAGGATCGATGGACCTTCCCGGAAGTGGTTTGCCTTGCCTGCTGGTGTTGATGTTCGGGTAAGAAACTACTTCTATTCCCAGCAGCATAGTATCAAAGAGGCGGGGCATATGTGGTGTCCCACATTTAAGTGCCCTAGGCACATGTCGTAAAGTTCTCTCTCCAGTTCAGTGGTGACGAAGGTAGAATTCTCTAGTTTTACCACTAGGTGTCAGTGTTGTTTCTAAACTCTGTTATGTGTTGCACAGCTGAAGTAAGCAAAGGGTTACTGTTGTTATTGTACCATGTGGTCTGTGCTGACCTATAGGAGATACACTCTCTCTTTCTCTACCTATCCCTGTTCTCCACACACACACAGCCCCTGGGGAAGTAGCTAGTTAGCCCCATGTGGACTAGTGATGTCACGATACCAGAATTTTGAGTTCGATACCGATACTAGATTTTTTTTATTTCGATACTGGATACCAATTCGATAACTAATAAAGTATGAGAAAAAGCTACAACGACAGAAATATAATGCCCCCTAGACAGCGAATATAATAACCCCACCCCCCAACAGTTTTTATGCTGTTAAGGTCTTCAGGTCTGCACTATTATGGTGATAGCGGGTTATGGGCTGTTTATTTTATTTTACTACTTTGGAAATAAAATAAAAGCGCATAAAGCTACTCTGTACCCACAGGCAGGTGATGCAGTTATTGGCCTAAAAAGCTACTTTTAAACTTGCAGCCCTGTGCCCTTTGGCCATGGCTTAGATTGTGTATGCATTAGGCAGGCACACCCTCTCTGTCCCTCCTCCCCACCCTCTTCATCATTAGGAATGCCACTGGAACATTTTCTCCATGCTGAACATTGCACAGGTGCCCTAACGATCCAGCCCATGTGCCGTGCTGGCACAGGTTGGGAATAGTAGGCAATCTGCCTGGAGCATTCCTAATGATGAGGAGGGCGGGGAGGAGGGACAGAGAGGTTGTGCCAGCCTAATGCATACACAATGTAGGCCATGCCTGTTGGGCAAGGGGTTGCAAGTTTAAGAGTTGTTTTTTAGGACATTAACTGCATCACCTACCGAATGGACCCCAGGACAGATCTTGGATTAAAAGCAGCTATCCAAAGGTACAAGTGTTTTGGGAGGGTCAGATTGTGGGTACAGCGTCACTTTAAAGTTGTCCTACTCTGACTACTGTAACCTTTCATGTTTTGCCCTGAATGGCTGTGGTGTGCGGGATTATTTTTTGCACTGTGATCTGCAGTTTTATTTGCTATTACATTTGTATATATGTGACCTTTTTGATCACTTTTTTTAATGATTTTTTTTTTTTGGGGGGGGGGGGATCTGATGTGACCAAAAATCTGAAAATTTGAACTTGGCTTTTTTTTAGCGCTTACATTGTTTACTGTGATCATTTTATAGTTAGGTCAATAACACTTCAGCTATCAGACTATACTGGGAGTTGCTGGCTTGTAATATTTCAGCTATCGGGGATTGTCAATATGCTGCCAGGGTGTTCTGTATTATTTTGAAAATGTACAGTAAAGCTATTTTATTTTTATCATCGGGACTCATTTTTCCCCTTTCTGTGGATGGCGGTACCGATAGTCCGGGTGGTTCAATTGCCACTCAGGACTACCGTGACATTAGCCCAAGGGACCCATCACAGCCCAGCAGGTCACCACCCATTTACCATGTACAGCCAGCCACAACACAAAGCAGGTATCACCATCACACCTGTGTGCAGGACTAGCACTGGCATCACAACACTAACACCTCCGGCCGATCTGTACAGTGTCACTGATAACATCTCACCCAGTGTCACCATGCACCACACATACAGCCTCCATGTCCTAGGTCTGCTGAGGATGAATATCCATGTGCCAAATAAAAGGCTGGGAAGAAGAAGGAGGCGCTGCAGGCCTAGGGCATCGATGCTCTAGGCACTGCATTTTTCATACAGTGTCGCCTCAATATAAAAAAGTTTTTTACCTGAATACCGGCACCAGGAGAGAAGGGAAGACAAGGGGCCAGACATGCATTGAGGAAAGCTACCGAACGGTACCTGGAAGTTTGGGGGAAGTGTCAGGTGAATACAGATTTTTTTTTTTTAAAGGAAACTGATAGCACGGATAGCACTGATTGCCAGTTTCCCTTTGGCAATCACACAAGCAGTGCACACTTACTGTCTGCGTTGCTTAGTGATTAAACTTCTTCACGAAAAACTATCTTTATTCCGGGGTGTGTCTGTGCCACTGTCTGTGCCAACCCTGCACAGCCTCTACCCGCTCACTCTCCATCCAATGCTGTAGTGACCACATTAAAATCACCTCCAAGTATAAAATAAAATTTAAAAACTGAAAAACAGAAAATAGAAACAGATTGGAAAAAAAGAACATGTTCCAGTATGTCTGTAATCAGTAAAAACAAATATACATTCCATTAGTTTAACTATATTATAGACCAGCGGTTCCCAAGCGGGGTGCCGGGAGAACCTGACAGGGGTACCGCGGGATCCCGGTGGGAACTGTCGCTTTAATATCCCTAAAAGCTGCGAATACCGATCGGGTTGATGTTGTGTGAGCGGGCGGAACATTCAATTGAGCAGAATGTAGGAGCAGGACCTGTCAGCGTCCTGCTCCTACATTCGCTCCCAGCAGCCTATGGGACGACGCGACGTGACCTCTCCGGCAGGCGTGATGATGTGACGTCATCTGAGCTGCTCCCTGTAGCCACACAGCGTGGATTAGGTGAGTAGAATTTTTTTTTTTAAGTGGAGGCACAGCATGGGGGACATTTATACTGAGGGGGCAGCATGGGAGACATTTATACTGAGGGGGCAGCATGGGGGACATTTATACTGAGGGGGCAGCATGGGGGACATTTATACTGAGGGGGCAGCATGGGGGACATTTATACTGAGGGGGCAGGATGGGAGACATTTATACTGAGGGGGCAGCATGGGGGACATTTATACTGAGGGGGCAGCATGGGGGACATTTATACTGAGGGGGCAGGATGGGAGACATTTATACTGAGGGGGCAGCATGGGGGACATTTATACTGAGGGGGCAGCATAGGGGAGAGGCAGAGTAGGGATAGGGGTATTTATACTGAGGGGAAAGTCTTGGGGTCATTATTATGAGGCAATATTTGCATTATTATTATGAGAGGCACAGCATGGGCATTATTACTATATTGAGGGCACAGCATGGGCATTATTACTATATTGAGGGCACAGCATGGGCATTATTACTATATGGGGGGTACAGCAGGAGGCATGATCACTATATTGAGGGCACAGCATGTGCAGTTTGGGAGCCTATAGGAGGGAGAAAGGGAAGCAAGTTGCTAGAAATGTGCAGAACCTAAGATGTTTGTCTGGCAGGTTCTGAAGAGATGAAACGTAGCTGCAAGAAGTTGTCACGGAGGTCTGGTACAGATGGAGAGGAAACGGAGAGTAACATTTCGGATCAAAGAAGACATCACCTGTGAGTCCCTGAATGGCGGGTTTTATATTGTGTAGAAGATTATTTAATAGGGGTGCCCCGAGCTAAATTTTTTTCTAAGGGGTGCCCCGAGGTGGAAAAGGTTGGGAAGCACTGTTGTAGAGTATAGATAAGACTGTGCTTAAAAATCAACTTAGACAAACACAATGATCCAATACAAAAGGCATTTAGCAAAGCAAAAATCTATCTGAATGTCACCTATCCTGTTTTCTTTGCCCTTTGTGTGGTGCACGGAGCCATCATGCTTATTTAATGGAGAAAGAAGTATGATCTGGCCAAAACTAGTCTGAATATCAGCTATGTTGTTCTCCTTGCTTTTTGTACAGGAGAAAAATTACTGTATATGAGCACATGGCTCAAGAAATAGACAACTGAGGGTCTGTATGCAAGAACAGTGTCAGCCTCATCCTCCGCCGTACCATTAAAGGGTTGCCCAGGGGACCTGCCCCATTTCCCACAGTCATTCCCATGGAGCCTGTTCCCACTATTCAGCTATTTAGAAACCAAAAATGTAAAAAAAAATAATTTTATATATATTTATATATATATATATATGTAGCAAAGATGAGCAGCACTCATCTTTGCTACATATATATACTTCGTATTGCACGTTTTTTACACTACCAGTGTGCTGCAGAGTTTTTCTATTCTATATATATATATATATATATATATATATATATATATATTTATTTTATTTTTTTAACTGTTTTTAAAGTTACTGCACATGGTGATTCACTGGGACTATAGAAATTAATGGTATAACGTGACAACATGGAATGTGTTGTATGTCAGCCTTATATAGCATATACAGTGGTGCCTTGGATTAGGAGCATAATTCGTTCCGGGACCGTGCTTGTAATCCAAATCTGCTCTTAAACCAAAGCAAATTTTCCCATAAGAAATCATAGAAGTGTAGACAATTGGTTCCACAACCCAAAAATAATGATTTATTTTTCTGAATTACATGTAAAACAGATGAAACAAAGATTAAGAAACATCAGAATATGTGATATAAGTTACTGTACAGTAATGGAGAGGATGGGAAACACAAGGGCGGACAGAGACTGCAGGGAGCAGGAAGGAATGAGCAGGGCAGATGTGGGCACATACATGCAGCACTCTCTGTCCGGGGAGAGCGGGGTTACAGCTATGGAGAGATTACCTCCACAGTCCTGTCCTCTGATGTAAGCCCCAGCCTGAAGTGGATCTGCTATGATTTGGAAGGTGAGGGAGACTTCTTGGGTCAGAGTACAGGGCTGTAGACCCCGCTATGCAGACCATGCCCCTCCTCCACTCGCGCTCCCACCCAGAACATGGAGCTCTTAAACCAAAGCAATGCTCTTAAACCAAGTCACAATTGTGAAAAACTGTGAGCTCTTAAACCAAAACGCTCTTAAACCAAGTTACTCTTAAACCAAGGTACCACTGTATATGTAAAAAAAATCATTTAACTCCAAATGACATACCAGCCGCAGCAGTAGCTTTAGCAGCTAGATTCACAGTAGCTCTATACTATGATTCTAGGAACCATATCAGCACAATCCTGCTGATTGGTTCCCTTTAATTGCTACATTTCTAAAGGTCTATGATACTGAAGTACTGTAAATGATAACATCCTTGGTTGTCTATTGTAGTAAAGTACAATTTATAACTTTTCTGGTGGTTTAGGGTAGTGACAGGGTTAACCTCCAAGCAGCACCTCTGAAGGCCTCAGGCTCTGCCTTCCTCTTGCTCCTTCATCCCAGGACATGGCGGCTGGTGAACTGGTTGCATAGGCATGTCTGCTTCTCTACTGAGTATATTAAAGGGGAACTCCAGGTAGAGTTAAAAAAAAAATGAAACTTCTGCAAAAGCATATCACAATACTTAAATGATACTTGAAAATAGACGTGTGGCACTCAGCAATAAAGTTGCAGTAAAAAGGTCTTTATTCCAGCATAAGCAGGGTCATAGAAATGTGACAGAAAAATACAAGTAGGCGACGGACCGTTTCGCACTCTGTATGTAACGCGCTTCCTCTCAGCCTCAGCGCGTTACATTACTGAATTATTTGCAGTACTTTATCATTTCATTGTGGTCCCACTCGCACAGCGCTGTATTCTCTACCTGTAATGCTGATATTGGAATAAAGCAAAGAACTTTTTAAATTTATTTTTTTTTTCTTTTCATCTCCACGCACATATTATGATCGAGCATCTTTTATCTTTGAAGTTGATTCCCACAATAAGGAAATTATACGGTATTATCTTACATGGGATATACTGTTTATGCCTTGTTTTTTGTCCAGGTGGATTGGCAGTGCCGGCTCTTATCCTCTCTGCCGTTTAGCATCATTTTATTGTGTTACTGCATCATTTTTGTGAATACGCTGCAGTACTGCAATGACACTCCAACATGTGTGAACATAGCCCTAATTTCACTGCAGAGTTTTGCACAGCGAAGTTGAAACACCTGCTTCTGGCCGGTCAGAGATGGTGAATCACGCCCTGCCCCCTGTCTGCATCATCAGCCTGTGCTCAGCAAACACACACAATGTGAGACAGAGGCATGGAATATTTGTCTCCTAAGGTGGGAGAGCAGAGGGAGCAGGAGACAATGTGGATTGGCACAGAGGCCATATTTCTTCACTTCCTGGATTTCTATCAGCTACCAGTGTGGCAGAACCACACAGATACAGTAATACATTGTACAGACACATCTATATAACTTTTAATAGAAAACAAGATTTTCTTATCTGAAGTTCCCCTTTAAAGGCTATATTAAAGGGATGATGGTGGAGAGTAGGGTCGGCATGATGGATTTCTGCCTTTTGTTCTTGCGAGGATAAGCCAGCACCAGAGCTGTCTGGCTGTAGCTTACCTTTACTCTACTCATAGGGAACATATTAACATTTGGCCGATAACTGTCGACTCCATTATAAATCTACGGGGCTGTTGGACAGACATGACTGACAGCGGGGAAGTGCTGAGACCCTCTGCAATAAAATATTTTGACATGTTCTTGTGCATTGCTAAAAGTTTTTTAAAGGATTACTTTAAGGTTCTGAAAAGAAAATATCAGAAAAGAAATAATAACAATGTCACAGTAGATAATATCCATGTAAACATTGTGTCACAAAGGGGAGAAGGAGATAAGTGATTAGAGATAATACGTTATTATGACTGAAGTACATAAGTCCAGGTGAATTGTTTTGCTCTATCCACAACTAACAAGGTGACATTTTTTATCTCCGTAAGGACACAGGGGATTTTGGCCTTGATGACCAGGTAAATTTTCAATTTTGTGTTTTCATTTTGCTTTTGTTTTTTCATTTTGCAAAAAACGCTAGTCAAGAAAAGCAGACAGATTTACAAGAGCAAGAGAGGAGCATGAGAGAAAGAAAGAGAGAGAATTCAAAGAAGAGAAAGAGAGGAGGGGAATGAGAAAAAAGTGTGTGTATGGGTGAACTTGTGATCACGATTGGCATCCACTGCCACCTTCTCCTGCTTGTGCATTGTGTAGTTGACCTTGGATACCCATTCCGCAAGGGATGGAGAAGTAGAGGACTTCCAATGACGTGGCAGCACCACTCTAGCAGCAGTCAGTGACAAAGCTGTCCCCTCTTGACTGAAGAGATGGAGCCTAAGATTATGGAGAGGAGGCCAATTTGAGTTGTGAGGTACTGAGGAAAATAGTTGCCAATAAAACTTGTGGACTTAGGGATAAGTATATGTGTAGCTGCTGCTTACTGGTGGAAATAGTAACATATGAATAGGTACATATATAGCAATGTGGAGATAATAGATGACTTCTGTGTCAAAGTCAATGGTTAGAAGCATGTAAATAAATCAGTTTGGCAAATGGTAGGGATAGTGGGCTCTGCAGGGTGGGTCACAATGTAGGTGAGATGTAGGATAGGGTGTAATACTGTAGAATCAGGCAGGCCCTCGATGAAGCAGGTAAACAGTAATTGGCCATATAGGTCATGATTCATTCCACCTCCTTGAGTAATAAGAAAGTCTCCAGATATCCGCTCCTAGGTGTTAAAGCGACTCCGTATCCACAATCTGACCCCCTGAAAACCACTTGTACCTTCAGATAGCTGCTTTTAATCCAAGATCTGTCCTGGGAACCGTTCGGCAGGTGATGCAGTTACTGTCCTAAAAAACAACTTTTAAACTTGCAGCCCCGTGCCCAACAGCCGGGGCTTCTAGTATCTGTGCTCTAACTTTGCACCACCCATCCGTCCCTCCTCCCCACCCTCTTCATCATTAAGAATGCCACTGGAACATTTTCTCCTGTCTGAACATTGCACAGGTGCCTTAACAATCCAGCCCATGTGCCGGGCTGACACAGGTGAGGAATAGGAGACAATCTGCCTGGAGCATTCCTAATGATGAGGAGGGCGGGGAGGAGGGACAGAGACGTGGTACCTGCCTAATGCATAGACATTCTAACCCCCGGCCGTTGGGTACAGGGCTGCAAGTTTAAAAGTTGTTTTAAAAGTTTTCAGTTTAGTTTAGGCGCCGCTAGCCAACATAGGCACGTATATTTTTGTATTAATTAGATATACGAAAATATATGTAGTGCAAACATAGGCTAATAATGTATTCATCATATCTGTAAAAATTGTAAGTTGTAACTCCATAGTGAACCCAGAGTAACAGTAAAAAGACACGGAGAAGCTGCTACAAAAATAAAAGCAATAATACATTCAATACATTGAATGTATTGGTTCAAAACAAACATGATATTACATTATACTAGCAGACTTTAGACAGGTTAGCCATTACCCTGACATTCTGTGGTTCCATTGTCAGGATACATTCCTCTCTTGGGTAGCTTGCACTTTCAAGTTTCTGTTTGTACAGAAATGAAACTTAGGGTTACGTCCAGGTTCACAACCATTTATAACATTGCTTTAATGTATAGTAAATGAAAAAGAAAGCAACTTTGCAGTAAAATAAAATATCACAGACTAAAAAGAAATGAAAACTTGTCAAAAATGTTTTACTTTTTATTTTGAATGGATCAGAGCAACACGTTTCTGAGTGGAGAATTTGCAGTATTGTCTATTAAATGAAGCCAGGTGATTATATGTGAGCGATGATGATATATGAGTGCCCAGAAAATTTTTTATTACAGTATGATGTGTATAATGTACTCTGCTAGGTTCGTATGATACTTGTACTTGCTGATGATGATGTACTTGCTAGGCGATTATTTGTTATAACTGTAACGACTGGAGTTGTGGATCCGCTGTACCGCCGCTAGCCATGGCGTAAGCCGCACCAGGGAGCAGAGTCTAAGGGGCCGCTGGTCTTCACCATTCATTTGATCCAATTACAAACAAATAATCGTTCGTATATCAGGTCTTTCAGTGTTAACACTTGTTGTTCGAGCATTCACAGTGATTAGTAGTATATTACAATCGTAATTCCAATCATATTTATGAACAGATTAACAATTTTTAATTAAGAAAAAATAATCGCTTGTCTCTACATGTAAAAGGACCCATATAAACAAATTTTCGTTCGTCAATTGATTGCTGCAGCGTTTACGCCACAAGATTATCACTTAAATTCAAGGGATTTAATGATTTATTGCTCTATAATCGGCCCGTGTAAAAGGTAACCCATCAGGGTCTTGAGCCACAGATGTTGGGTTCAAGTCTGGGGGAATTAGCGGTCCAAACAATAGCGGACATTTTCAAACTTGACATGTCGCATTGTCTTGCTGGAGGATCCCATCCTCCCAAAAGAAGATAATCAGCATGTATGGTTATATGTGATCTACAAAGATCAGCTGAGATTGCCGCGGACGTCAAAATACACAAAAAACACCGAACCTTTTTGTTCTCACAGTTTTTCTTTTGTCACTGTTCTTTCTCCGTTTTTATTATTAAATTCAATGGACTTTTCAATTAAGTCACACCCAAAGGCCAATTAATAACCCCAAACTAGAATACCGTACCAACAGCCGTCATTGCACTAAGAGGAGGCCAGGCTGCTAAATGATGTCCGTTATTTTTAGACTCAAACTGACAGGCCTCATTTTAAACGGAGCTGAAAAAACGTCGATATAGAAAGTGATTTACTGTACATGCTTATCTGGGTGTCAGGCAGTTCCATATACTATTATCTTACTAAATATGTGCAAAGTAATAAAAGTGTTCACTTGTTTTTATATGAAGCGGAAAAAAAGAAAAGGCTAGAAAAATGCATAAAATCACAAAACAGGTAAGGGTAACCTACCACCAAAAGTTGTTCACTGCAAAAGTAGAATAAAATGTAGCTTTAAAGGGAACCAATCACCTCAAAAACGCATATATAGCTTTTTAAATGTGCTGTTAGAGCACACAGCACACTTTCCATATATGTTTCTATATACTCCCTGCCTCTCCCGTGTAATCCATAAAGTAACTTTATAAAACTGGCGCCCGGTATGCAAATTACCTCAGGTAGTCACCTGGGCGGTGTTCGGCTAGATGGTAGTCACGGTCAGTCTGGGTCCCCTGGGTGTTCCTCAGCGGTAATCACGCCCCTGTGGGTGTGATTCAAATCATCCAGTAGCTCCAACGTCACTCAGGAGCGCGCTGTGCACGACGTCGGCGCGCCTACGTTCTTAGGCCGCCGCGCATGCGCAGTACACCCGCTTCCATTCTGGCTGTACTGCGCCTGTGCAGAATAGCCACGAACTCCGGCGCACACTGAGTTCAAGGCTATTCTGCACAGGCAAAGCCCCATGTTTTTGTAAAAAACATGGGGCTTTGATCAGTGGATGTGATGGCCGCCCGGGGAGGGGAGGGTTAGTGATCGCCCACTAGGGGGGCTGATCTGGGTTCTGGGGGACACTTTTTTTCATCTCCCCTCGCCGTGGATTCACGGTGGGGGGAGATAAAAGTCAGTGGCGCCGGTAATGCCCAGTACCAGCGGCCGCCACTATAACGGTAATAGCGGCGATCGCCGGTATGGGGGGGAGGATCACCCTCTCGACCTCCAGTTTTGAAACATTGTTTCGCACAGAGGACTTTACCTGTACCTCAGCCCTATTAACCCCTTGCCTCTGCAGCCTGTTTTTGGCCTTAATGCCCAGGGTCTACTTTTATTTCCATTTTTTTTCATAGCCATTATATCAAGTCACAGAGGCTTTCGGGTGCCAAATATTTTAGTAAGACAAGTTGACGTTTTCATCGGTGCCATTCTGGGGGACATGTGACACCCTGAGGGGTGACCAATACGGGGATCATTTATAAAGGGGGATGGGGAATGTGTATATTTATTTATTAATAATTAATTTTTTATTATATAGTTATGTATGTATTTGTTTGTTTTTTTCACTTTTAATTTTTCAGGTATATATATAATACACTACAGCACATGATCTGCGCTGTAATGCATAATATATTGTACGAACTGTCAGTGTTTTACACTGACAGCTCATACAACAATCAGACCCACGCCTGATCGTTAGAAATCATAGCAACCCAAGACACACTGGGCAGTGTCTGGGTTGCTTGCGGGGGAGAAAGAGAAGGGGGGTCGGTGGGAGGGGCTATTTTTTCCGAATACTCCTGTTTTGCACCAGAATGATAGTAATTATCGCATGGAAATAATAATGTTTTTATTTGTATAGCGCACACTGATTCTGCAACACTTTACATAGTTTTTGCCAACCCCTTCCCTTACGCAATGGAAAAACTCATATATCCCACTATACAAAGTGCTTTATATTAAAAGAAATGATCCTAAAAAGTTTGACAAAATATGGTCCCACTGACTGGTGGTACCCGATACAGCTAAAGCTAAAGCTGGGGGGAACAGAAGTGGCGGTGTATGAATGTTGTGTGAATGGTTGTTTGTCAGTATTCAATCTTGGTTTTTCTCTAGCCAATCCACCCTTTTAAAGGGGTTGTCCGGTGCTAAAAAACTATTCACAGAATAACACACATTACAAAGTCATACAACTTTGTAATGTATGTTATGTCTGTGAATGGCCCCCTTCCCCGTGTCCCACCGCCCCCACCCGTGTACCCGGAAGTGTGGTGCACTATACTCACATGTCACGTGCCGACCACGGTCTCCGATCCTCAGCAGTGACGTCTTCTTCAGGCGGCCGGCGGATATTCCCGAGTGCCGGCCGCCCTCTGCAGCGTCATCCGAAGCTCACCCGCGATTGGCTGAGCATAACTGTGCTCAGCCAATCGCAGCTGAGCAGCTGATGACGTGGCCGCGTCATCAGCTGGTGTGGTGTCAGTGAACTAGCCAGACCTTCCTCCGGGAAGGAACAACCAAGCCAAGGAATGTCTCCAATCAAGGAAACCACCCAAGCAAGGTATCCATCCACAGACAGCTGTTTCGGGGTATTTGCCCCTCATCAGTGTGGAGTAGGTTTCTGGCTAGTGGGAGCACATACCTAGTAAGTGCATGCAAAAGGATGCTGGTTGATGGATACCTTGCTTGGGTGGTTTCCTTGATTGGAGACATTCCTTGGCCTGATTGTTCCTTCCCGGAGGAAGGTCTGGCTAGTTCACTGACGTCGAGACATGTGATGGTATCTCTGCAGTGTTCCTTTGCACATTTGATTTCCCAGGGGGCAATGTTCTAGAATACACTAACGTCTAAAC
The DNA here is from genome assembly GCF_027789765.1 of Dendropsophus ebraccatus. Classification (NCBI taxonomy): domain Eukaryota; kingdom Metazoa; phylum Chordata; class Amphibia; order Anura; family Hylidae; genus Dendropsophus; species Dendropsophus ebraccatus. The sequence goes on from NC_091455.1 coordinate 213,006,386, forward strand.
ACGTGATGGTGTCTCTGCAGTGGTCTGGTTGATCTCCCTGAGATCAACCAGCATCCTTTTGCATGCACTTACTAGGCATGTGCTCCCACTAGCCAGAAACCTACTCCACACTGATGAGGGGCAAATACCCTGAAACAACTGTCTGTGGATGGATACCTTACTTTGGGTGGTTTCCTTGATTGAAGACATTCCTTGGCCTGGTTGTTCCTTCCCGGAGGAAGGTCTGGCTAGTTCACTGACGTCGAGACATGTAATGGTGTTTTCTTTTGCATATTTGCTCTCACCTAATGAAGTCACTGATTTATTTTATATATTTTTTTAAGTGGTTTCCAATTTAATTGTAGACCATATTGTTCTTTTCTCTTTTCAGATGCTGAATAACCGATTTCATTCGTAGAAGACTTTTGAGAATATAATTGTCCTGAGTATTTGGGGCTGTAAGCCTGGAGTAAATGGAGTTGACCTAAATAGTACTTGTTGAACTTGTTCTGTTTTAAAAAGTAAGTAAAATAGGATGCTCTTTAAAGATGTGTTCCTAAACATTAGCAAAATATAATCGAAATGAATTACATTATATAGATTGGCTTTATTATGTAATATGATTTCAGAATGCTAATATGCTCTTTAAAGATAACCTTACTTTACCACCACTTAAAGAAACAAAAAACATAAATATGATTTAAATAAATCACTTAATTCCTACCCCTATAACCTTTTTATTTTTCTGTCTACATGACTGTATGAGGGCTCAGTTTTTGCATCATGGCTTTCAGTCGTTTTTCTGATATGTGATATGACAAAAAATCTACAATTCTGATTCACAGTATTTATTTGTTCTTTGAACCCTGTTTGCCATCCAGGGCTTAAAAAAAACAATGATATTCAACAACAGTTAATGTTTAGTTTTTCTTTTGCTTATATTACATTTTTATTTGAAAAATTAGAATTGAATGTGGTATATTGTGGTAGTCAGTAACGTTTAATTGTTTGACCAAGCAGAGGGAAAAAATTATGGAATCCCTCAAATCTGAGGAAAAAAATGATAGAATCATAAGGGGAAAAAACACTCCAACACATCCCTGGTATTTTGTTGCACCACCTCTGGCTTTTATAACAGCTTGCAGTCTCTGAGGCATGTCACTGTCATTAAAAAACTTTTTGCAGAAATCAATAGTACAGGCAATTTTAAGAAACTTTGTAATTGGGTTTATTAGCCAAAAAATTCATTTTTATCATGAAAAAGCAATTTGAAGCTCTCCCCCCTGTCTTCATGGTTCTCCTATGGGGAGGGGAGGGGTGGAGGGAGTGGAGGCACTGAAACAGGACAACAAAGAGTTAATTTACAGCTACATCACTGGGCTATCTCCTCTGAAGTCAGCACTGACCTCTCTGACCTCTGAATACCGGCTTTCACACAGCTCCCACTGCGTAATCCTTTGTTCTCTGCTGGCGACTAATCTCCCTCCTCCCCCCTCCCCACTCCATAGGTTACACAGGGCCTGACTGATGTAAAAGAGTCGAGTTTTCCTGATAATGAGCAGTGAATGAGAGAGAGGAGGGGGGACCTGGGAAAAGTCTTTTTAAATGCAGATAATGGCATATTTGCCTAATAAACCCAATTAAAAAGTTTCTTAAAATCGCCTGGACTTTTGATTTCTGCAAAAAAAAAAAAAAAAATGACAGTGACACTTTAATGAGTGACGTAGAGTACTCTTCATCAATCTGGCCCCAACTTTCTCTGATTGCTGTTGCCAGATCAGCTTTGCAGGTTGGAGCCTTGTCATGGACCATTTTCTTCAACTTCCACCAAAGATTTTTAATCTGGACTATTTGCAGGCCATGGCATTGACCTTATGTGTCTTTTTTTCAAGGAATGTTTTCACAGCTTTCGCTCTATGGAAAGATGCCTTATCATCCTGAAAAATGATCCCAACATCCCAAACATCCTTTCCTTTTCAATTGATGGGATAAGAAAAGTGTCCAAAATATCAACGTAAACTTGAGCATTTATTGAAGCTGTAATGCCATATTCCCAGTGCCTTTACCTGACATGTAGCCCCATATTATCAATGACCGGAAATTTGCAGGTTTTCTTCAGGCAGTCATCCTTATAAATCTCATTGACAAAAGTTCCAGCATCACCTTGCCCAATGCAGATTGGCGATTCATCACTGAATATGACTTTCATCCACAGTCCACAATTGCGTTTCCTTAGCCCATTAAAACCTTGTTTTTTTCTGTTTAGCTGTTAATTATGGCTTTCATTTAGCTTTTCTGTATGAAAATCCATTTTCCTTTAGCCGGTTTCTTACAGTTCGGTCCGAGACATTGACTCCAGTTTCCTCCCATTCGTTCCTCAATTGTCTTGTTGTGTATTTTCTATTTGTGAGACATACGTTTTCTGCCTTGACGCTTTGATGTCTTCCTTGGTCTACCAGTATGTTTGCCTTTAACAATCTTCTCATTTGGTCCAGATTTTAGACACAGCTGACTGAGAACAACCAACATCTTTTGCAACATTGCCTCATGATTTACCTTTTTTTTTGTTTCAATTGACATCTCTAGTGTTGGAGCCGTGATTCATGTCGGTCCACTTGGTGCAACAGCTCTCCAAGATGTGATCACTCCTTTTTAGATGCAGACTGACCAGGAGATCTAATTTGATGTAGGTGTTAGTTGTGGAAATGAAAAATTACAGGGTGATTCCATAATTTTTTTCCTCAGAATTGAGCGTTTCCATAATTTTTTCTCTCTACTTGGTCTAAAAAAATTTGCCCTTTAGAGGACCGGACCAATTTCAATTTTTGTGTTTTCGTTTTTTCCTCCTTGTGCTTAAAAGGCCATAGCACTTGCATTATTTCACCTAGAAACCCACATGAGCCCTTATTTTTTGCGGCACTAATTGTACTTTCCAATTGCAGGATGAATTTTTGCATAAAGTACACTGCGAAACCAGAAAAAAATTTAATGTGTGGTGAAATTGAAAAAAAAAAAAAAACACATTTCTTTTATTTGGGGGGGTATTTGTTTTTACACTGTTCACCCTGGGGTAGAACTGACTTGTTAAATATGTTCCTCAAGTCGTTACAATTACAACGATATGTAACATGTATAACTTTTATTTTATCTGATGGTTTGTAAAAAATTCAAACCATTGTTAACAAATATATGTTCCTTAAAATCTCACTATTCCCAGGCTTATAGCGCTTTTATCCTTTGGTCTATGGGGCTGTGGGAGGTGTCATTTTTTGCGCCATGATCTGAACTTTCTATCGGTACCTTGATTGCGCATATGCGACTTTTTAATCACTTTTTATTACCATTTTTCTGGATTTGATGCTACCAAAAATGCGCAATTTTGCACTTTTTTTTTATTTTTTTGTGCTTTTGCCATTTACCGTGCGAGATCAGGAATGAAATAAATTAATAGTTCGGGTGATTACGCGGGTGATTACGCGGCGATACCAAACATGTTTTTTTATTTTTTTTTATTTATTACATTTGAAAAGGGGGGTGATTCAAACTTTTATTAGAGACCGCTAGAGGCCATAAACAACATATAACATAGGTGCTACAGGGACTCACCTACTTTATCACTGCATTCCTAGTTTTTTAGGGCACAAACAATCTTTTCACCAGCACGTTTGACAGACATAAAGATTAACAAGAAGGGTAGAGCTGGGTGAGGAGGGGAGGGTCTAATAGCTTCCAGGCGTGATTTAACAGGTAAAGATTTAGTCCTGTACTTTACAGTGCCAGTCAGTGGTTACAGAATTAAATTTACTGACTGCAAGATTGTGGGTCTGGACTGAACTAAGACATGAAAATGTATGTTGTTATGTCATATGTTATAGACATTGCAGGAGTAGTAGCATAAGAGAATTTAGGAAAATGCTCACAAGACAAATTGATGTTGCTTCCTATATGATGAAAAACTGTTTATCTTGGATTTATTTAAAAATGTATTGTTTTATTTTTTAGGAGTTTCTACGATTACAGCTTTATAATGACTGATGTATTGAATTTGCCCATGAACCTTGATGAATGGACAAAAGAAGACGTAAAGCTTTGGGTTACTGGACAACTGAAACTTGATCCTGCAGTTGCACACATTCTGTACAGAGAAGAAGTGACTGGCAATATCCTAAAGTTATTAACTAAAAAAGACTTTTGTGATATGGGGATTAAACACGGGCCTGCCTCTGCATTATGCCACAACAAAAAAGAACTTATTGAACAACTCAAAGAAATAGCACAAAACCGTCCAAGTATTGTAAATGAACACAAACCACAACAAAATGATTGTGTCACTCCTTTAGACAAAAAGGTGAAAACAGAAGAAACTCCTTACAAAGGTCTAAGAAATCCTGAAACAAATAGTTCTTACAAGGTTCCAAGTTTTGTAAGAGTAAAACCTTATCCTTTTGATACTATCCATGAAAGCAAATCTTACACTAAATATCATCTTCTTCCATCTGAGTCAGGAACATCTAATTATATTGACCCAATTCATGAATACAAGGAGTTTACCAACACAACTAATGCCACCGAAAAAGACAAAAAGATGAAATTCTGCAATGAAGCTTTTAGGTTTGCAGCTGCATGCATGAATGCGCGTACAAACGGCACCATCCATTTTGGAGTGCGGGACGACCCACATGGGCAAATTGTTGGTGTTCCTGTAGACAACAGTGAGACTTATGTCAGGTACCTGGATGAAATGATTGACAAATACTTTCAGGAAAAACAATTACCGCTGGCAAAAAAATGCATTCGGTCACCCCGTTTTGTCAGTGTACTGCATGAACAGAACACTCAATCCAATTTAGTTGTTATAGAAGTAGATGTGGTTCCTGAGTATGCTCACTGTCAGTCACAAACATTTTATACATCTTCATTCATTTACGCAGAAAAAGACAAAAGGTGGAGAAAGAGTAAAGAAGAACATTGTTATTACCGAGATGGAGGAAGCTCCAAAGACATTTTGGCGAATATACAAAAGGATTTAACATTGTTTATTTCTGACATTAACGTAAGAGATGAAGACAGAAAAAGAGCAGAAGACATGAGAAAAAAGAAGCCACAGTGTAACCAAGTAGATGGTTCCAAACTTGCTAGTTTACTAACAGGAAACCGGGACTCATTGGACAATTCATACTATAAATGGTACATTTTAGTTTCTAACAAATGCCACGAATCCCATGTAAAACATTTAGGTTTTATTCAGGAATTAAACTGGTTTGCTATTCTGGATTTTGACCCAGAATCCATCACACATGGCCTATGTAAAGTCTACCAAGAAAACAGGAAACCAAATTTACATTTTCCTCATCAGTACAAGAAAATGGAAATTGTCACACAGGAAAATATAGAAGAACTTAAATTATATCAACAGCCCAGCTGGGTTTTCTGTAATGGTAGATGTGATCTTCAGAGTCAGAATTATCAACCATTGGATTATAAGATGTGGTGGAAGGAAAAAGCCGCTGATGTTAGAAAACTGATTTCTTTTATTTCCAGGAAAGACCTAATGGAGCCGGGGAAATTCCTTGTTGTGTTTTTATTACTTTCCACTGTTGCAGATCCTCTGGACCCTATGAATGAAGTGTTTCGTGCATTTTTCCAGGAACTTAAAGGCATGACTGATATCTTGTGTATATGCGGAAGTGAAGAAACTTTTCATAGTTGGAAAGACTTGCAGGCAGGAATGATAAGTGAAGACGAAATGGAAGAGAGATGTGTTTATAACCTCAGCATTGAAGATCTAAATGGGACCATTCTTAGACTAAAATCTACTACCCGGTCAGCTAGACGCTTCTTGCCATCACACAGTGGTTCCACTACCATTTTACATAGGAAAGATGAAGACCTCATGACGTCTTTAGATATTCTTTGTGTAAATGAATGTCAGGATACAGAAATAGAGAGTAATAAATCTGCATTTAATGAGTTTCTGAAGAATCACGAAGAGCATTTTTATAGGGGAGGGAAGGCTACATGGTGGAATTTCTATTTTTCGTACGAAAAATACACTGGACCATTTATTAAAAGAGACATACAGGCAACATTAAAGGACAAGATAGAATCTTGGTCTAAGTGTGAGAAACAAATAAGTGTAAAAATAATTACTCTGTTTCATCACCCTGGATGTGGAGGGACCACTACAGCAATGCACGTCCTCTGGGAGCTGCGAGAAACATTCCGTTGTGCCACCTTAAACAGAAAGACTGATAGCTTTTCAGATATTGCAAAAGAGGTGGTCAGTTTTGCAGTTCATGGATCACCGGGTAGCAATACATTTTATCCAGTCTTACTCTTAGTAGATGATTATAAAGATGAGGAAAGTGTATCTATATTGCAAAATAATATCCGGTCAGCAATTGCAGAACGATATGTAAGATATGAGACACCAGTCGTGATCATACTAAGTTGTGTGAGATCTCAGAACCCCGAGCAAAGTGCAAAATCTAATTGTACAAGCAGTGTTGCCTTAACATATAAACTTTCTGCACAGGAACAACGGGCATTTATAACAAAATTAAAGGAAATTGAAGAGCAATTTGAAAATCCTGATAATTTCTACTCTTTTATGATCATGAAAACCAATTTTGATCAGACCTATATTGAAAACACTGTTCGAAATACTCTAAAAGGATTAAACAGTGCAAGCAAGACAACCAAGCTCATTTCCTTTCTTGCCCTTCTTAACAAATACGTGACAGATTCAACAATTTCTGCATCTATTTGTGAAGAGTTTCTTGGCATAACAGCAAAAAAATCATGTTGGCTCCCCGAGAGTATTGAAGATACCATAGGCTCTTACTCCACCATAATTATTCGCACAGAGGTGGAAGAATATGGCAGATATGAAGGCCTGCGCATAATCCACCCACTGATCGCACAGCAATGTATCGAGGAGCTAAGGAGCACATATGAGATACAACAAAGTAGTATCATGCTGGAGCTGCTGCAAACCAATGTGTTCCACGATACTGGAATAGGCAGAGAGATTTTAATACAAAACATGCAAAGTATGCTGGTGACAAGACATCGGAAGGAACATGGAGATGAAACTGATACCTTGTTTTCCCCTTTAATTGAGGATATACAGAAAGCTGAGGGAAGCTCAATGGTGGAAACGGTTCTAAAAGAAGGCACAATGCGATTTAACCAGAACCCTTACATTTGCCAAGCGCTAGCACGACACTTCTATATTAGAGAAAAGAACTTTAATGATTCCTTTGACTGGGCAAACAAGGCAAAACGCATTGCACCTACAAATTCCTTTATTTTAGATACTTTAGGTCAGATCTACAAAAGCAAGTTGAAATCCATGATGGAGGCAATAAACAAAGACAATCCCATATCACCAGAAAAACTTGAAAACCTACTAGAAACAGCTTATATGGCATCAAAGACCTTTGAGGAGTGTCAAGACCAAACAGAAAGGACCGAAAAAGAGAGATCTGAATATGAAAACTCGAATGCTAGACATTACAGGGTCTATAACACAGCTGGATATCTTGGCCAGATTGAAGTCTGCCTGTACACCGTAGATATTCTTCTGTATATACCATGGTTCAAATCAAATGACAGTCTGTCAAGAAAGCACTTGACACAGTACTTGTCTGGTAGATGGGATATTTCAGTGGACAATGTCAGCGAAAATTATAAAGATTTCTATAATGTTCTCAGTGAACATAAACCATTTCTAATGAAACTAAAAGCATGTTTAAAAAAAGCATTCGATTTCTTCCAAGATTATTTTGTCTACATGAAGCAAAGGACCATCCATAAGGAAAGCACAGAATTCAAAATACGTGTCAGAGTTTCTGAACTTCGTAAAAAATACAACGAAAAGTTCTATGATTATGATTTAATGCAGATTAATAAAGAAGAAGACCAAAGAAAGAAGAGCATTGCTTTACTTAAAGAGGAATACAGGGGATGTTTGGAAGTGTACAAGGCCGATAGGTTCTCTGGAATCCTAGAATTTCTCACAGACCATGGAAGAGATGCTAAGAAGGTGGAAAGCATTGTCAAAGCATACACGTATCTGTTAGAGAAGTCAACACAGGAACCAAAAATGCTTCTTAGGGACAAACAAAATTTCATCTTGGCAAATATTGTGCTTCACTGCATTTCTCCTAAATCTACAGAGATTAAACCAGTGGAAACACTGGAAAAGAATCTTAAAGAGATTATGACTAAAATTGGACTTGATCACAAATACCCAGAACCCTATTTCTTGGCTTCATTACTTTTCTGGCCACAAAACCTGCAGGACCTGGATTCTAATTCCGAACGTATAGCCGATTATGTCATCTCTATGAGAAAGTCTTTCAGGGGCAATTATAAGCACATGTGTCGTGCCAAGCAACCATTGGCACATTTCTATCTCGGTAAAAATCTTGGCTTACAAAGACTAATTCACAAAGGAAAAATAGATCAATACTTTTCTGAAGTGCCGGTATCAGATTTAAACTCTCTCTGGCAAAATGGAGACATTTGGAAAGAGTCAAAGATTAAAGAACTTCTCCTCCTTGTACATGGTAGAGCGGAAGACAACATGATTTATGTGGAGTGCGGCAATACAATTAATATTCCTGTGCGACCTGTTTATCTTGGACAGCTAAGAAGCGGAAAAAGCATTGAAAGAGTGACCTTCTACTTGGGATTTTCTATTGATGGACTGATTGCTTATAACATAGAAAGCATATAAAATAACTTATAATCATTGAATAACCTGTTCTAGGTTTGCAAGAGCCTATTAAACTTCTTCCATTCCGTTTTTCATAGATCTGTAATAATAATGTGTTTCTCAAGTGCACTAGTCACACTTTTTGCAATTAAAGGAGAAGTCTGGCATTTTCTAAAAGCTGGCAGACTGCAGGGTGAGGGGGGAAATTGATTACAAGTTACAGCTTACCTCTCTCTGTGCCCGCAGTGAGCAGCTGTGGGACCCCCACCAGGCTCCCAGATCTCCAGGGTGTCCACGTCAAAACCCAGCTGACGGACTGGGGCGGGACGCTGCTCAAGTCACTGATTGGCTGAGTGGCCAGCCCATCAGCTGGGACAAGCATTTATCCCCAGAATCGTGGAAAATGACTTCCGGCAGGGGTCCTGTGGCCACTCCAAGCGCTTACCATGGGCACAGGGAGAGGTAAGTTCCTGCTTGTAATCAATTTCCCCCCTCCCCCTGCAGACTGACGGTTTTAAGAAATCGCTGGACATCTCCTTTAACCTTATATAGAAATGTTATGGAGAATATAGAAAAATAGTTATAATATAGAATATAGACTTTTTTTGTATAATATAGAACGTATAGTTTTTGCTAATAATTTTGTACCATTGTGAATATGTAGCGCTGACTAGATGACCAGGTGGTCTTTTTCTGCTGACAATCCTCTATGTTACCAATTTTGCACTAAACACATTGTAGGATATAAAGCAATGTCAATCAAATTGAAATACATCATTTTCTATTTTTTTATGTGCCAAAAGTTATGATTGTAACAATGTTTACATTCATTTTTATATTTCTCTGTTTAAGACAATATAATAAACATGTATTCAGTCTTAAAATAAATTGATCCTTCTCAAAGGGGTGGTCTTTTTTCTGCCCAGAAAGTTAAAATGTAAAGGTCCCCATACACGTTATACTTATGTCCCGTTCGCAGGAGTGTCGACAATCGGTATACAGTGTATGGGAGTGGAGATAGGGTCAGGTGTGAAGGAATATCAGTCTGTGGCTTACTCCTCCCCATAGAGAACACAGGAACATTCCTGTGCATGGGGAGGACAGGAGAGACAACGCATTCAGTTGAAATTTTAGTGTAATTTCAGGTGTCTTTTTAAAATGGGCTGTCCTGTGTGTGTACATGGGAAGCAGGACTATCTGGCCATTCTATCATTTAGTATATGGCATTTCCCCCTGCTTACCACATCACAAACTCAATCTCTGTGTCTGCTTTTCCTATGCTCAGCTGCAGTATGGATGCAGACTTGCCTCCTCTTCTGGTGTTGCCAGTGTCCCCTGCTGACTGCAGAGCCTCCACTTTCAAGACAAACTTATCTCAGGAGTGACAGCGTGCTGAGCCAATCACTCGGCACAGGGCTGTCCCGTATCAGTCAGTAACTGGCTGAGTAAGCTTGTCTCGGGATAGGAGGCTCTGCAGTCAGCGGGGGACATCGGCGACCCCAGGAGAGGACATTGGAGAGCACAGAGAAGTAAGCATAGTAAGTTTATTGCTTTATATGCACCAGCAGCAGTATATAAAAAAATACCAAAATGCCAGACAACCCCTTTAGGCATGTGAAAAACTTTACTCACAGACCATTCTTCTTAGTTTTTTTGTAATTGTATTTTTTTAATCAATATTTTATAGCATACTACCAAAAAAAATCACTTGCAAATGATAAGAAAAGTAACAATGGATAATAAAAATGTTCCAAAAGCAGAGATAGGAACATTCGTAAATGTGCAGGGCAGCCCAGCCTGGTGAAGGGGAGTCTGATTTTAGCTCTATGAGGTACACAGGGAGAACTGCTGTCAGTATGTACATTGAGCATACTTACTAATACTTTGTACTGACCTATTTTACTATAAAGTGGCCAACCCCTTTAAGCTACATTTGCTTACAAAGTATTGTAAAAACCAAATCTAAATCCAGAATCTAGTAACCAAAAACAAGGCATCCATCTGTAGATTATGAGAAAATACACCCTTCACGTTGTTTTGCAATCGAGGGCAGCTCAAGAAAGGGAGTGTGGTACATTACACAAGACTTGACTGGGGAGTAGCAAGCTGTTTTCATTATACTGTATTGGCCTGGGGGGGTCCGTCACTACTGGTATACCAGTTTGGAATAATGCCTCGTAAGGGCCTACGGTATCCTTATATGAACTGACTTTGTTTGCCAGGTCAAGGCTTGGTTCCAAAACAAGAACAGCAATAATCATTCTGATATTGGTAATGGCAGATCTGCCCTTAACAAACCCTACGTGTTTTAAAGAGACCAAAGATGGGAGGATAGTGGCTAAACTTACGGCCATTATTTTGGAAACAATTTTAGAGTCAACGTTAATTAAGGGAATAGGTCTGTACCAGCCTGTTAAAAGAGGATCCTTCCCTGGTTTTAAAATTAGATAATAAATAAAATAAATAAGATATATATGGGAGGAAGGCTGCTATTTCCAACAGCACCGTTAAAGAGTTCTGTAAGTGTATCAGTGACTTGTTCTTGGAGGAGTTTATAAAACTTATTCGTAAAGTCTTATAAAACTTATAAAACTTATTCGTAAAGTCTTCAAATTCTTTATGGCGACAAAATGTCTCAATAACAGTGGTCGCAGAAATAGGCACATTTAAAATTTGTAGCTAATTTGTAGAAGGGAAATTGGAGCTGTATAGCTGCAAGTAGTACTGGCCTAGATACTGTATACTTTAATCTGTTTAGGGTTGGTAAGATGATGTATGTCCTCCCAGCGGATCTTTTGGATAAATTGAGCAGGTTTGCATCCCTTTGCTAGATTTGCTAATAATTTCCCTGCTATGTTTCCAAAGCATTGGGTAAGGGCTTTAAATTAAAATTGAACAAATTGGTCCTTTCTCAACAATTAATCATCAAACTAACTTGCAATGGACCAGGCTTCCGTCTGGAGGCAAAAGGTGAGTCAGTCAGTCCATCAGAAAGTTAGTGTACGCAGCACGTAATTTCTCACTCGCCTTTTTATATTGAGAGGCAATCTTTTTCTTCATACCAGTTAGATACAAATTAATTTTAACTCAAAGGACAGCCTTCACTGTGTCCCAGAAAAGCTTGTGATCTGCTTTGTGCTCAGCGTTAGTGATGGTATATTCCAACCACCGATGGTTGAGAAGTTCGGCAAAAGATTCGTCCTTGGAGAGTGTTGTTGGGAAGTGCCAAAAGTAGTCAGTTCCCCTTGGGTAAGTTTCTGAAAGCATCAAGGAGACAGTAAAATGGTCTGATATACTGTAACTCTTTAGTCCTCTTTAGAGGTTTCCATCACCTTTAGGTACAGACAGAGAGATACAAAGATATTGTCTATCCTAGACCAGGAGAAATGGGTATGTTGAAAATGCTCTTTCTGCAGGATGTGTCCGTCTTCAAGGGTCAACCTATCCAGCTCTTCCCAACAGCGGTGAAAGGAACTAGATTTATATAGAGTATTGGTGAATCCAGGAGATGTTCCATCTTCAGTTTTAGAGTATTGTGATCAATTAAAAGGGAGACCTCTAAAAGTAAAAGAGTAAAAGGCATGTTGTTCAGTATGGGGGCATTATATATATATAATATACACTTAAGGTCCCACTGGGAGTTTCTAAACTCATGTGATGTAGGCTCCCTTTCTGATCCGAGCTACAATTTAAGATTTTACATAAAAGACGTCTATGGATCAAGGACCCCCATCTTCCTCTCCACAGCCGATGAGCCAAAAACCTCCCCCACACATAGTTTTCTCATTCTGTGAAAGTCCTCCTCTGCTAGATGAGTTTCCTGCAGTAAAGTGATATCAGCTTTCAACTTAGAATCATCATACATTTATGCGGAAAATGTAGCCCCTTTACTTTCCACATAACTACTCGCATATTATGTATGTTGGTATTAAGGGCAAAGAAGCACTATTATATTCATGTAACTGTCGTGGATTTACAATGCTCTCACTAGCAGAGGTGTTCCCAGAGAACTTTCCAGTGATGGAGCTGTGCCAATAATAACCAAACAATAAAGGCATTACATAGTAAACTACTTATATTATACACCAGGAACGTATACCAATCAAGGAATCAAATGCAGATGTGTAGTCAACCGACTACAGGACCGAAGACCAAATCCACACCAGAATACGATGAGCGCAGGAGTATACACAATTTACACACGGCGGTGCAACCAGAAGTTATCCAAAAGTAGATGGCGTAATAAGTCAATGTTCTTTTATTGCAACGCGTTTCGGCCCTATATTATCCAACATGGGCCATGTTGGATAATATAGGGCCGAAACGCGTTGCAATAAAAGAACATTGACTTATTACGCCATCTACTTTTGGATAACTTCTGGTTGCACCGCCGTGTGTAAATTGTGTATACTCCTGCGCTCATCGTATTCTGGTGTGGATTTGGTCTTCGGTCCTGTAGTCGGTTGACTACACATCTGCATTTGTCTTTCCCACCGTCGGTGGTGATGTCCCCCAGTATAGCTGCGGAGTACACCCCTTCATGCTGCATTTAGAGTTGTGCCTAATATTCGCACAACCTATCCAGGTGAGTGGATCCCTGTCAGATTTTCTTTCCATCCACCTGGCCACTCTTCACTACACGAGGAAGCGCCCCCTGTTTCCCTTCTTTTCAATCAAGGAATCAAGTCTCTCACCAGATATAGATATGTGCATAGCTTATGGGAATGTAAAGATCAGTCTTTCAGTAGAAAGTCAGTTAGCCTTGTGGTGGGAGCATTGCTCCTTAGGTGGCATAGTAGGGGGCTGAGAAGGGGTCGGGTTTGTCAGCCTGCTGTCTCCTGCATTTCTTTTCTGGATTGATGGTATCTTGCGAGGGTGTAAGGTTCATAGAAGAAGCAACCTCTTCATTTAGTCCCGGTAAGTTGTAGTGTGGAAGAAGGCATTGGCATCTTCAGGGGTACAAAGGGTTTGGAAGTTCCCATCAGGTAGTTGAACTTTAAGGATTACTGGTTATTGAAGATGGAATTTTATGCTTCTTTTAAATAAAACAGTGCAGATAGGACTGAACATGTTGCGTTGGCGTGTCACTTCAGGGGAGTAATCTGCAAATAAGATAACTTTAAATCCCTGTATCAATAAGGGAGCGGTATGAGCTCTGAATGCTCAAAGAATCTCCTCCTTGTCATTGACGCCTAAGGGCCCTATTCCACCGGCCGATTATCGTTCAGATTATCGTTAAATCGTTTGACTCTAAACGATAATCGTTCGTTTAAATAGAAGTTAACGACTTACGATCGAATGAGAAATCGTTTATCGTTTAATAAGACCTGGACCTATTTTTATCGTTGCTCCTTCGCAAATCATTCGCATTGAATAAGTAGTCATTCGGTCGTTCGCAGTAGTGACGAATGCAATAGCGACGACAAGACGACCGCAAGAACGATCATAAGTAACGATTATCTTTCCATGTAAATGGGTGAACGAGTTCAGGTCTTTCGTAATAGTGGTCGTTTGGATCGTTTACTGTTAACGATTATGCGAACGATAATCGTCCGGTGGAATAAGGCCCTAAGTATCTCATGGTTACTTGCCTCAAGCAATTAAGAGTGCTGAGTTGTGCCTTTTTGGTTTTGCATAGGAATCCATTCTGTGAGCTCTTTCTATGCTACACAAGTGGGTAATACCTAGGCTCTGTTTTGCAGAGTTTCTGCAGCTGTTGAGAACGTATTGTTTCACTACTGAACGCTCAGACGACTTGATCAGGCAGCGTTTTAGCACATCTTTTGGGCGGTGCTCTCCATTTATTATTCCATTGCAATGTACATGAAAGGCAAGCATGGGTGTCTTTTCTTTGTACAGATAAAAAAAAAAAAGGTTGCCAACTAGGTTGGTTTTTATTGCTATATGACTGCTGATAAGCTTATCTTCTATTGATCTTCTTATCTTGTTAACAAACATAGGTGTATCCCGAAACACACTTCCATATTTCAGTATATTCTATGTTTCAGGACATTCCAATATTTGCATATTGTTTGTTTGCCCAGCAATAAATGCTTATTATATGTACCTATATACATAACATGGTTATTTTTGTTTTCCCTTTTACATAATGTTCTTTTAATTTTCTCCCTAGTATGTTATGCTACTTCATTTCTTACTTTCTCAGCTTCTAAATTAGTATATCCCTAACCAACATACTGTTTCAGTCTGTCGGATTTATATAAAGTGTAGTTTTAAATCCAATGCACCATAATAAAAATGCTTAAAATATTTTAATTTTCATAAGTTAGATAAGATTTTATACTATCATGGCTAGCATTAAGACAATCATCAAATAGAATTAGGAAGCCTCATTGTTTTTCCAAAGCTTGAAGATGTCATCCACATAGCCCAGCCATGTGGAGGGCATGTCCATGTCAGTGCCAAAAACTATAGTTTCTTTAACCCCTTAAGGACAGAGCCGAAAATGACCTTAAGGACCGGGCTAATTGTCACTTTTACGTTTTCATTTTTTCCTCCTCGCCTTCTAAGACCCATAACTCTTATTTTTCCACCTACAGGGCCATGTGAGGGCTTGCTTTTTTAAGGACCAGGTGTACTTTGTAATGACATCTTTCAGTATGCCATAAAATGAATGACGGAACCCCCAAAATATCATTTATGGGGTGAACTTGGGTCAAAGAATGTGATTCCGCAAATTTTGGGGGCTCCATGTTTACGTAATGCACTTTACAGTAAACTGGCATTTTTCCTTTATTCTATAGGTCGGTCTGAACACGGCGATATTCATGGTTACTAGGTTTCCTAATGTTTTACTATTTTTATTAGCAGTAAAACATTTTTTTTTTGCAAATAGGCATATTTAAAATGGCCGTATTGTGACTCTTATAGCGCTTTTATTTTTTCACCTACGGGGTCGTATGGGGTGTCATTTTTTTGCGTCATGATCTCTAGTTTTTATAAGTAACATTTTCTTCTAGATCAAACGTATTGATCGCTTTTTATACAAAAAAATGGCATTAAAAAAGGCAATTTCTGCATTTTTTAGCACTTTTTTTCACGCCGTTCACTGTGCGGGAATAGTATTGTTTTATTTTAATAGATCGGACAATTACGCACGCTACGGTATATAATATGTTAATTAACGTTATTACTTTCTATGTGTTTTATGTAGGAAATGGGAAGGGGGGTGATTTTCACTTTTATTGGGGGAGGGGCTTGGGGGCATTTTGTAAAACTTTTAATGATTTTTTCTTTTTACACTTTTATAGTTCCCTTAGGGAACTATCAGATTCATATATTGGATCAGTAACACTGATCCCTGCTATGCCATAGCTTTGCAGGGACCAGTGT
The DNA here is from genome assembly GCF_027789765.1 of Dendropsophus ebraccatus. Lineage (NCBI taxonomy): Eukaryota > Metazoa > Chordata > Amphibia > Anura > Hylidae > Dendropsophus > Dendropsophus ebraccatus. The sequence goes on from NC_091455.1 coordinate 213,022,440, forward strand.
TATCTGTGATCTTCTGATTCAGCCTGCCACAGACAGAATCAGATGACCGATCCGAGGACTGTACGGAGGAAGGTAAGAGACCTCCTGCAGTCAGGAAATGCGAACAGGACCCCCGAAGACACGCTGCAGGGGTCCCGATCACTAAGTGACCAGAGATGCTCCGGTCACTTATACTTAAACGCTGCGGTCGAGGCCGCCCGCCATTGAGCGTGAGAGCCTGGCTGCAGATAGCAGCCGGTCCTCACCCGCTATGGGGCGGGCTCAGCTCATGAGCCCGCTCCATAGCCCGGAAACCCGCCAGGGCGTACATTTATGTCCTCTTGCGTTAAGGCCCAGGCAGTGAGGGCGTAAATGTACCCCTGTGGTGTTAAGGGGTTAAAATTTGCCATAAAGGCATTAAACTAGGTGCCACTGATGAGCCTATTGAGACTACATATGTTTTCAGAAAAAAAATATAATGATCAAACCTAAAGTAGTTCTTATATAATCAAGTAGATGCATCAAAAATGTAAATGCAGTTTTACAGCCGCAGCTGTAAAACCAGGAGAAAGGGGCCCTCATGTTAGACCCCCAAGCAATTTTTACCTACTTGCCTCACCTACCCTAAGCAGTAGCGGACAACTGGGCGACGTCCCCTTCCTATGCCAAAGGTGAATACACATACCGCAGACAAGACAACAAGCCAAGGGTCAGTGAGGTGCGGTGCAGTGAGGTACAGGGCAGGTGGCGCAGCACAGTGAGGTGCAGGGCGGGTGGCACTGTGCGGTGCCGTTGGGAAGCCCAGAGAGGGGTAGTGTGGGGCCAGTGGTGTGAGCTGGGCTGGCGATGTGGGGCAGGGGGGCGGTGCAGTGTTGGGTGTGCAGGCAGCCGAAGGGGGGGGCAGTGCAGTGCTGGCGGCCTCCAGCCGCTTAACAGAGCAGCTGCTGACCTGCCCCTTACACATAGTGGCCCGATCCCCGGTCTCTGGAGGAGGGACTGCAGAATAGGGTGATTGCGTTGCTGTGGGTCCTGGAGCTGTACAGGGGGATCAGGAGGTGCAGTGCAGACCCCCAATCCTGCTGTACAGCTCCAGTAATGACAACGACAGGATCACCTTATCCTGCAGTCCCTGCGTCCTCCTCCTCAAGAGACCAGGGACCACTGTGTATGGCCAAGAGGGGAACATGTGTGCGGGAGTGAGAGGAGGAGGAGGGTTATGTGTCCTCCTGCCCCAATCCCCCCCAGTCTTCCCCAATCACCCCCACCTGCCCCAGTCACTTATATTCTGCCCCAGTCACTCTCAGTCATCCCCAGTCACCCCTCATTTATACCTTTACTACTACACCCTCATCTGTACCTGTACTACTACACCCCTAATCCTCTATACCTCCACTACTACATCCCTTATCTGTACCTGTACTACTACACCCCTTATCCTCTATACCTCCACTACTACATCCCTTATCTGTACCTGTACTACTACACCCCTTATCCTCTATACCTCCACTACTACACCCTCATCTGTACCTGTACTACTACACCCCTAATCCTCTATACCTCCACTACTACATCCCTTATCTGTACCTGTACTACTACACCCCTTATCCTCTATACCTCCACTACTACACCCTCATCTGTACCTGTACTACTACACCCCTAATCCTCTATACCTCCACTACTACATCCCTCATCTGTACCTGTACTACTACACCCCTTATCCTCTATACCTCCACTACTACACCCTACCTAGAGAGGCACAGAGAAGATCTCCTTTACTATAAGGAGCACAGAGGGGGCTTGTCTACTACATGGGGGCACAGGGGGAGCACTGTTACACTGGGAAGCAATACAGTTGTTGTCTGAAACATCACTAAAATAGTATCTAATGCTGCAAGGAGAAAAATGTTCTGTTTATTTAGCAAAAAAGAAAAAAAAACCTTGAGATTTAAATCGAGAATCGTCCAAAAAAATTTAAAAATCGAGGTTTTATTTTTTGGCCATATCGCCCAGCCCTACCTGAGGTACCTGTGAAGTAGGGGCTCCGACAAGGGACACCATTGTGGAAACTACATGAAATGTGGTCCTGAGCCCACTCCATACACGTTTAAGTGGTTGTCCAATTTTTTTCTTTCAAATCATATATTTTTTTCAATATACATGTATTTCACGTTTTGGTCACTTACCTGTTTTATTCTGCTGAGGTAAGACTCTGTTTAGGAAAAAAAATAAATAAATTAATGGTGCTGCCCAGTTTAGTCATGGATCCCATTGATAGCTGAATGGGCCATATCTGGCATCAGTCATGTGAGCTGGAGTTCAGATCACACTGTCCAGGTATCTTACAGGTAAATGTACTGAGGAGGAGGAGGAGGAGGAGGAGAGATAAATCTGTGTATAAGAACCTCCCCCTCATGTCTGAGGAGAAGCTGCACTTATTCTCCTCACTGTCTCCTCTGTGTGTTTCTGTGTGTGTGTTTTTTTAACATCTAGCTTTATTAACAACATGACAAGGTTGCCTAGAGACAGTTTGGTGGCGGTTTTTTTTAACAGTTAACTTTATTAACAACATGACAGGATTACCTACAGACAATTGAGTGTTCTTTCTTGTTTTTTTTTTATTTTTATTTCCAGCACGACAAGGCCAGGGAGAGCAGAGATATACTATTATATAGACATTGTAAGGTTTATTAAACCTTGTGCAGGGGAGCAGAGGTCAGCTTTAATTTTTAGAGGTTTTCTTTAAATAATTGGTTGCTATGGGCAACTGCTTCACTGTTTATTTTCACAGGGTTTGACCAATCTCCCCCACAGTGAGGATGTTGATGGGCTAACCATAATAATACCACTACATATTATTATTATTATTATTATTATTATTATTACTTTTATTGTCCCATCATTCATCCATAATGCCAAGGGTCACATGATGTCTGTGATCACATGACTGCTCCATGTATAGTGCGTTGATCTATTCTATCTGCAGTCCATTACTTCAGGAGGCCCCTGAAGGGAGTCTGAAGCAATCACCGAGCCAAGGACAGCATCAGAGCGTCGCTGAGGCCCCAGCTAGTAAGTATGTCGGATCACCCCCCCCCCCCTACTGGGCCACCAATGATGTTTTTTTAACAGCACTTACATGCCACTGTCTGTTTTCACAGTGGCAATTAAATGCATACCTCCCAACTTTTGCAAAGAGCAAAGAGGGACATGTGCGCCGCGGTCCCCATAGCCACGCCCCCATAGCGACCCTCCATAGCCACGCCCCCATAGCAACCCTCCATAGCCACGCCCCCATAGCAACCCTCCATAGCCACTCCCCTACAGTCACCACATGCTGCTGACTGAATAGTGCCTTATATAGTATCCAATCCCCCCAAAAATGCCCTATATAGTATCCAATCCCCCATTATAGTGCCCCACATAGTATCCAATGCCCCCATATATGCCCCACATAGTATCCAATGCCCCCATATATGCCCGACATAGTATCCAATCCCGCACATAGTGCCCCACATAGTGTCCAATCCCCCACATAGTGTCCAATCCCCCACATAGAATCCAATCCCCCATATAGTGCCCCACATAGTATCCAATGCCCCCATATAGTGCCCCACATAGTAGCCAATGCCCCCATATAGAGCCCCACATAGTAGCCTATGCCCCCATATAGTGCCCCACATAGTAGCCAATGCCCCCATATAGTGCCCCACATAGTAGCCAATCCCCCCATATAGTTCCCTACATAGTAGCCAATCCCCCCATATAGTGCCCACATAGTAGCCAATCCCCACATAGTGCCCCACATAGTAGCCAATCCCCATATAGTGCCCCACATAGTAGCCAATCCCCACATAGTGCCCCACATAGTAGCTAATGCCCCATATAGTGCCCCACATATTATCCAATCCCCCATATAGAGCCCCACATAGTAGCCAATCCCCCCATATAGTGCCCCACATAGTAGCCAATCCCCCATAGAGTGCCCACATAGTAGCCAATGCCCCCATATAGTGCCCCACATAGTAGCCAATCCCCCATATATGCCCACATAGTAGCCAATCCCCCATATATGCCCCACATAGTAGCCAATCCCCCATATATGCCCCACATAGTAGCCCATCCCCCATATATGCCCCATAGTAGCCAATCCCCCATATAGTGCCCCACATAGTAGCCAATCCCCCATATAGTGCCCCACATAGCCAATCCCCCATATAGTGCCCCACATAGTAGCCAATGCCCCCATATAGTGCCCCACATAGTAGCCAATGCCCCCATATAGTGCCCCACATAGTAGCCAATCCCCCATATAGCGCCCCACAGAGTAGCCAATCCCCCCATATATGCCCCACATAGTAGCCAATACCCCCCATTAGTGTGGCCCCAGCGGAAAAAACAATAAACCAGTAACTCACCTGTCCTCCGGTCCCAGCAGCTCCTCTCCCGGCAGAGCGCGCACTCCCGTCATCCTCCGGGGCGGGCAGCGGAGTACAGAGTCACTGACTGTGCCGGAAGTGACCTGCAGCCTCTATATGAATTACTTCCGGTACTGTCAGTGACTCTGTACTCCGCTGCCCGCCCCGGAGAATGACGGGAGTGCGCGCTCTGCCGGGAGAGGAGCTGCTGGGACCGGAGGACAGGTGAGTTACTGGTTTATTGTTTTTTTCGCTGGGGCCACATATATTGCGGGACACTGGGGGCCGTTCCGGGACCGCGGGACAGCACCCCGAAAACGGGACTGTCCCGCGAAATCCGGGACGGTTGGGAGGTATGTTAAATGGTTAAATAGCCGACACAAGGAGCCGGGTACAGAAAAGGCTCATGCCTTAAAGGGGTAGTGCGGCGCTATGAAATTATTCACAAAATAACACACATTACAAAGTTATACAACTTTGTAATGTACGTTATGTATGTGAATCGCCCCCTTCCCCGTGTTCCCCCACCCACGCACATGGACCCAGAAGTGTAGTGTACCATACATAACTGACGCACGCCGACCCCCCTCCCCGATCTTCTGTCAACGACATAATCTTCGGGAGGCCGGCCGAATCGCTGCAGCCGTCCCTGATGCCAGCCCCCCTCTGCCGCGTCATTGGCTGCTTACCCGCGATTGGCTGAGCATAACTGTGCTCAGCCAATCGCATCTGAGATAGATAGATAGATAGATAGATAGATAGATAGATAGATAGATAGATAAGAAATTCAGAATGATAGATAGATAAGAAATTCAGAATGATAGATAGATAAGAAATTCAGAATGAATGCAGCACTCGGGATTTTTGGGGAAATAAACACGTTGTGTTGAATTCTATCCCATGAGTGCTGCGGTATTCTTCTGATTTAGATAGATAGATAGATAGGAGATAGATAGATAGGAGATTAGATAGATAGATAGACAGATAGATAGATAGATAGATAGATAGATAGATAGATAATAGATAGATAGGAGATTAGATAGACAGACAGACAGACAGATAGATAGATAGATAGATAGATAGATGATAGATAGGAGATAGATAGATAGATAGATAGATAGATGATAATATAAATAGATAGGAGATAGATAGATAGATAGATATGCAAAAAAGGGGTCCGTGGAGCCTCAGTTACGAGTCTCAAAACACGGGAATAGCCAGATATCCCTCTCTCCAGAGAAGGAAGCCCATTGCCAAGGGGCGCCTCCTAGTGGGGAGAGCACCAAACCACCCTGATACGTAGTCCCTCAGGTCCTCACTCTGTTGCGAGCTTTGGGACCTAAATAGGGAAACACCAGGGTGGCCCCTGTAAGTCAAAGTCTAACTCTGTGGCGAGTATAACGACATAAGACAAGGGTTACCAAGGCTAGGCATCCATCCACAGACTGCAGTTTCGGGGTATTTGCCCCTCGTCAGTGTGGAGCAGGATTCTGGCTACTGGGGCAATGGTAAATAGACCAACAAAACACAACAATCACTGAACTCAGGGAGAACAGTGAAAAATTCCAATGGAGTACTCATTTACGAGTCTCCATTGATTGTCCCATACAAAATTTGAATATGCAAAAAAGGGGTCCGTGGAGCCTCAGTTACAAGTCTGAAAACACGGGAATAGCCAGATATCCCTCTCTCCAGAGAAGGAAGCCTCCTAGTGGGGAAAGCACCAAACCACCCTGATACGTAGTCCCTCAGGTCCTCACTCTATTGTGAGCTTTAGGACCTAAATAGGGAAACACCAGGGTGGCCCCTGTAAGTCAAAGTCTAACTCTGTGGCGAGTATAACGACATAAGACAAGGGTTACCAAGGCTAGGCATCCATCCAAAGACTACAGTTTTGGGGTATTTGCCCCTCGTCAGTGTGGAGCAGGATTCTGGCTACTGGGGCAATGATAAATAGACCAACAAAACAATCACTGAACTCAGGGAGAACAGTGAAAAATTCCAATGGAGTACTCATTTTTCACTGGAAATGAATTTTTCACTGTTCTCCCTGAGTTCAGTGATTGTTGTGTTTTGTTGGTCTATTTATCATTGCCCCAGTAGCCAGAATCCTGCTCCACACTGATGAGGGGCAAATACCCCGAAACTGCAGTCTGTGAATGGATGCCTAGCCTTGGTAACCCTTGTCTTATGTCGTTATACTCGCCACAGAGTTAGACTTTGACTTACAGGGGCCACCCTGGTGTTTCCCTATTTAGGTCCTAAAGCTCGTAACAGAGTGAGGACCTGAGGGACTACGTATCAGGGTGGTTTGGTGCTCTCCCCACTAGGAGGCACCCCTTGGCAATGGGCTTCCTTCTCTGGAGAGAGGGATATCTGGCTATTCCCTTGTTTTGAGACTCGTAACTGAGGCTCCACGGACCCCTTTTTTGCATATTCAAATTTTGTATGGGACAATCAATGGAGACTCGTAAATGAGTACTCGATTGGAATTTTTCACTGTTCTTGCTGAGTTCAGTGATTGTTGTGTTTGTAGATAGATAGATAGATATAGTGAAGGCGAGTGGCACTACAGGTTGCAGCGATTTAGGTGCCAGCTGGCTTGGTTCAGACCACGAACCTTAATCCAAATAGCAAGAGATGACCAGCGGCACACCAGTTACGTGGAATAAAACGTGAAGATTTATTGTGGATCAAAACATCTCAACAGGTGCAACACAGTCTAGCACGACGTTTCGGCGGGGATCCGCCATTTTCAAGTGCAAAGTAGTGAACTCAGTGCTCATTTAAATATACACACACATGATTATGAAAACACACGTGATTGGTGGACATGATCTGTCAATCTCTGTAAGGGACCAATTGGTCCAAAGTGATAGTTAATCATTGGAAAGTGCTTACTGGTGCGATTATTTGAGATACATAGTATTACGGAGATTGACAGATCATGTCCACCAATCACGTGTGTTTTCATAATCATGTGTGTGTATATTTAAATGAGCACTGAGTTCACTACTTTGCACTTGAAAATGGCGGATCCCCGCCGAAACGTCGTGCTAGACTGTGTTGCACCTGTTGAGATGTTTTGATCCACAATAAATCTTCACGTTTGATTCCACGTAACTGGTGTGCCGCTGGTCATCTCTTGCTATTGAGATAGGAGATAGATAGATAGATAGATAGATAGATAGATAGATAGATAGATAGATAGATAGGAGATAGATAGATAGATAGATAGATAGATAGATAGATAGATAGATAGATAGGAGATAGATAGATAGATAGATAGATAGATAGATAGATAGATAGATACGCAAAATGCCAAATGTTTCTGTACAGATTATCCAACACTATGATGATAAATCAGATTTTTATTGCTTTTGCTGAGAGCTTTAACATTTTGGCTTTTAGGGCAACTTCATGCAGATCTGCCATCACCAGTACTCGAATCAGCTGCTCAGTGATGGCGGCGGGGCTCATATCAGCCTGTCTGTGTGTTCTCCAAAGGTTTAACACTTGCAGGATTTTCTCTGGAAACTGTAGAGATCTGACAGAGACATTACACATGGTATTATTATGTGACATTATACAGGGTGATACTGTCCTAATTCGCATTGTCATCACCTACTATCACAAAATTCACAAATGTCCCTTCTCCAGGGATCAGGCATCTCATTCAGATCTGTATCCTCCTTTATAGTGAACAATATTATAATAATTACTGTATATTCTTGTATATAGGAGCAGTATTATAGTAGTTATGATCCTGTATATAGGAGCAGTATTATAGTAGTTATATCCCTGTATATAGGAGCAGTATTATAGTAGTTATATCCCTGTATATAGGAGCAGTATTATAGTAGTATATCCCTGTATATAGGAGCAGTATTATAGTAGTTATGAATGAAACACAAGAGAATAGTGCCCGCACTATCGGTGTATAGGGCTAGTGCAGGGGCGTAACTACCACTATAGCAGCCATAGCGGCTGCTATGGGGCCTGCCGCATCAGGGGGCCCCATGGCCTGCTCCTGCAATACACTGGGCCCCCTTAGCCGTCATCATTTGCAGCACCGGGTGGCCCTGCTGGTCTCCTGGGTTTTGCAAATGTCCCTTTAACTGCAAGCACTATTGACCAGAGCTAGCAGTTATGTAGTTATGACTTCACTTGACCGTTTAGTGGTCAGTCGGGGGGGGGGGGGGGGCAATCAAAAGTTTGCTATGGGGCCCAGCCATTTCTAGTTACGCCCCTGGACTAGTGGATGCAGGCGAGATGTCTATGGATAGACATACACAATCAGTGTGTCAGACTAGATCCGGGGTGCAACGGCAGAAAGCACAGTAGTAAAGTGGCACAAGCAGGAAGAAGCAAAAAATCCGAAGCACTCACCGGGTAGTAGTAGTCTTCAGTAGTTTATTACATGAATCATCACAGGGAGGGGAGAAGATGGAGGAGGTGCGGGAGCGCTCCAGGCCTGGCTAGACGAAGGGAGGAGTCCCGAAATAGCTATCCCAGGTGATGCGCCTGCACCTCCATTGATCCACCTTCCCCTCCCTGCTATGGTTTCCACGTAATAAACTTCTGAAGACATCAACTGGTGAGTGCTGGACTTTCTCTCCTTGTCATTATAGTAGTTATATTCTTGTATATAGGGAGCAGTATTATAGTAGTTATGCGGTTCAGGGAAGAAACAGAGTGCTGCACCTCACACCTATGGCTGATACTAGTGCCCCTAGGCTAAATAAAAAACACATCAGAATTTTGTGTATGAATTGATCAAGCCACACTGCCCCATGTACCTCGTGCCGGTATCTGATACACATGGGTCCCTACACTAAGTCCACACCGTGCCAGTCAGTGGCTACCAACCAGGCACGCACAGTCAGGGAACGGGGGCCATGGGACGGCCCTGCGACCCCCATGCCACAGGACCAGACCCAAAAACACCACACCAGAACCCGGCCAGCACCGCCGGCGGAGAAGGTCGCCCCCAAACCATACCATATACCATATCCATACTTGTGTCGTTTGGGGGCAGCCTTCCCCGCCGGTGGTGCTGGCTGGGTTTTGGTGGGGCTTTTTGGGTCTGGTCCTGTGACATTGGGGTTGCAGGGCCGTTCCATGGCCTCCCTTCCCTGCATGTGCACGCTTTGCGGGGTTGGCGGTCGCTGACCGACACGGTGTGGAGTTAGCGTAGGGACCCGTGTGGACCAGAGGACCTGCGCGGTGGTACACGGGGCAATATGGCTTGATCAATTCATATACAGACACTCTGGTGTTGATTTTTAATATAGGCCTAGAGGCATTAGTATCAGCCATAGATGGGATGTGCAGCCATTCCATTCTCTCCAGTTCGTATTATAGTAGTTATATCCCTGTATATAGGAGCAGTATTATAGTAGTTATATTCCTGTATATAGGAGCAGTATTATAGTAGTTAGTATAGTATACAAAGTTGTGCAGCTGTGACACACCCACTGGCGCATCATCAAACCAGTAGACTGGGGTCTGATGATGCGCTAGTAGTGCTAATATAGCTCCCATAATCAGTCCCATCTGTGGTGGACTTGGATACTAAATAAACTAGCACATCCCCGATGGTGCAGGGCAGTACAGTGATTAGTGTTACTGTCATTTTGTGCGCTGAAATAATAAATGAGACTGAATTCAGAATCTTAGTGATTTCAAAGCAATTTCCTTTCTTACCGATTCTTCACTATGGCTTTGACATCTTCATCATTAACATGAAGTTTCTTGCAGAAAAACGTAAAATCTTCCATGAATACCTTACGAGAGACTAATCTGAAGATTTTCTGCATGATCCTGTCTAGAATAGATAATTATAGAACTAGTGAAGAAATGAAGAATACAAATAGGGTGACAAAATACCTTTATAGGGTAGCTTCACATGTACAGGATTCGACTAAATAACTGAACACAACACCAAATCTGCTGCGGATCCTGTATGTGTGAACACACCTTTAAAAAAAAAAAAAAAAAAAAAAAAACTTGTGGAAAACTGAATTTGATGCAAACTATAAATGAGGAAACCTGACAAAAGTTTGGGTTCACACCCGAACTATCGTCATTTTAAATTCCAGTGCAAACCTGATCTTTTGGCTCATCTCTGATACAAACATGTGATCACATCTTACATTAGCATCACCAGCCATGATATCACTGGTTCTTTTATTTATAGCTGTAATTATTCATCAATAATCTGAGCACAAAGTATCAAAAAATGTTGTATGCTTGGCCATTTGCAGTCTAGACATTTACTGTCCTAAGAGAGGAAGTGGTTACCCAAGAGTAGAAATTGTCAGCCATTTTGGCTCCCATGCAGGGTCGTAAGTCGGTGGCTGGTCCCCATAGCAATATGTTAAATGCTACATCATATACCGGCTCCATGTGATTGCTAATGTGATGCCACACTTGCACTTGTTGGCCGGGTCATATAAAATAAAACTCTATGGTCTGAAAATTAATCGGTTTATTCCATTCCAGACATATTCTGTTGCCCCAAAGATATATACCATGTGTGCTCAATATACTGTGCAGACAGAATCCCTCAGAAGCAAAATCCCCAAATCAATTGAGACCCCAGACCAGATCCTTTAAAGAGACTCTGTCAGTAGGATTATGTTGTCCTATCTCAGGGTAGTATAAACTAGTGACAGAGAAGCTGAACAGAATGATGTATCACTTACATTGTTCTGTGCAGCTGATCCAGAGATCTCCTCCTGACTAACATGGACAATAAGTAGTCCTCTCCATTATGTGCATGAGCTCAGTAGTCCTGGATATTCATGAGAAGCAGAAAATTCCGCACACCAGCTGCTAATTGGCAGTTATCTGCCCATGCTGGTTATAGTCATTCAACTGTCAATCAGCAGCTAGAGGGCGGGAGAGGGGTGTGGCAAGAACCCTATTCTCCTGCGTATTAGGAGAATAGCTGATCAAAAAGATAGTAGTATTACACCGATCTATTAAGCATTTCTGTCACTAGTTTATGTTAGACTCATTTAAGACGGCATAAACCTAGTAACAGATTCCTTTTAAATGGTCGCTGTCATTAGGAAGAATTTTTGATATGTCCTAGAGACCAGTTAGGTGGTGTTTACTGTATATATTGTGACCAATTAGGAAAATAATTTGGGAGAAGTCCAAGCTGAATACATTCTCTCTCGGTCATCTCCAGGCTCATTATCCTGATCGGTCATGGTTTGAACAGTTTCGGACTATTTCAGAGTCCCTCAGTAACATACTGCACCTTCCAGCAGGTCAGCCGCCTGTAAATAACGCCCAATGGGATACACTGCTTTCCCTTCGCACACAAGACGAGGAGGTTTGGTCATAGGATTGTCATCCAGACTGATCTCCTTCAGGTTCTTTAGACGGTGGATGTCGCCGGGTAATGATGTCAGCTTGTTGCCTACATAGGTTTAGAGAGAATTTGCAAAATTGGAGAATGAATTCTTATGGAAAATATGAAGATGAAACAGAATAGAAGCAAATACTTATATGGTATATATAGGCTATGTATGGTCTAAATCCTGCTCTCCACTGCTTTAGTCGGGAGATATTTTACTGCAACTTACACTTGTTCTTAGTGTCTTCCTATGAGATAAAGATCATGGTTGACTTGCCATAAATGCAGTAATTCCAGTCATGTCTAAATTCTTCTGTCTTACAACTTTTTCCGCTGGAAGATTATACATTTAAACTTAGGTAATTCTGCACTTGTAATGCAACTCAGTGTAGAGTCCTAACATTTATTATGAAGGTTGGATATTATTTCCCATTGGAGATGGTCTTCCGGCTATGTCCATAAAGACATGGTTGGGTGAGTCTGATTGACCTCCAGCTCATGCTGACGAATACTGTCCTGGATGAATGGGCAAACATTCCCACAGCCACCATCAGAATCATGTAGAAAGTCTTCTCAGAAGAGGAAGGAGGGCTGGTATATATGCAAAGAGGGGGCAACTAAATAGTGATGCCTATGGATTTAGATATAATTAGACAGCACTCTTTCTTATCTCCAAGATATCTGTGACCCCCGACTCAAATTAGCAAATATGAGCATTGAAAACCATAGATTTCCAATGTGTTCTACTGATTAGGATATCTGAAAATTAATTAAAGTCACAACTAGTGTTGAGTGGGTTTGCCAAACCGTTTGACTTTGACCTGAACGCTTAGTATTTGACTCCCAGCAGCTGGAGAAGTTGGATGCCAACCTAGGTCTGCCAGGAAAACATGGATACAGCCTATGGCCTAAGTTTCTTCAGCCACCGGAAGTCAAATGCCAAGCGTCCAGGTCGACAAATCCAAATCCACTCAAAGCTACCCACAACCCGACTAATGATGGCCATATATATCACAATTTGGCCAGGACCCAGTCATACCATTCAGGCTGATGTGCTGGAGTCCCTCAATGGCTGAAACAGATTCAGGAAGACAGGAGAGCTGATTATTTGAAGCTGTAATATTGATCAGATTTTTCATTACTCCGATGCTTTCTGGAATGGTTCTTATGGCGTTGTGAGAAATATCCAGGTTCTTGAGATTGTTCATTAAGCATAATTCTTCGGGAAGGTCTAAAATCTAAAGAAAAGCAGAGTAATAAAGGAATATTAGTTATTCTGAACTCTGTTTCCTGGTGTTCAGAGCTGAATTCACAACTTTGGTGGCTTAAGAGCTGAAATCAAAAATTAGATTCTTAAAAAAAGTTTTTCTAACCACAAGGCCAGTGTGGTGATATTTTTACATTTATAGTTGATTGCAATGATGACCTTAAAAAAATTCATGGCCCAACCAATCATTGAACATCATTCAAATAATATTTAGAGTTTCCTATTAATGGACTAAAAAGTTGTATAACAGACTAGGCATCCAAGCGTCCTTTCACAAGGGCCAATTAAAGGGGTTAAAGGGATTAGAGCTTCCATCTTCACCAGCCACTGGGAGTCAAATGTCGAATGTTAGGGGTTTCGCGAACCCAAACTTAATGAAAATTCTCTTATCTCTAATACAAGTTAATGGAGTTTTGTTTAGTCTGACTAGAATACAACTAAATTTTACCTTCATGCCACTGTCATGCCTGATGTGTAGAGTTTCCAGAGATAAGACACGGCACACTTCCTTTGGGAAAACCTTGAAGTTATTATTGGAAAGGTCAAGCTCCTTTAGTGCCTCCAGCTGACGGACCTGCACAGGTACAGACTGAATCTGATTCCCCGACAGGTTGAGTCTCTGAAGACTTTGTAAGCCACACAATTCAAGAGGAAAACACGTCATCTTATTACAGTGAAGGAGAAGATCACATAAGGACTTCATGTCGGACACATTCGGTGGGACACCTTGAATCTCGTTCTTGCTAAGATCCAAGTAAATGAGCTGGTGAAGCGAACAGATGTAACTGGAGAACTCCTGTAACTTATTTCCACTGATCTCGAAGACTTGTAGCTTCGAGTTGTAAATGATACTTTGCGGAATTTCTTGAATTCCATTATGATTGAGGTTTAAATGTAGCAAATCCACCATGGAGGACAAAGCTTGGGGGAATTCAGTCAGTTGGTTACCTCTCAAGTCCAATGTGGTTATTTGTGAACAGTTGTTCAGTTCAATTGGAAGGTAAAGTAGGTGGTTGTCCGCACAAGCCATTACCGATAGGTACTTCAGGTGCCCCAGTTGCTCAGGTAGGACCTCCAATGCGTTTTGGCCAACATGAAGCTCTGTCAAGTTGGTTAGCTTATGGATCTTTTCAGGAAGGGAACACAATTGGTTGCCGGTCAGGGTTAAAGTCTTTATACATTGGCAGCCGCACAGCTTTTGGTTGATAACCTGAAATAAGTTATTGGCGATGGAAAGAACTTTGAGTTGTTGCAGCCGCTCAATCTTATCTGATAATCCAGTTAGCCGGTTGTCATCAATGATCAGTTCTTCCAGATTGGTCAAGTTATATAGCTGTATTGGCAAGAATGCGATCTGATTCTTACTTAGCGAGAGTTCTCGGAGGTTCTTCAGGTCCCCAATTTCTTTTGGAAGATTCTTGATCTGGTTACCGCAAAGGGAGAACTTTACTAGTTGTGGGAGCCTGAAGATGCATTTGGGTAGCGTCGACATCTGATTGTGGTCTAGGTTGAGCACGTGAAGGTTCTTGAGGTTGGCCATTGACTCTGGCAACGACTTCAGGTGGTTTCCGCTCAGCCCCAGGATCTGTAGGGTTGTCAGACTTCCAATACATGAAGGTAATTGTGTCAGTTGATTATGGGACACAAAGAGCTGTCTGATGTGTTGGAAGCGTGAGATGTCATCTGGAAGGCTTGGTATAAGGTTATGGCTTAGGTTTAAGGCTTGGAGTTGAGATAGATGACCTATATCTGGAGGTAGACACTTTAGCATGTTTCTATCCATGGACAATATCTCTAGTTTGAGAAGACATTGTAGATCTGGTGGCAGCTCCTTGATTGCGTTGTTGTTGAGTTGTAAACACTTTATGTCTGGAGATCTGAGGACGTCTTCCGGTATCTCGGTCAACTGCTTCCCATTCAGGTTGAAGACTGTGAGACCTTCAGATAACATGGTGGATAACTGGAATTTACCACATCAAGACAGTCATGGGACTAACGTCTTCTTGTCTATGACCTGTAAATTATAACAAATATTGAGATCTTTTTTAATAGTACAATAAACTGGTAACCTTAGATATAAAGATGTAGATACCACCACTGTAACTGAAACAATTATAAATAGTCTTACAGTTTTTCAAAAGTTTACATTGTACTGGGTCTTAGTCCTGAGACCTGCCGTGATCGACAGTTATAACTGGATGAAGCACAAGGCCAACTGCTTCACTCCCTGGCATGTGCCCAACTAACTGATTACAGGAAATTGGCTTCATTATAAGTCTATGGAGTCAGTCTCTTGTAATAGAGTAGGCAGCCGGGGAGTGAGGGGAGTGATCATAACTAATGATTGCAGCAGGTCTCTGGACTGAAAACCGATGCAAACTAAACTTTTGACAAAGTTTTTACAAATGACACTAGTACTTTGAGTGCCGCAATCCCTTTTTTTTGAACCGCCGCCTGGTTCCCTCACACGGCGTTGGTCTTTTCCCGAGCACCGGCCCAGCATGAAGCACTGGGGGCTGGCTCGCCGGCCCCCAGTATGACAAAAGCCCCTTCCCTCTATGACGCGGCGCCGTTAGAATCAATGGAGTTGCGTCACAAAGGGGAGGGGAGATCATCACACTGAAGGCCAATTTCTTAAATGTTTACTTTAAAATTTTTAATTTTTTACAGGCACAAAAAATAATAATCTAAAACAGGTGGTATAGCTAATCTTCTCATGTCGTTTGATTATTGGTTATCACTAGAGATGAGCGAACCGGGTTCGGGTTCGAGTCGACCCGAACCCGAACGTTCAGTATTTGATTAGCGGTGGCTGCTGAACTTGGATAAAGCTCTAAGGTTGTCTGGAAAACATGGATACAGACAATGACTATATCCATGATATCCACATAGCCTTAGGGCTTTATCCAACTTCAGCAGCCGCCGCTAATCAAATGCCGAAAGTTTGGCTCGGATCGACTCGAGCATGCTCCAGGTTCGCTCATCTCTAGTTATCACTATTTGTATGGGACATTTACTAAGCAGAAAGTGTATGACCCCAGGTAACAATGCCTGTAGTTACTGTAATGACAGAATTGGCACTTACCGGGATAGTTTAGTAGGACAATTCCAGAACCATGCTGTATAGTGGTCGCTCCAGCACAGGATCTCATAGAGCACAGGATCTCATAGAGCACAGGATCTCATAGAGCACAGGATCTCTCATAGAGCACAGGATCTCTCATAGAGCACAGGATCTCTCATAGAGCACAGGGCCTCTCATACAGCACAGGGTCTCTCATAGAGCACAGGATCTCATAGAGCACAGGATCTCTCATAGAGCACACGATCTCTCATAGAGCACACGATCTCTCATAGAGCACAGGATCTCATACGGCACAGGATCTCTCATACGGCACAGGATCTCTCCTACAGCACAGGATCTCTCCTACAGCACAGGATCTCATATGGCACAGGATCTCATACGGCACAGGATCTCATACACTGAAGTGCCTGGAGACACAAGCAGATGATCACTATGGAGAGCTGTACATAAACACTCACCGCCACAATCAGCTATGTTGATCTGTTTGCACGGACTGCGGTCAGCAGGTAATAACTTGTATTATCGCCCATCCCAGACCATTCATTCCCATAGAACTTACAATACCAGTTTGTCAGCTGCCAACATTAAACCCTGGCATGGCGGCCCCTGGAGTAGCCCTGAGGATTGTGTATGTGACCGGGGATCAGCAGCCAGTAAACACATTCATTCCAAGCCTTCCCCTAGCAACCCTCCCTGCAAGGGTCTACAGTGCACAATGCCTTCCTGCCATAGAGATTCTACAGAGACCCTTTATATCCTGGGAACACAGGACTGATATATACACATCTCACTGCTGATCCCAATACTTCCTATCAATAACATATAAATAAATCCACAATAAATGCAAATCCTGGAATTGTCGCCAATATAATCAGTTTTATCCATCCTCTAAAAATCTGACCGACAACCAATATGGCGGCTATAACAATACTTACCCGACTTTCCCCGACTCCCGGTGGACCGCTGTAGCCCTGTTCTAAGGGGCCTATTTAGCATTTGTGCATTTTTTTAGGCCTTGGGTACTTTTTACTTGCTGCACAAACACTCACAGACATTGCTCACAATGTATCACTAGCCGCGCAGGTCTTAATGAATCTGCACATTTTTTGTCCAATTTTATATTAGGCTGGGTTCACACTAGGTTTTTTTTTCATCCATTTTTTTTATCCGTTATTGCAAAAAACAGCTGAAAAAACTGATTCATTTGTGAGCATATGTTTGGATCCGTTTTTCCATTGACTTCCATTATAAGAAAAACGGATCAAAATACATTTTTGTGTATGTTAAGAAAAAAAAAAAGATGCCTTTTGATCTTCTTTTTTTTTTTTTTTTTTATAATGGAAGTCAATGCAAAAATGGATCAAAATGGATGCACAAAAATGCATCTGTTTTTTCATCAGTTTTTTTTGCAAAAATGGATGAAAAAAACATAGTGTGAACACGGTCTAAGCAATTTCTTTGGTTAAATAACTACACCAAGGTCTGGCTGGAGCACTGATGCACAATGGTTTTTTTTTTTTTTTTGCACATGAGAAATTTGTCAAAACAAAGTAGCTAACTTAAACCACCTGCCTTCAGAGAAAAAATAATCAAAAATGGCACAGCTGATGTAAACTGTTTAAAAATAGCGCAATATGCTACATATATGATGTGTAAAAATTATAACATCCTGCAAAAACATAAAATACGCCAGAATGACAGAACACAAAGAATTATAATTATGCCCCTAAGGCTGTGTTCACATTGTACGTTTTCGTTATCTTTGTTTTGATTAAGAAACATGGAAGTTTATCCGTCCACCACCTCTACGCCACCAACCACATCCCCTAATGCCATTTAAATGGCGCTGTTGGTTTTTGCCACAGCATCTAAATGGTTAAATAGCCAACATGGTGATCACCCTGCGTCGGCTATTAGTGGCCGAGTGTCATTCTTCTCGATATCACATTAATGGCCCCTGACTGAGAATAAACGTTACGGCTCGTTAAGGGGTTAATATTTCTGGTGATCATTCACCTATGAGATAGAAGATAAGAGGAAACAATAGCTGACACTCAGAAGGGTTACCGTCTCTTTAAAGGGGTGTTCCGAGTTTCTGTTCTACAACAATGCAGTGAGCTCCAGCCTGTTGTGTATACATTGTACATAGTGACGGAATGCATCTAATTTTTAGCATCTCAGGTTTTCCTTAAAGGGATATTCCGAGTTGCATTCGTATTCTAAGCATGTATGCAGCCTGGTGCAAAACATAACAAAGTATACTAAACCAAAAATACAAGTTAGAGTACCCCTTTAAGGAAAAGCTGAAATGCAAAATAGTCTATGCATTCTGTGACTATGTACTATACAGGTACAGCCAGTGTATATACAGCAGCAGGAGAGGCTGAAGATCACTGCATTAGTGTATACCAGTAAGCTATATACTATATAAAGCACAACAGCACCGCCCCCTGGTAAAAGAAATTATAGCAGCCAATAATACAGCTCCAATCCTGGAGATCAGTAATATAATATGATCAGTAAGGTACAGCAGACACATCTTATAGCCCATATCCATAGTACGTCCTTGTCTCCAGACACTAGCAGAAGCTTCGCTATGAGGCGGGCCTATGTCAGGTCAAGAGGGGCGAGATATACACACGTATACAGCACACAGTTAGATTTATAACCAAAAGGTGTCTATATTTCTGCAACCTATACAAATAACTTTTTTGGGCCAGGTTCACACGCTGTATGACACCGGACGTTCTGTGACCCCGGCCGTGTCACAGAACAGCTGGTGTCAGTGAAGATCATCCTGGCCGGCACTGTGAACTTCATTTTTGCTGAATTTGGATGCGGGACCACCTGTATGTGTCCACGTCCCAATTCACTGTAGCACACAATAGAAAGTCCAGCTGGAGCCGCACTCTCCATTGTGTGAGCTGTCAGTGTTATGTGGCCGTTTTTTAGTTTTTTGTGCAGCTGCTAGGAATCTCGGCCGGAGAGTATACTATGTGTATACACTCCGGCTGGGATTCCATTGACTACAGCGTAACATAAAATTTCAATTAATCACAGCCGTTGTTGGAAATCGCTTTTAGGCTATGTTCACACAACGTAATTTTTCTATTAATATAGAAACATAGAAGATTGTCGGCAGAAAAAGACCACTGGGTCCATCTAGTCTGCTCTTTAAGTATTTTAAGAAAGAAAATACTAAAAAGGCAGACTAGATGGACCCAGTGGTCTTTTTCAGCCGACAATCTTCTATGAAGTAACTTTGCAGTCTTGACAAAGATCTACGGTTTTATGGTCTACCGCTCATATACAAAGCTGTGTTTCCATGGTTACAGACTACAAACAACCCTGCGTAGTCTGATCCTGCAGTCACATTACTTCCTGTCTGGCGGAACTGTGCTGTGTGTCCTCTCTCACTGAAAACTAGACTAAGACTGAACCCACTTTCTCCACCAGTTTAACTCCTCCTACAGGGGCTATTCTAAACCCTCCTGTGAGTTGTGGGGCTGAGTGTGGGTAAGAGAGAGGAAGAAGAGGATAAGAGAGATAGAAAGAGCACCTGTGAGTGGTCAGCACATGACATAAACAATTAACCCTTTTGCTTCAGCTGTGCACATAAAACACAAAGACAGTTGTGACACCTAGTGGGGAAAACAAAGTACTTCATCTCCCACTTTTATCTGAGTGTACGACTTACTGGTGTGCACATACAACAACACCCATGATGGGACACCACAGTTTCAGCTCCGGAGATCCCGGAGATCAATTTCTCCCCTGCCCCTGCTGTCTTCCCGATTTTATAATTCGCCGGACTTCTCCTTTAACATATTGAATGTACAGTATATTAGGAAAAAGTATAGGAAAGAAGGAGGTGTGTCCACAGGATCAAGCTACACAGGGTTGGTTTGTAGTCTGTTACCATGGAGACAAAAAGCTCTACGCAAGTACAATGTCATTTTAAACAATTTCCCTCCATAGCCTGTGTGATTCTTAAAGGGAACAATGACGTTTAATCCCCCCGTGTGGCAGGGAGAGATGGGCAGGTAGTCATCTGGGTGGCTCCCCGCCTGTGTCTAGTCACTGCTTTCTGCCTGTCACTCATCCTCGCCGCGCTGGGTGAGAGTGGTGACTAGACACAGGCGGGGAGCCGCCCAGATGACTACCTGCCCATCTCTTCATGTCCTGGGGTATAAAGCTGCTGCTGCAGCTGCTGCCGGTATGTGCCACGAGCTGCACAGGAGCTTTATAGACCGCACCAGGGAACCGAATCCGTCCAATGGGGCTGATTGTTCCCTTTAAAACCTGGAGTATATGGTTCTTCTGAACCCCCTATAGATATATATGCCACCTTTAACATTTATTCCCCTAGACGCCTGGAGTATCCCCTTATACACAGCGTTACCCGCAATCACTTTCCAATACAGAACAAACCCTCACTGGGTCTTTCTGAGAGTAAAGCTCTGACCTTGTTATACTGTCTATTGATACTTTGTATAGGTTTAGAGACAATAACAGGAGGATTTATTGCATCTTATTCTCTTAGCGATTAAACTCACATATACAATTTGTAACAATTATATGGAAATTATATTTATAGAAAAACAACCAATTCCTTGGATTTTACCATGGTTTATAGAAGAAGTGTGACTTTACCATGTCTGACCACTAGATGTCAGCAGATAAGTGCAGGTCAATGCTTTTAACCTTTTACTTTCCTTCTTTTTCACTTTAGTTTTTTTCTTCCTCACCTTCCTAGAGCCATAATTATCTTATTGCTCTGTCAGCGTAGCCGTATGAGGGATTTATTTCCGCCGGACAAGTTGTAACATTAATACTACTATAATATTTTGTACAATAAAAATTATATATATCTCCTGAATGTATGAGCATACCCTTTCTGGCACAGATGCACCCACAGGGGGGGGGAGTCTGATATATATCGGAGGGTCTAAATATGACAGGATTGCCGATTGTACCTGTTCTTACTCACGGTTGCCATTTACCTATATAAAACTCCTTTTTTCCATGTTAGAGGCCTCCATAGCCTTCAGCAAATATTTTGCCCGAATCTCCATGTACAAGAGCTGTTTGTGCCGTTTACAACCAGAATCACTACTTACATAGTACTGAGCCCTCCCTTCATTTGCAGTATGTACATACATATCAGGTTCTGGGAATTAGTCGCTCTCAGTCTCTATATATACAGATACAGAGAAGAAGTTAATCTCCAGCTACTGATTATAACTACATCAGGGGGATCGGCCACCTTTGGCTGAATAGATCTTTATTCTCAAAGCAACATTCGAAAAAGGAAAACCCGCCCCCCTGTACATGCTGTGTGTATAGTCAGAGAACGTACTGTAAGGTCCAGGCCCGTCCGAGCACGACTCACTAACATCCATCATAATTGCGGGAACAGGGATTGCTTATTCAATAAGAAGGTATACAAGAGTGTAATAGGCATCTATAGAAGATGTATGATGAATATGGGATATACATGAGTGGTTATAAGATTACATGCACTGTAACACCCATCTGGTCAATTAAGGACAGTGCAGAGACCATTTACTGCAATAGACAGCGAGCTGCTATCTATCTATCTATCTATCTATCTATATATATACAGTGATGCCTTGAATTAGGAGCATAATTCGTTGCGGGATGGCGCTTGTAATCCAAATCCACTCTTATACCAAGGCAAGTTTTCCCATAAGAAATCACTGACATGCAGAAAATATAATAATCTTTCATTCTGAATAACATGTAAAACAGATGAAACAAACAATGAGAAGCAGCAGAATCTGTGACATTATAAGTTACTGTACAGTATAGCAATCAGCATGTGGTATATAATGTATAGTAACTGTATAACCCTGATAACACAGCAGCTGGATATGTGATATTATAAGTTACTGTACAGTATAGCAATCAGCATGTGGTGTATAATGTATAGTAACTGTATAACCCTGATAACACAGCAGCTGGATATGTGATATATAAGTTACTGTACAGTATAGCAGCATGTGGTGTATAATGTATAGTAACTGTATAACCCTGATAACACAGCAGCTGGATATGTGATATATAAGTTACTGTACAGTATAGCAATCAGCATGTGGTATATAATGTATAGTAACTGTATAACCCTGATAACACAGCAGCTGGATATGTGATATTATAAGTTACTGTACAGTATAGCAATCAGCATGTGGTGTATAATGTATAGTAACTGTATAACCCTGATAACACAGCAGCTGGATATGTGATATATAAGTTACTGTACAGTATAGCAGCATGTGGTGTATAATGTATAGTAACTGTATAACCCTGATAACACAGCAGCTGGATATGTGATATATAAGTTACTGTACAGTATAGCAATCAGCATGTGGTATATAATGTATAGTAACTGTATAGCCCTGATAACACAGCAGCTGGATATGTGATATATAAGTTACTGTACAGTATAGCAATCAGCATGTGGTGTATAATGCATAGTAACTTTATAACCCTGATAACACAGCAGCAGCTGGATATGTGATATATGTAACTGTGCAGTATAGCAATCAGCATGTGGTATATAATGTATAGTAACTGTATAACCCTGATAACACAGCAGCTGAATATGTGATATATAAATTACTGTACAGTATAGCAGCATGTGGTATATAATGTATAGTAACTGTATAACCCTGATAACACTGCAGCTGGATATGTGAGATATAAGTTACTGTACAGTATAGCAATCAGCATGTGGTATATAATGTATAGTAACTGTATAACCCTGATAACACAGCAGCTGGATATGTGATATATAAGTTACTGTACAGTATAGCAGCATGTGGTGTATAATGTATAGTAACTGTATAACCCTGATAACACTGCAGCTGGATATGTGAGATATAAGTTACTGTACAGTATAGCAATCAGCATGTGGTATATAATGTATAGTAACTGTATAACCCTGATAACACAGCAGCTGGATATGTGATATATAAGTTACTGTACAGTATAGCAGCATGTGGTGTATAATGTATGGTAACTGTATAACCCTGATAACGCAGCAGGTTGTAGATACAGGATAGCACTGCAGATCCCCATAATGCAGTAGCGTAGTACAACAGGCTAGAATAGAGAAGCAGGGCTGCTGTCAGAGGGCTGTGTGGTCACATGACAGCAATGGAGAAGGGGTGTGTTCAACATGGACCAATCAGGAAGTAAGAATAACAGAGCTGTGCAGGAAGACAGTGACAGAAACTTTTCCATACAGCAGTGTGTACATCTGAGTGTAAGTGCAGACACATAATGGCAACAGTATATATAGCTGAGTGTGAGTGCAGGCACATTATATCAGCAGTGCATATAGCTGAGTGTAAGTGCAGGCTCATTATAGCAGCAGTGTATATAGCTGAGTGTAAGTGCAGGCTCATTATAGCAGCAGTGTGTATAGCTGAGTGTAAGTGCAGGCAGATTATAGCAGCAGTGTGTATAGCTGAGTGTAAGTGCAGACACATTATAGCAGGAATGGAGAGGATAGGAAACACAAGGGATGACAGAGACTGCAGGGAGCATGAAGGATTGAGCCAGGCAGATGTGGGCATATACATTCAGCATTTTTTGTCGGTGAAGAGAAAGGTTACAGCTATGGAGAGATTACCCCCCACAGTCCTGTCCCCTGATGTAAGCCCCAGTCTGAAGTGATCTGCTATGATTTGAAAGGTGGGGGAGACTTCCTGGGTCAGAGTACAGTGCTGTAGACCCCGCTATGCAGATTTTCTGGAGTACCCCTTTAACTATACTCGGCTGATATATCTGCTTTTGAAACCACCCCAACATGTATAACTGTGACATTGGTCACTATGGGCACGGTTTCATCTGCATGTAGCAGCCACATTGTGGGAGGCCAGCCTTATTCTATAGCATTATCATCAATGGGTTCTCAGCAGTATGAAGAAGCTTGGGCACAGGCATATCGCTTCCTCCGGTACTGAAGCCAAGTGATCAGGACTGAGCTGCAGTACCAAGCACAGCCACACTTGTATGTATGGCGCTGTGACAATCAATGAGCTGATCACTGGCAGCTCAAAGTCGAGGAGAACTCTAAACTCCATGAGGACCAGTCCAATTGCGAATCCTAAGACGTAACCCATTTACTCCACATCTCCGGGGAGGATAAACATATTAAGTGATTGTTTGGCGGCCCAGGAAAGCTAATGCAGGGCAAATGAAAGGACACATTCCTCCGTCCATAGCTCGCTGCTAGCAAATATTTATCTGACAGTGATTGGAGAGAACAATGCTCTTTGAAGCCCTGCGCCGTCTTCACACATGATAAATGGCGCTGTCTAAACACTCGGATACTTTCTCATTATAGATGAAGGTGACGCCGCTTACTCATCTGCATTTTCCATAACCTGCACACCCCTGGGCTCTCATCACCGCTCTCAGCCTCAGTGTGCGCTCTGCTTAAAGGAACATCCCTCGAAGAGTGAACTGAGGACACATGTAACGCAGCTGAACAATGGGGGGATATTCCTGAACGAGCATTACTGGGTATAAGGAGATTTATTGCTTTTCTAGAGATTTCATATATTCATGGATCTTGCATTAAAGCATTGGTACTGCATGGTTTCCCAACTCTTGGGGCAAAGGAGGTAATGCCCCCAATCCAAAAGTGAGTGTATTTGCCTTGCCCTGTGTAGTGAGGAGCAGTGTATACAGTGTATGCATTGCTCTTTAGTACCATACAGGAGCAGGAAGTCCAGTGATAGACAGGTGTCCCTGTTCCTTTAGGCTATGTTCACACTACGTAAGTTTCTGGCTGTAGCTCGTTCCGTAAATAAGCGGCCGGAGACTTACGTAGTTTGCGTACAATGGAAAGTATACGATGTACGGCTGCACAGTTTACACTATGTAAGAACTTACGCCCGGATCGTACGCGGCGCCGTAAAAAAATGAACCAGACCATTGTTTGCGGACGAAAATGCCGTAACTTACGCCCGTAGCGTTACATGCGGTCCCGTACGTAGTGGTGATTTCTTCATTTTTGCAGCTTTTTGTGCCGTTCCAAAAGGTTCTGTGGGGTGTTCGGGGCTAGGCGAAGATTTCCAAGTAAAAGACCGCTGTCAGATCGCTACGTAGGGCACTCGGGAAGCGTAAGTAGACTACAGGCGTAAGGTCGCGGTCCGTACGTAGCCGGCCGCAAGTAGTGTAAATCTCCGGACGGAGTTTATCGTGTATATGTCCGGCTGCGAAAATATGCGGCAGGACATATACGCAGTGTGAACATAGCCTGAGATTGTATAAAAGCAGGGACTTCTGTGTATCGCTAGACTCTTTGCTCCTGTACATAATGAGGAGTGATGCATACAGTGTATACTTGCCTTAAACTGAGCGGTAGTGCATACAGTATATGCATGCCTTGTCCTGTAAAGTGAGCGATGATGCATACAGTGTAAACTTGTCTCGTCCTGTAAAGTGAGCGATGATGCATACAGTGTAGACTTGCCTTGTCCTGTAAAGTGAGTGATGGTGCATACAGTGTATACTTGTCCTGTTAAGTGAGTGATGATGCATACAGTGTATACTTGCCTGGTCCTATAAAGTGAGTGATGATGCATACAGTGTATACTTGCCTGGTCCTGTAAAGTGAGTGATAATGCATACAGTGTATACTTGCCTTGTCCTACAAAATGAGCGATGATGCATACAGTGTATACTTGTCCTGTTAAGTGAGTGATGATGCATACAGTGTATATTCGCCTTGTCCTGTAAAGTGAGCAATGATGCATACTGTGTATACTTGCCTTGTCCTGTAAAGTGAGCCATGATGCATATGCAGATTGCCTGGTCCTGTAAAGTGAGCAGTGATGCATACAGTGTATACTTGCCTTGTCCTGTAAAGTGAGCAATGATGCATACCGTGTATACTTGCCTTGTCCTGTAAAGTGAGCCATGATGCATACAGTGTATACTTGCCTTGTCCTGTAAAGTGAGCCATGATGCATACAGTGTATACTTGCCTTGTTCTGTAAAGTGAGCCATGATGCATATGCAGATTGTATAAAAGCAGGGACTTCTGTGTATCACTGGACTCTTTGCTCCTGTACATAATGAAGAGTGATGCATACAGTGTATACTTGCCTTAAACTGAGTGGTTGTACATACAGTATATGCATGCCTTGTCCTGTAAAGTGAGCGATGATGCATACAGTGTAAACTTGTCTCGTCCTGTAAAGTGAGCGATTATACATACAGTGTATTCTTGCCTTGTCCTCTAAAGTGAGCGGTGATGCATACAGTGTATACTCGCCTTGTCCTGTAAATTGAGTGATGATGCATACAGTGTATACTTGCCTTGTCCTACAAAGTGAGCGATGATGCATACAGTGTATACTTGTCCTGAAAAGTGAGCAGTGATGCATACAGTGTATACTTGCCTCGTCCTGTAAAGTGAGCAATGATGCATACCGTGTATACTTGCCTTGTCCTCTAAAGTGAGCGGTGATGCATACAGTGTAGACTTGCCTTGTCCTGTAAATTGAGTGATGATGCATACAGTGAGTGATGATGCATACAGTGTATACTTGCCTTGTCCTGTAAAGTGAGCCATGATGCATACAGTGTATAGTTGTCCTGTAAAGTGAGTGATGATGCATACAGTGTATACTTGCCTCGTCCTGTAAATTGAGTGATGCTGCATACAGTGAGTGATGATGCATACAGTGTATACTTGTCCTGAAAAGTGAGCAGTGATGCATACAGTGTATACTTGCCTTGTCCTACAAAGTGAGCGATGATGCATACAGTGTATACTTCCCTGGTCCTGTAAAGTGAACAGTGATGCATACAGGGGGACATTTATCAAGACTGGTGTACTTGAAAGCCTTGATTTTTGCCTGGTTTATGCCTGTCTCCAGACATATACCTTGATAAATTAGATACAGGAGGATAGCCCTCCTCTTCCTGCCAAAAGGCGAGCAGGGGTTATGGCAGAAGTACGCCAGGTAGAAGGTAAGAATCTGGGCCTCCTCAGTGACATACGCATATCATTGATAAATCTCCCCCAAGGTGTATTTTCCCTGTACAGTGAACCCCCAATGCCACCCACCCTACTTTACGCCACAGTGACCATAGAGTATCCCCATTGTGCAGCCATAAGTGGCCCTCAGTGAGTTATGTACTTGTAGGGACCCAAATACACCAGTTGTTAGGAAAAAAATAATTCAAGGTCATGGCAGTATACTTGTAGTGTGAAACTAAAGTTATCAGAGAGTGTTAAGCAGAAGCTAAGCAGAAAACTGCTGCCAGACACCACTGGTGATGCCTTATTTCCCCCAGAACAAAAGGATCAGATATGTTGAAATCCAATACCCCTGACCCTTCGGTCCCCTGAGGCGAGATATGGGGGGCCAACATGCATGTTAGATGATCGATTGATCCCACTAAGTCAGTTGTTTTAGACTACTTTCCCCGATGTGCATGGCCAGTTATGGTAGGTGACATCAAGGCCTAGAACTTTAAGGCGCAATTATGGAGCCGCTATGGGGACCTTCCCTAATGACTAGTTACCCGAGTCCCGGCAGCTTTCTTACATTTCAGGGTGTTTCAGAGTAAATTATAGCGTCCTGGCATCCCACTGGCCGTTGTTTGGGCAGCATGAAACAGATAACAGGTTCCCTTTAAGGGATAGGTTTTATTCTTGTATCTTCCTTAGTCCTACAATGCTGGGTCTGCTCATAGAAAGCTGGAAATAAGCAACCAGACAGGCCTGATGCCACGAAAGAGAGAGCGTTTAGGAAACCTCATAGATACAAGATAGTCAGCACATCCTGCCTGCAACCACCGCAGGGCACAGTAATACTGCTAGACAGAATAACATGAGTAGAGAAGTGGAGGTATATGCTATATACTACACATTGCTAATACTGCAAAATGCTACAATTTCCTTAAAGTGTCCCTGTCACTTTAGAAAAACTTTGACATGTGATAGAGATATGTCAGTACTTTTGATCGGTTGAGGTTTGGGTGTTTAATGAGCAGGGAGAAGAGCAGGGCTGAGCGCTTCATTCACCACTCTCTGTGCATACGACACAAAGTGGTCCCATAGACTCACGTGTAGTGTGAACTCCTCCCGGCTCGCTCTAGCGATTGGTTCATCTCCCTCCAGTGCTTTATGCCCACTCACACATTCCTCCTGCCCGGCACTGCCAATCCCTTTCATTGTTCAACAGAGATAAATAATAATCCGGCATGAAGTCTATGACCACAACCCCCCGGTTCTCATCACATGGGAGCGTTCACAGAATAACAATAATTATTACTCATCCTGTTCTTATTAATTAGCTGAGAAAATTCCATCCATAATGGGCTCCTTATTCCGCCGCCACAAACAGATGACATCAGGCTGGATTTCCAGCAGGACTGTTCCTTTAAACTTCCTGAGAAAATCCCAACAAACCTCTCGGCTTCTGTATTTATACTTATTTATAAGCACCTCGTGTCTGGAGGTCATTTCTGTTTCGGACTCTTCCAAATGTGTCCAACGATGAGGGTCCAGAAGTAGTGTCAAGTGAGTTTGCCGAACTGTTTGGGTTTGGCAACGTTCTCCGTACCCATGCGCTCGGCAATTGACTTTCAGTGGCTGGAGAAGTTGGATGCCGCTTTAGGGAGTCCTGGAAAACATGGATACGGCCATAGGCCATTGGCTATATACAACTTCTCCAGCCACTGGAAGCCAAAATCCGAGCATTCATGTTTGGAGAACGTTGCTTAACTTGGACAGTTTGGCAAATTCCCTCCACACTATCTAGAAGTCCTTAGTTGGGCTCGGACTCCCCTTGGCAGGGATTGTATCTGTTCAGCCATCTATATACATCTACATATAGTATTAGGGACATTCGGGTTGGTGGGTACTGCCTACTCCAGCCCAGGCTCTCCCTCCGCAGAGAAAGGAACGATACTTTGGACTAGTTGCTGAGGAGCATCCTCTGCTAGGAAGCTTCATTCCAAGTTCATTCTGAAAGGATAAGTGAGAAGAAGATAAGGAGACAAAGACAAGAAACTGAGGGAAGACGTTGAATAGAAGCCAAGTGGCTCATCAAGGACCTTTCAGGTCTTCAGGCAGGGCCTACAGTCATGGCTGCCACATTACAGAATTACCTGCACCCCGCAGTTGGCAATGCAGCTCAATTCCCTGAGTACTATTAGTATGGATAATCCTCTGGAAGCAAAGGAGACCCTCGGAGAGGACTCACAGAACAAGTGTATTACTCCAAGGCCTAGAGTGGCGCATAGACTGTTTCTGGGACCACCACACCTTATATAATTTTCCTTAAACTACCTCCCTTGCTCCAGCTATTGGTTTCTATGTTATTTGAAAATAGACTGTGCCTCCATCCAGATAGAACTGTCTGGTCCCTCTGCACACCCAAGATCATGAGTAGCCCACAGTCCTACCAAGCAGACACAGTCCACGGCCTACCACCCACACTCAACTGTGCCGGCCATGGAGTGTAAGAAATCCCAATGGAAGTCCCAGCTGCCCCCTACTATGTCCCCTGCTTCCTCTTCTGCTCTGAGCGCTCATATACTTACTATGAACCTGTACAAGTTTATCACAACCAAAGGGACACTTCACAATGTCGTACCCGCACCCCTGGGGCCATGACTATAGACTTGTGCTGACTTTGTGCTGAACTATGTTACAGATAAGTATACTGCATAATAACAGCCTTCAGCTGAGCCACATGAAGCAGAGAACGGACCCATCAAAACGGGAAATCACTGCCAAATATTTGTTGTAACTTGATAAAAAGAAGGAAATGTAAAGTTCACTTGTGTCATTCTACAGAAACAACCGGACATGTTCCAGCACGGGGGAGAGATGCATGAGCTTTGATGCTTCCGTCTCATTCTTCTATGGCCGTCGCTGTGTCTGGAGATGTTTTGTGCTTGGAAAAATAATAAGGTCTCGCGGCATCCGACCCGGGGCTGATTCTGAGGTCCATCCTCTATCCATAAAGAACATGAACCCATCCACATTACATTTGTACATACAGGACTTATGGTTCATAAGGTTTAACAGGTTCAACGATGATCCCATAAAGAATAGACCCTGGTGGTCCATGACTCCAAATGGGGTTGTTTTCTGTGGTGGTCCGTGACTCCCAATGAGGTTGTCCTCTGTGGTGGTGCGTGACTCCCAATGGGGTTGCCTTCTGTGGTGGTCCGTGACTCCCAATGAGGTTGTCCTCTGTGGTGGTGCGTGACTTCCAATGGGGTTGTCTCCTGTGGTGGTGCGTGACTCCCAATGGGGTTGTCTCCTGTGGTGGTGCGTGACTTCCAATGGGGTTGTCTCCTGTGGTGGTGCGTGGCTCTGAATAAGGGTTGTCTTCTTTGGTGGTGCGTGACTCCCAATGAGGTTGTCCTCTGTGGTGGTGCGTGACTCCCAATGGGGTTGTCTTCTGTGGTGTTGTGTGGCTCTGAATGGGGTTGTCTTCTTTGGTGGTGCGTGGCTCTGAATGGGGTTGTCTTCTGTGGTGGTGCGTGACTCTGAATGGGGTTGTCTTCTTTGGTGGTGCGTGGCTCTGAATGGGGTTGTCTTCTGTGGTGGTGCGTGACTCTGAATGGGGTTGTCTCATGTGGTGGTCTGTGTCTGATGTCTTGACAGCGGGTTGTCTAGGTTCCCATCACTGTTATCAGCAGTGGTCTGGGGGCTGATGACTCAATCCCTAGCCAATGGGCACCTTATCTGGAGTAATCCATCACACTGACAGCTCCATGGAGCTGTTAGGGTACTATTACACGGAATGATAATCGGCCCGATTCGTCCGATTATCGTTCCATGTGATAAATACAACGATCAGCCGATGACAACGATCATCGGCTGATCGTTGATATAGGTTCTGACCTATTTTTGTCGGTGTAGCGGTGCGCGGGCGGCGACTGACGATATACATTACCCATCCACATTCCAGGGCTGCTGCTGCGGTCTTCTTCTCCCCGGGTCCCGCGCGCTATATCGTCAGAGTGGCCTGTCAGCTGACAGGCCGCCCGGCCAATCACAGGCCGCAGCGGTCCCGGCCTGTGATTGGCTGAGTGGCCTGTCAGCTGATGTCCTTGCAGCCCTTGTTTAACAATTATCGGGCCGTGTAATAGGCCCAGTATACGAGCGGCGATCTAGCAGATCGCTGGTCGTTTACAGGTATTATCGGGCCCTGCTCGGCCCATGTAATACCACCCTTAGAGTTGGTGTAGCTGAGCTAAGCACAGAACAGCAGAGCGCAGGCCAACAGTCGGGTTGATATGACAACAGTGCTGTACATGTGGGGTACACCTTGGCACATTAGCCAAGATGTCTACATGACCTAACAGGACACATGTTAAGAGAATCATATATAACTAAATTTTCCAATTTTATTTTTTGATTTATAAAAAAATCTATTTGTTTATGTCTGATAATCAGTCACTTTTAATATATCTACAGTGGCAAAAATCTATTTAACACTTTGAAGAAGAAGACTAAAACCGAAGGCAAAAGTTATGGAAAAACTTTAATCACCGAGTCACATGGACTGAAAATCCATTAATCATTCATTGCATTTTTCTCATAATTGAGTTGCTTCCATCATATACAAAATAATTGAGATGGAAATTGGGAGGATCTGAGTCATTCCCTTTGATTTTCCTCTTTTCCTCAGTGGCGGACCAGCTCAGAGCAGGGGTGGTTTATGATTATGTTACCACACTGTATGTATAAACAATTCCATCATACTGTACATAAACTGTAACTAATGCCACTATATAGTACACATATATTTGCCATACTGTACACCTAACCAATACCACTATACAGTACATACAAATAATATTGCAACACTGTATACATAACTGATGCCACTATATAGATATTGCTACCATACTGTACATACAACCAATGCCATTATATAGTATGCATAAATAATATTGCCATACCCTGTACATAACTGTTGCCACTAAATAGCACATATAACTAATGCTACTATATTGTACAGATAAATAATTTTGGCATACTGTACACATAACCAATACCTCTACACAGTACATATAACCTATAGTGCCATATTGTACACTTAACTAATGCCCCTATACGAGGCCAGTTGAAACGCGGAAAGCGTGAA
The DNA here is from genome assembly GCF_027789765.1 of Dendropsophus ebraccatus. NCBI lineage: Eukaryota > Metazoa > Chordata > Amphibia > Anura > Hylidae > Dendropsophus > Dendropsophus ebraccatus. The sequence goes on from NC_091455.1 coordinate 213,054,715, forward strand.
ACGGCCGTAGCCTCAGTGGAACACACTCAGAATGCCTTGCCTGTGAGCTGATGTACAGCATGTACCTTGAATAAATCGCACTGGTTGGTGAGTTGCCGCTTCCTGCTTCGTTTCTTCATTCTATATATAGTACACATAAATAAGTCTACCATACTGTACACATAAATAATACTGCCACACTGTATACATAACTAATGACACTAAACTGTACACATAAATAATACTGACACACTGTACACATAACTAATGACACTATACTGTACACAAATAATAGTGTCACACTGTATACATAACTAATGACACTATACTGTACACATAAATAATAGTGCCACACTGTATACATAACTAATGACACTACACTGTACACATAAATAATACTGCCACACTGTATACATAACTAATGACACTAAACTGTACACATAAATAATACTGCCACACTGTATACATAACTAATGACACTATACTGTACACAAATAATAGTGCCACACTGTATACATAACTAATGACACTATACTGTACACATAAATAATAGTGCCACACTGTATACATAACTAATGACACTATACTGTACACATAAATAATAGTGCCACACTGTATACATTACTAATGACACTATACTGTACACAAATAATAGTGCCACACTGTATACATAACTAATGACACTATACTGTACACATAAATAATAGTGCCACACTGTATACATAACTAATGACACTATACTGTACACATAAATAATAGTGCCACACTGTATACATAACTAATGACACTACACTGTACACATAAATAATAGTGCCACACTGTACACATAACTAATGACACTATACTGTACACATAAATAATAGTGCCACACTGTACACATAAATAATAGTGCCACACTGTACACATAAATAATAGTGCCACACTGTATAAATAACTAATGTCAGTATATAGTACACATAAATAAGTCTACCATACTGTACACATAAATAATAGTGCCACACTGTATACATAACTAATGACACTACACTGTACACATAAATAATACTGCCACACTGTATACATAACTAATGACACTATACTGTACACATAAATAATAGTGCCACACTGTACACATAACTAATGACACTATACTGTACACATAAATAATAGTGCCACACTGTACACATAAATAATAGTGCCACACTGTATAAATAACTAATGTCAGTATATAGTACACATAAATAAGTCTACCATACTGTACACATAAATAATAGTGCCACACTGTATACATAACTAACATCAGTATATAGTACCCATAAATAATTTTACCATACTGTACACATGAATAATACTGTCATACCATTATGAATAAAAAATAACAGCACTAGAGTTGAGCGAACTTCGAGCATTTAGTGGTGGCTGATGACGTTGTATACAACCCTAAGGAGTCTGGACAAACATCTATAAAGCTATAGGCCATAGGATGTATTCGTATTTTCCTGGACTTCCTAGGGCTATATCCGACTTCAGCAGCCACTGCTAATCAAATGCTAGAAGTTTGCTCAACTCAACTCTATTTTTTATTCATATGACAGTATTATTTATGTGTACATTATGGCAGTATTATTTATGTGCTCACCTCATCTTATAATTGCTCACCGTATAATTACAGCCAGTATGGCAGCTCTATTACCAGCACCGTCATAGTCAGCAATGCGCTCCCATAAACAATAGTGCAAGCAGATTGTTCTCTATAGACGATGCAAGTGAATGCTACCAGAAACTGTGGTGCCTTTTGTTTAGAGCAGTAAAAGGGTTATAGTGGCCTTATGATTTAGGGTTCCATTATAATCCGCTTTACCTTTAGCCACCACTAGGGGGAGCTCACTGCAGCTCCCATTTAAGTCCATGGGAGTAGATCCCTACACTAACTGATGGCTGCTCCCTGGCCATGGTCTGTGTGCAGGACAGATGTCTGGATCTTCGGGATAAACATCTGCAGGATATATAAATATAATCTGCACTTAAATAAATGACATAAGTGATCTGTGGCTCGGCCGATGATCAGTGGCCGCTATGGCATGCAGAGACTCCTAACAATTTCTTCCATTTGGAACAGGGAGGACTTGTCACTTCTGGCTGTCTGGAGCCATTAGGTGAGGGGATGAATTGGCAGCTCTGTGCTGCCGGGCGGCAATTAGGAAAGAATCTCCTGACATTCCAGGCTGCGGGATGAGAGTCATCACAGATGAGAGGTCAGCGCCCCCGGAGTCTGGGCTGCCCAACAACACTACCACATATAGGTAGATACGGAGAGGAAGCAGATAGATAGAGCGAGCAAATACAGAAAATACAAAAAATCTGATCAAAAATTAAAGTGTCCCTGTGGTTGTAGAAGACCCGGACCATCATTAGAAGGAGCCGGGAGAAGCACTTGGTAGAGCGATTTACTCCTCACTCCTCAATCGGGATAAACTGTGGGCCCCTATTTAGGTTTCTATTGGGAACGGATGCCCTTCAGGATTTTTCCTCAAAGATGTCCATGTGGGAAAATATAAGACATGTTCTATATATATTCTATATTTGTCCAGGGGGGGCATCCAGATTTCCGGACAGCCCCGGATGAACATCCAAAAACTTTCCAAAATTCCAGATGCATTGTATGGCCGCCAGGGGCTAATGCTGGCCCTTTACCTGTACCCACTCCTAATAAGGAGCACATACAGTTAAATGCGACGCTGTGATTGACCGGGCCCATTGGTTCCTGATCTTGTCAATTACTCTTGTGACCAGAGGCAGCATTATACCTCCAACCACAAGAGGTCGCTACCTCCCCCCAGCGCTGCGACACACATGTGACGTCACTCGTGTGTACACATGAAGAGGAGAGCACAGCTGCAGCAGGTGAGTATGGGTTTTTCTTTTTTACTCCTCCGTTTTTACGACCAGGATACACTGATGGTTTCCTGAAGGCTTTCTGATCAGTGTTTCCTGACCGTAAAAAAGTCCACGGCTGCGTGAAGCGGCCTGATCCAGATCCGAAGCAATCGTAAGCAGAAAGGAGTCAATGACCAATATAGTCTAATAAAAACATATACTAAATCCTTACACTCGTTTTGACCCATACACTACTATTATGAATGGTGAATACAGAGATTACGGGGGGGGGGTGGATATATCTAAAAAAAAAAAAAAAACTAAAAAAGTCTAGTCCTATAAATAACAAAGCCACAAATAGTTACCTGGTGTGAAAAAATTAAATAGTTATAATTGTAAGGATGTAATGGGGAGAAAACCAATGGACCTTAGGGCCCAAAATGGCTCAGTTCCTAAGGGGTTAAATCCGCACCCCTAGAAGGTATGGCTGGCACAGGACAGGGGGCACTGGCACCACGCTCAGCATATTTATAACACTTAGCGGCCATTCCCAGTTGTAAAAATTTATACTGCGCTACACTCCCTGTATATACATTTCACTTTCCGCCCACACAGAAAACCGTCACCTATCCAAGCCCTACAGCGAGGAATTCCTGTCAGCAGAAGAATGGGACCCACCCCACAGCATATTTTCTTTTCTTAGCTTCTCCTTCAATGTAATGAATTAATAATAACCCATTCACATTCCAGTCCTGTTTACCTGCCGGTTACGGGAGACAAAGAGAAGCGGAAGTGGATTTGTCTGCAGTCGAGGGTTTGTGAGAACCTGGATAAGAACCACTGTAAGTATCTTAGAGGAGTAATCACGGCTGGTATATATATGTATATGGCACATGCACAGTCTAATAGATATGGGTGCCACTTATCGGATCTGGGCTTTTGTGGAGGACAAGGCCCCTGGACACCACATCTGGGTCCTGCACCAATGTGGAGGACAAGGCCCCTGGACACCACATCTGGATCCTGCACCCAATGTAGAAGACAAGGCCCCTGGACACCACATCTGGCACATGCATGAATGTGGACAACAAGGCCCCTGGACACCACATCTGGATCCTGCACCAATGTGGAGGACAAGGTCCTTGGACACCACATCTGGATCCTGCACCAATGTAGAAGACAAGGTCCTTGGACACTACATCTGGGTCCTGCACCAATGTAGAAGACAAGGTCCTTGGACACCACATCTGGATCCTGCACCAATGTAGAAGACAAGGCCCCTGGACACCACATCTGGATCCTGCACCAATGTAGAAGACAAGGTCCTTGGACACCACATCTGGGTCCTGCACCAATGTAGAAGACAAGGCCCCTGGACACCACATCTGGATCCTGCACCAATGTAGAAGACAAGGTCCTTGGACACCACATCTGGATCCTGCACCAATGTAGAAGACAAGGCCCCTGGACACCACATCTGGATCCTGCACCAATGTAGAAGACAAGGTCCTTGGACACTACATCTGGGACCTGCACCAATGTAGAAGACAAGGCCCCTGGACACCACATCTGGATCCTGCACCAATGTAGAAGACAAGGCCCCTGGACACCACATCTGGATCCTGCACCAATGTAGAAGACAAGGTCCCTGGACACCACATCTGGATCCTGCACCAATGTAGAAGACAAGGTCCTTGGACACCACATCTGGATCCTGCACCAATGTAGAAGACAAGGTCCTTGGACACTACATCTGGGACCTGCACCAATGTAGAAGACAAGGTCCTTGGACACCACATCTGGATCCTGCACCAATGTAGAAGACAAGGTCCTTGGACACTACATCTGGGTCCTGCACCAATGTAGAAGACAAGGTCCTTGGACACCACATCTAGATCCTGCACCAATGTAGAAGACAAGGTCCTTGGACACTACATCTGGGTCCTGCACCAATGTAGAAGACAAGGCCCCTGGACACCACATCTGGCACATGCATGAATGTGGACAACAAGGCCCCTGGACACCACATCTGGATCCTGCACCAATGTAGAAGACAAGGTCCTTGGACACCACATCTAGATCCTGCACCAATGTAGAAGACAAGGTCCTTGGACACTACATCTGGGTCCTGCACCAATGTAGAAGACAAGGCCCCTGGACACCACATCTGGATCCTGCACCAATGTAGAAGACAAGGTCCCTGGACACCACATCTGGATCCTGCACCAATGTAGAAGACAAGGTCCCTGGACACTACATCTGGGGCCTGCACCTACATTGTGAACAACATAAAAAATTGCAAATAGAACGGTGGAATTTCTTTTTTTTTTTTTTGCATCCCTTTCCAAAAAACCCTCCAAAACAAATACATAAAAGTTGATCAATACTTATAATATAATGTACCCCCCCAAAATACATGCTATCATTTGGCTACTACATATGTGGTACTGCCATAATCATGATCTCTGGTTACTAGTATCATTTCTATGGTACTGTACATAGCGATCACTGATGCACCGCACATCATGGTGTTATGAATGTGATTGCATCTTTGGCTGTGAAGAGCAGAGACCTTGGCGACTGAATGTTTTTGTTATGTAACCAAAAAAACAATGTAAAAGATAAGGAAAAGTGAGACCACAGCATACTATATCTTATAAAGTAATTTGATGATACCATCACCATAACAACTATGAAAATAATACGGCACTGCAACTGGTGCCAGCTGTTACTGAACACCCCACATCTGCCGCATCACCTGCCCAGCTAACCGTTCTGGAATTACGGTCGTAAATCATATAAATACCCATTCTAGTGGTGTACATACAAACATCTGCAGCATATTACACATTAACCTATGTGATATAAGGATATGGAGCGTCGTCTCCTTCCCGCATTACTGAGGTATGTGCTGATACGACGGCCATGAGTGATAGGCCCGGTGTCTGATCCGGGGATCTGGGCCTTCACCTCTGCTTCCAGCCCCGTCACAGTGACACCACCCGCAGCCAAACATTTCCCAAAGACTAAGATCAAGTGGTTTTTAATTGGAAGTCTCGGCCGCTCGGAGTCTCCGTCTCTTCCCTGGCAGGACGGCTATTTGTGCCAGTGACTTTTTCGGCTATAAATCTATCTTCTTATAAAGCCCTTAATGAATGCCTGGCCCGCAGGCTGCAACTATTGGCTCCGGCTCCCAAGATGAAATGGAAAGAATAAAATATACTATAAAACTCAAAAGAAATGGAAAAGTGGTCCTAGCAACGGCCACTTCAGACGTAAAACTTGTTTTCATGGTGCGGCATTATGTTAGGGGGGCGGTTTATATATGGAGGGTGCGATCGACTTCAATGAAGCGGCAGCTATCTGGCCGGGTTCCCGGTATGGAGACAACAGGCGTCTGGGCCTCGTACATTCCAGGCGGCGAGGAGCAGATTATGGGGCGGAAGGATTTAATTCTTTACCGGAATCTCGGTCAGTCGGGATCATCTTGTGAGGTCAATCATGACTGGACGGGTTATTGGTTGTTTGATGCCTAATGCTTTATATACTAATGTGGTGTCTATGAGGAAGATGGGAGTAGTAGTGTAGGACAAGGGAAAGTCTATTGTGTTGCTGATTAACCCTCTAAGGACCAGGACAATTTTGGTCTTAAAGGGGCTGTCCCACCAATAACAGGTCACCCATCCACCTGATATCTGTAAATAAGTCTAAGATCTCTGAGGGTCAAACCACTGGGTTCACAAGTGATCTCAGGAGGAGGGATCTCTCATCTCCCATCTGATTGGTCACATGTACGCACTGCTAATAATTTTAATTGTTTATGTGGCCACCGGAGATAGTACTCGGCTAACTTTGCCAGTCCCATAGACAGTTAATGGAGAAATGGAGCAGCAGTGATTGGCAGCCCTGAAGCCCCCTTTGTCTAGATTACTGAGGGTCCCAGCTGTTGGACCCTCTGCGATTATAATTTTTCCACCATCCTGTGGATAAATATGGCACACAATATGCAGGAAGGTATTAAAGGGATATTCCCATCTTGAGTAGATGGGGGGGGGGGCTAGCGTGGGGGGGTCCCCATTCTCGTTATATCCTAGTTATGCCCTATACTGTGCATACTGTGGATAGGCCATAACTACCCCAGATGGGAGTGCCCCTTTAAAGAGGACCCGTGTTCCTTATAAAAACCATCGTGAGATTTGTGGAGCTGCCACATTTTTTCTAGTTCCTCCCAGTGCCAGCTATTGCTTCTATTCGTTTTGGTGCCCAATATGATATTAGGGGTCATGATCTCCCAGAGAGAAGACTTCTCGTCATGGTGACTGCGCATGTATGCAGCTCTCCCAACAAATATAGAAGTGGTCATCATGGCGGCTCACCGGTTACCACCTCCGCCTTGCGGTACGGAGGTTCATGCACGGTGCCTGTCACTATCACAACCTCCCACCCCCTTTAGTCACACAACGCCAGTGGAGTTAATGGCACTTGCCAAACATGAAGAAGTTGATTATTTGCTTGGCAGCCGCAGCTCAGATAGGTAATCGCGCGGGATCACCCTCGGCTTTTCCTAGATTTGGATAGACTTGTTTGTCCTTTGGGGCTTGTGCACACAGTCATATAATGGATCCTTGTTTTGAAGATGTTTAATAAGATGTCCATAAACCACCATGGGGCCTATAGCCTACTATGGGGCCTATATACCACTATGGGGCCTATATACTACTATAGGGCCTATATACCACCATGGGGCCTATATACTACTATGGGCCTATATACCACCATGGGGCCTATATACTACTATGGGGGCCTATATACCACCATTGGGGCCTATATACCACTATGGGGCCTATATACCACTATGGGGCCTATATACTACTATAGGGCCTATATACCACCATGGGGCCTATATACCACCATGGGGCCTATAGACTACTATGGGGCCTATATACCACTATGGGGACCTATATACCACTATGGGGCCTATATACTACTATAGGGCCTATATACCACCATGGGGTCTATATGCTACTATTGGGGCCTATATACTAGTATGGGGGCCTATATACTAGTATGGGGGCCTATCTACTACTATGCAGAGCAGAATGCAGCCCATGGAGTCATCTGGTCTGTAACATTACATGTGCCACCACCTTGCTGTGGGCTCGGACACTTTAATGCATAGGAGCTCAACCTACGGCCTAAGTTTGAACTAAGTGCCAGAGATTTGTAATTTACTTCTATTAAAAAATCTGTAGTCTTCCCATACTTATCAGCTGCTATATGTCCTGCAGGAAGTGATGTATTATCTCCAGTCTGACACAGTGCTCTCTGCCGCCACCTCTGTCCATGTCAGGAACTGTCCAGAGCAGCAGCAAATCCCCATAGAAAACCTCTGCTGCTCTGGACAGTCCCTGACATGGACAATGGGCTCCATCTGATCAGGCACTGGCAGTAGATCCCAGCCATATACCATCGATATGCAAAAGAAGAGCCTGTGGAGCCTCATTTAAGAGTCTCAAAACACAGGACTAGCCAGATATCCCTCCGAGGTGGCTTCTGTAAGGAAACCTACCAAAACCACTATAAGGGCCCTATTACACCAACAGATTATCTGACAGATTTTTTTGGAGCCAAAGCCAGGAATGGACTATAAACAGAGAACAGGTAATAAAGGAAAGACTGAGATTTCTCCTCTTTTCAAATCCATTCCTGGCTTTGGCTTAAAAAAATCTGTCAGATAATCTGTTGGTGTAATAGGACCCTAAGTTAATGTAATGATAAGGGAAAAGCCAAAACCAGATATCCATCCACAGATAGCTGTTTTGGGGTGTTGCCCCTCATCAGTGTGGAGCAGGATTCTGGCTAGGTGGGAGCAATGCCTAGTATCTGGCTGGGTCCTTCCTGGAGGGATATCTGGTTAGTCCTGTGTTTTGGGACTCTTAAATGAGGCTCCACGGGTTCTTCTTTTGCATATTCATGTTTCCCAGTGAACAATGCACCTAGGATTTCACTGCATTGAGCGCTGTAACCGGCAGCCGGCAGTGTTATCATTTGGCTGGTCTTCCTGAGATCAGTGATCTGTTTCTTTTATATACCATCGGTGTCTGCACTTTATCTCCAGGTACCATGTTAGCATTGTGCACTCTCCAAAAACCCAAACTTTCAGATTTGACCAAACTAAGCAAAATTTGCAGTAAAAACACAAACATTACCCTCTTGGAGTTTTCTCTATAGAAAATAAAGTTGTATGCAGGGTCAGTTGTGAAGGTAAATGGGGCATAGATCATATAGGGCGGAATACACACAAAAGAAGGCTGTATGATTTCCTGTGAGGTTAGCAGCCCCAAAAAATTGTTTATATTCCTGCCTTCATTTTATTATGTTTTCATGGTCGGTCGCAGTCAGATCTGTGTGTACACAGGTGGGGTAAGGAGCTACGTCACTGCTCCCACATTTTCTTAAAGGGGTTGTTCACCAAAATTTTTTTCTTTCAAATCAACTGGTGCCAGAAAGTGCCAGAGATTTGTAATTTACTTCTATTTAAAAATCCTCAGTCTTCCCATACTTATCATCTGCTGTATGTCCTGCAGGAAGTGGTGTATTCTTTCCAGTCTGACACAGTGCTCTCTGCTGCCACCTCTGTCCATGTCAAGAACTGTCCAGAGCAGCAAAACCCCATAGAAAACCTCCCCTGCTGTGGGCAGTTCCTGACATGGACAGAGGTGGCAGCAGAGAGCACTGTGTCAAACTGGAGAGAATACACCACTTCCTGCAGGACATACAGCAGCTGATAAGTACTAATAGTCTAATAGAAGTAAATTACAAATCTCTGGCACTTTCTGGCACTAGTTGATTTGAAAGAAAAAAAAATGGTGAACAAGCCCTTTAAGTCTATCATTGTTACATCACGCTAGACTCTTATTCTCACTTATTAGCCCTAATTCTCATATATCGCCCTATATGTGTGCCTATAAGCATCTACTTTGTCACTTAAAGATCATCCCTCTACCAGGCTCCTGCACAGATGATTTGGTGTGTCCACCTCTAATATACGTCTGTGTAAAGCCAATGGCACACAAGGTACATCATGGGTTGTTTCCTTGTTCCTTGCCCCGCCCACGAGGAGCCCATTTAACTATATGGCCTGTATGTGATAAGTAATCCTACCAGCTCAGCCAGCAGTATACAGGACCCAGTCTATAGACATCTGCCCATAGTCTGATGATGGGAAAACCTTACCCAGTGCCGAGTGTATGAAGCTTTATTAAAAGTCCATCCAGAACTGGGAGAAGATCTCACAATATTCCTTCATTGATTTCCTGCCTGGGAGTGCGGCAAGATTAACTATGGAATTAAAATGTTAATTCCACCCGGCCGAGACCACAGTGTGAATTTCATCAGCTTTTCCAGGTGGAATGTAGCGGCTCTGCTGGCCGGGGGACAGGGTTCTTATTCTCTTTAAAAGTTATGATGGTTTTACCAGGATCGGCTATAACATGTGGAGAAGGGGAAGCATAAGGGTATAAACGCTATAGTCATCCATATACAGTATACCTATATATTTATATACAGCGGTACCTTGGTTTCAGAGTAACTCACAGTTTTTCAAAATTGTAACTTGGTTTGAGAGCATTGCTTTGGTGTAAGAGCTCCCTGTACTGCGTGGGAGGGGGAGTGGGGGAGGGGCATGGTCTGCATACCGGGGTCTACAGCCCTGTACTCTGACCCAGGAAGTCTCCCTCATCTTCCAAATCATAGCAGATCCACTTCAAGCTGGGGCTTGCATCAGGGGGCAGGACTGTGGAGGTAATCTCTCCATAGCTGTAACCCCTCTCTCCCCAGAGAGTGCTGCTATATTCTGTGCCCACATCTGCACTGCTCATTCCTTTATGCTCCCTGTAGTCTCTGTCAGCCTTTATGTTTCCCATCCTCTCCATTCCTGCTATAATGTGCCTGCACTTACACTCAGCTATACACACACTGCTGCTATAATGTGCCTGCACTCACTCTCAGATATACACACTGCTGTTATAATGTGCCTGCACTCACACCCAGCTATACACACTGCTGCTATAATGTGCCTGCACTTACACTCAGCTATACACACTGCTGCTATAATGTGCCTGCACTTACACTCAGCTATACACACTGCTGCTATAATGCTGTACTATTGTACTATGCTACTGCATTATGGGGATCTGCAGCTCCATCCTGTATCTACAAGCTGCTGCTGTGTTATCAGGGTTATGCAGTTACTATACATTATATACCACATGCTGATTGCTATACTGTACAGTAACTTATATATCACATATCCAGCTGCTGTGTTATCAGGGTTATACAGTTACTATACATTATACACCACATGCTGCTATACTGTACAATAACTTATATATCACATATCCAGCTGCTGTGTTATCAGGGTTATACAGTTACTATACATTATATACCACATGCTGCTATACTGTACAGTAACTTATATATCACATATCCAGCTGCTGTGTTATCAGGGTTATACAGTTACTATACATTATATACCACATGCTGCTATACTGTACAGTAACTTATATATCACATATCCAGCTGCTGTGTTATCAGGGTTATACAGTTACTATACATTATATACCACATGCTGCTATACTGTACAGTATCTTATATATTACATATCCAGCTGCTGTGTTATCAGGGTTATACAGTTACTATACATTATACACCACATGCTGATTGCTATACTGTACAGTAACTTATATATCACATATCCAGCTGCAGTGTTATCAGGGTTATACAGTTACTATACATTATATACCACATGCTGCTATACTGTACAGTAACTTATATATCACATATCCAGCTGCTGCTGTGTTATCAGGGTTATACAGTTACTATACATTATACACCACATGCTGATTGCTATACTGTACAGTAACTTATATATCACATATCCAGCTGCTGCTGTGTTATCAGGGTTATACAGTTACTATACATCATACACCACATGCTGCTATACTGTACAGTAACTTAAATATCACATATCCAGCTGCTGCTGTGTTATCAGGGTTATACAGTTACTATACATCATACACCACATGCTGCTATACTGTACAGTAACTTAAATATCACATATCCAGCTGCTGCAGTGTTATCAGGGTTATACAGTTACTATACATCATACACCACATGCTGCTATACTGTACAGTAACTTATATATCACATATCCAGCTGCTGTGTTATCAGGGTTATACAGTTACTATACATTATATACCACATGCTGCTATACTGTACAGTAACTTATATATCACATATCCAGCTGCTGTGTTATCAGGGTTATACAGTTACTATACATTATACACCACATGCTGATTGCTATACTGTGCAGTAACTTATATATCACATATCCAGCTGCAGTGTTATCAGGGTTATACAGTTACTATACATTATATACCACATGCTGATTGCTATACTGTACAGTAACTTATATATCACATATCCAGCTGCTGTGTTATCAGGGTTATACAATTACTATACATTATACACCACATGCTGCTATACTGTACAGTAACTTATATATCACATATCCAGCTGCTGTGTTATCAGGGTTATACAGTTACTATACATTACACACCACATGCTGCTATACTGTACAGTAACTTATATATCACATATCCAGCTGCTGCTGTGTTATCAGGGTTATACAGTTACTATACATTATACACCACATGCTGATTGCTATACTGTACAGTAACTTATATATCACATATCCAGCTGCTGCTGTGTTATCAGGGTTATACAGTTACTATACATTATACCCCACATGCTGCTATACTGTACAGTAACTTAAATATCACATATCCAGCTGCTGCTGTGTTATCAGGGTTATACAGTTACTATACATCATACACCACATGCTGCTATACTGTACAGTAACTTATATATCACATATCCAGCTGCTGCTGTGTTATCAGGGTTATACAGTTACTATACATCATACACCACATGCTGCTATACTGTACAGTAACTTATATATCACAAATTCTGCTGCTTCTCATTGTTTCATCTGTTCTACCTGTTATTCAAACTAAAAATATTCAATATTTTTGGGGTGTGGAACCAATTTTCTGCATATCAGTGATTTCTTATGGGAAAATAATCTTCACAAACACTGGCCAGGTCACAGAACGGCTGTTGTTTTACAATGTGTCAACATGGTCTTATAATGGAAGTCAATGAAAAAACGGATCAAAGCGGATGCACAGAAATACATCTGTTTTTTCATTCATTTTTTTTTTTGCATGAAATCGATTAAAAAAAAAAAATTGCAAAATGGCAGTGTGAACCCAGCCTTATACATGTCTTAAGGCCCATTTATAGAGGGCTCCTTTGGCCGATGACCGACCTTTGTAAAAGCGCCAACGATCAACCGAAGAGTGGGGAAACGCCTACTCATCAGCTGATCATGTCATTTAAGGGGCTTCAAAATTTACCTACTATAACCATTAACTTCCAGGCCCAGGATTATTGTCTGGAGTCAAGAAACCTACAGGAAAGTAGACAAGTAGGTTTATCGCTTAAAGGAGTTGTCCAGGTATATTAAAACACGGCTACTTTCTTCTGGATATACCATCACTCTTGTCCTCAGGCTGGGTGTGGGAGTTTAGCAGCGTGCTTCCATTGAAGTGAATTGTAATACCGCACACAACCTGAGCAGAGAGGTGGTGCCGTTTTTGCAAAAAAAGTTGCAGTTCTTTTTCTCATCCTGGATAATCCCTTTAAGGCCCTATTACACGGGCCATTTGTCTGACCAATCAGGCAGATATTGCCTGGTATAATAATGGGGACAGTGGTTAGCCGTTCACTCGTCGGCTGATTGCTCCTTTTTGCCATGTCCAAAAATTAAATCCAGCAATTGAGAGTACAGTCCCGGCTAGACAATCATCGATAATAATCTGCCTGCACTTACACTCAGCTATACAAACTGCTGCTATAATGTGCCTGCACTTACACTCAGCTATACAAACTGCTGCTATAATGTGCCTGCACTCAACACTCAGCTATACACACTGCTGCTATTATCTTCCTGCACTTACACTCAGCTATACTAACTGCTGCTATAATGTGCCTGCACTCACGCTCAGCTATACAAAGTGCTAGTATAATGTACCTGCACTTACACTCAGCTATACACACTGCATCTATAATCTGCCTGCACTGGAAGTTCTCCAGTGGTGACCAGTTCCAGAACCCATGGAATGATTCCAGAAGACCGGAAAATTTCTTCTTTGAGGAGAGCAGAAGATTTCTATTGTGTTGGGTCTCCAATGACCGTTTTGGCGAACGACCTGAAATCGGTCGATGATCCTTACTTGTGACCGTTCTTGCGGTCGTCTTGTCCGTGCAGATTGCTCGTTTCAGAGCTGTTACACCAACAGAACTTATGAGAACGACCAAATGACGTGTTATTACTCCGAACGACCTGCGAACGATTATCGTTCTGTGTAATAAGGGGAACGATTTCAGGTTAGCGATAAACAATCTCGTTTGTGATCATTTACTATTAATTGTTAAGAATCGCTTTGTCTAATGGGACCCGTACTGTGAAAATTCACAATTTTTTATGGTCAGATCCAAGGACTTATCAGCACCCTCTGTACCATATCACCGAGCACTGGGCTGACCTCCCGCCAGCTTCCTGTGATAAGAAGAGTTAGTTATTAATGTGCGATAGTAAAGTTGATATTAGATAATATAATATCTGGCAGATGGTAAAAGTGAAATCCCGACTGCAATGTACAACATCAACATTCACAAAACGCTGATAAAAATTCCTATAAAGAAGTAATTGTAACTCCTGATCAATGATCGCTCAGTTCCTGCTTACACCGCAATATATTTTATATTTTGTTGTTTTTAGTTTTTATCAAAAATGGGATTGAGTCCAAGTAGAAGGAAAGATTAAAGGGAATCTGTCAGTACCCTCATCCGACCTAAAGTGCTGGGCGTGTATTATAGGTGGCCGGCTCGTTGTGGTCATGGCACCTGTTGTGACTGCAGCGGAAGGAGAAGGGCGGCAGTCCGTGGATCGGTGGTGCTCGGGGTGGGATAGTCCAGCAGTATGTAGAGAAGAGCTCGGCACTCACCAGCAAATGTCAGTGTTAGAGAGAGGGAAGTGCTAAGCTTGGTGAGTCCTGTCCTACCTACATAATAGTGTCACTTTTCATTGTAACCCTGGCTGTGATGATACGGAGAAGAGAAGAATTGTACAGAACAGGAAGAGTTGGCTTATTAATAGGCTTAGTGGCCAGAAGAGAAACTGCAAGGTTTCTGGGGGGGGGAATCATAATTATATATATATATATTATATATATATATATATATATATATATATATATATATATATATATAAGGCTCCATCTTAAACATGACAACTACACAACTATGGGATCAACAACACAATGACGAGAAACTTTCAAGTAGAACAAAAGTCATAAAACGTATAATTTTTTAAAAATAATAGCGCCATATAGTGCAAAACAATGACACCAACATTATGGAACTAAGTCATCCAGAAAGAGATAAAATCTATGGCAGAGGAGTAGGCCCACCCAATATATATCCACCCAATATACATCCACCCAATATACTGTATATCCACCCAATATACAGTATATCCACCCAATATACATCCACTCAATATACAGTATATCCACCCAATATACAGTATATCCACCCAATATATATCCACCCAATATACATCCACTCAATATACAGTATATCCACCCAATATACAGTATATCCACCCAATATACAGTATATCCACCCAATATATATCCACCCAATATACATCCACTCAATATACAGTATATCCACCCAATATCCACCCACCCAATATATATCCACCCAATATACAGTATATCCACCCAATATATCTCCACCCAATATACAGTATATGCACCCAATATATATCACCAAATATACAGTGTATCCACCCAATATATATCCACCCAATATATAGTATATCCACCCAATATATATCCACCCAATATACAGTATATCCACCCAATATACAGTACATCCACCCAATATATATCTACCCAATATACAGTACATCCACCCAATATATATCTACCCAATATACAGTATATCCACCCAATATATATCCACCCAATATACAGTACATCCACCCAATATATATCTTCCCAATATACAGTATATCCACCCAATATATATCCACCCAATATACAGTATATTCCAATATATATCCACCCAATATACAGTATATCCACCCAATGATCACCATGCTCGACGGCTTTTAATGAGCGACAACAGGAAGAATCCTTGGAACTGGTATACGGTATATTATGGTCATGTGCTTGAGCCGTAAAACTATTCCAAATCCTGAGAAGTAAGGTTGGGTGAACGTCCAGAGACGGCCGAGCCCATAGGCTTAGAGGACACCTCCATGAGTCAGGATCCTATAGAGAGTTACCAGCTGTCAACGGGAGCTGACCAGGGTGCTGATCCACAGTGCCACCTGCCCGGACACCGCGCACCTTCTACTGATCGCTCTGATCGCCCTCCTGGTCATGTCTATAATATACTCCAAGCAATCCCACACTATAAGGTATAGTATCAGTATATTATATACTCCAAGCAATCCCAAACTATGAGGTATAGTATCAGTATATTATATACTCCAAGCAATCCCAGACTATGAGGTATAGCATCAGTATATTATATACTCCAAGCAATCCCATACTATGAGGTATAGTATCAGTATATTATATACTCCAAGCATTCCCAGACTATGAGGTATAGTATCAGTATATTATATACTCCAAGCAATCCCAGACTATGAGGTATAGCATCAGTATATTATATACTCCAAGCAATCCCAGACTATGAGGTATAGCATCAGTATATTATATACTCCAAGCAATCCCAGACTATGAGGTATAGCATCAGTATATTATATACTCCAAGCAATCCCATACTATGAGGTATAGTATCAGTATATTATATACTCCAAGCATTCCCAGACTATGAGGTATAGTATCAGTATATTATATACTCCAAGCAATCCCAGACTATGAGGTATAGTATCAGTATATTATATACTCCAAGCAATCCCAGACTATGAGGTATAGCATCAGTATATTATATACTCCAAGCAATCCCATACTATGAGGTATAGTATCAGTATATTATATACTCCAAGCATTCCCAGACTATGAGGTATAGTATCAGTATATTATATACTCCAAGCAATCCCAGACTATGAGGTATAGCATCAGTATATTATATACTCCAAGCAATCCCAGACTATGAGGTATAGCATCAGTATATTATATACTCCAAGCATTCCCAGACTATGAGGTATAGTATCAGTATATTATATACTCCAAGCAATCCCAGGCTATGAGGTATAGCATCAGTATATTATATACTCCAAGCAATCCCAGACTATGAGGTATAGCATCAGTATATTATATACTCCAAGCAATCCCAGACTATGAGGTATAGCATCAGTATATTATATACTCCAAGCAATCCCAGACTATGAGGTATAGTATCAGTATATTATATACTCCAAGCAATCCCAGACTATGAGGTATAGTATCAGTATATTATATACTCCAAGCAATCCCAGACTATGAGGTATAGTATCAGTATATTATATACTCCAAGCAATCCCAGGCTATGAGGTATAGCATCAGTATATTATATACTCCAAGCATTCCCAGACTATGAGGTATAGTATCAGTATATTAGAAAAAGCGAATGGGAAGACAGCGTCCTTTGCGAATTAAAAAACTTAAATAACTTCTTTATTTTGCCATATGCATACACAGAAAAAATAACGACGTTTCGTCTCCTCTAATACTGTATTAGAGGAGCCGAAACGTCGGCTCGCTGCCACCTCTGTCCATGTCAGGAACTGTCCAGAGCAGCAGCAAATCCCCATAGAAAACCTCTCCTGCTCTGGACAGTTCCTGACATGGACAGAGGTGGCAGCAGAGAGCACTGTGTCAGAATACACTACTTCCTGTAGGACATACATCAGCTGATAAGTACTGGAAGACTGGAGATTTTTTAACAGAAGTAAATTACAAATCTCTGGCATTTTATAGCACCAGTTGATTTGAATTTTTTTTTTTTTGGTGAACTACCCCTTTAAGAAGCACTAACATCCCGGAGGATCCCCTGAGTGCAGCTTTCTATCCTTTATAGATTACATGTGACCTTGTCTTTCTCCTTTCACTGATTTTACTAATAGTTTTTGCTGCAGATTCCAGCACGGTTGTATCACCGGGATTTGGTTTCCGGATTGTTAAATATTTCCGGTTGTATTTAAAGTCATAGAATATTAAAGTGAAACCCGTCTGACCTCTAAGAACTGCAGGAAGGAATCACTTTTTCCAAATTACAAATCTATATGGAACATTTATGTTTCTTGTAGTCTTTTTATTGTCTCATTATACATCTCAACTGCACATGATTATGGGGGCGGCCATCTTGCCTGAGAGGTTACTGTCATCAGCAGGGCCACAGATTTACAACTGACTCATGAAGATAAGGAACTAAATCAGAAGATTATTCATTGTGTTCTATGGGGGATTGTGAACTAAGTTTATGATGTGTTTGGATAGATTTTATGCTTAACTAGACACATTTGATAAGGGTGTAGAAAAGGAGGTGTAAAAATGTCCTTGGCAGGCTGTATCTGTAACTCTGTAGCTTCTTTGTAATGTTGGGAGGGTTAATCTGAGATCAAGTGCCTAAAGAACTCACTGTGATTATCCCTCCCGGCATTTTAAAGACGCTACAATGTTGCAGATACAGCCTGCCAGGGACTTGTTTACATCAGTCGTCTCAGAAGGGAGGGTGGAGAAGGGGGAGACAGAGAGAAAGATTCACACACAGATTTTTGTGTCTTCAGTAGAAAGTAGCAGCTCAGAACTGGGGGAAGGAGACTGGATAGATATTAAAGGGGCTATAAAGTTAGGTAAAATATATGTTGAATCATCCCCCCTCCTGGAGACTAACAATTCCTTCCATACATGTCATTACCTTTTCTGTTTCTTTCCCCCAATTCTCAGCTGCTGTTTTCTGCAGGAACTGTCCAGAGCAGGAGAGGTTTTCTATGGGGATTTGCTGCTGGACAGAGGTGGCAGCAGAGAGCACTGTGTCAGACTGGAGAGAATACACCACTTCCTGCAGGACATACAGCAGCTGATAAGTACTGGAATACTGGAGATTTTTACGTAGAAGTAAATTACAAATCTATATAACTTTCTGCCACCAGTTGAAAGAAAAAGATTTTCACCGGAGTGCCCCTTTAACAGTCAAATGGGTGATTAAACTACAGGCCATTTCAGTTAACTACTGACCATAGAAGCAAATAGCTCATAATAAAATAATTTAAAAAAAAAAATCACTTCTGTTTGCAGCCGATGAGTCAGAGAGGAATCGCTGCCAAATCCCCATTTTTTTTCTCTATTAAACAGACTGCACTTGCACCGGCGCTCTATAGGGACACTGGTGAGAAAGAAAGGGAAAGCAGAAACACGCAGGGAGACCACGCGCCAGCGAGATGACTCAGGCCTCAGGTTTACAGCGATATAAATAGGGAAACAGTACAATAATAGTAACAGCTACAGTGCAAGCGCATAAAACCTCTGTGCTGCTGAGGATGATAGAGTGGTCACATGACATTCATAGGGAAGTCTATTGTAGGAATATCCATACATACATCCTGTATTATACTATGGGGTCACTGTGTACATACATTACATTACTGCTCCTAAATTACATCCTGTACTATACTCCAGAGCTGCACTCACTATTCTGCTGGTGAGGTCACTGTGTACATACATTACATTACTGCTCCTAAATTACATCCTGTATTATACTCCAGAGCTGCACTCACTATTCTGCTGGTGAGGTCACTGTGTACATACATTACATTACTGCTCCTAAATTACATCCTGTATTATACTCCAGAGCTGCACTCACTATTCTGCTGGTGAGGTCACTGTGTACATACATTACATTACTGCTCCTAAATTACATCCTGTATTATACTCCAGAGCTGCACTCACTATACTGCTGGTGGGGTCACTGTGTACATACATTACTGATCCTGAGTTACATCCTGTATTATACTCCAGAGCTGCACTCACTATTCTGCTGGTGGGCTCACTGTGTACATACATTACATTACTGATCCTACTAACAAGGTATAATCGGCCCTTAAAAATAAAAGCAGGTGGGCCACCATACCTGTGTGCCCAACCGGCACTGGCGGCCCGACATAACATCACTGGGCCCGGCTGTATCCTGGCCAACCACCATAGAACTGGTGTCACACTTTACCATCTAGCAAGTGACCGGCCGATCCTCCACACTGGTGGTTACCACATCTGTACATTTGAATCCAGGGATATTTGCAGGGTCAGTGTTGGGGTCAGTGTTTAGGGACAGATCTAGGGAAAGCTTTAGGGCTAGCTATATCCTGTACTGTTCGTGCCATCTCCATCCTTTCATTCTGCCATCATCTGCTCCCTCTTGTTATTTGTTACCTGCTTGGATATATCTGTAGATGTTATTATGTTGTATACCCCCCTCCATGTGCTATCTGATATATAACACTTGCACTGACTGTATACAGCCAGGAGATGTTGTATCTACTAGAGATAAGTTTATTGTTCTAGTGGAAGGAAACTATGACCTCTGCGACCAGTCATTGACTTTGGCGGCTCTGATCTTTTTATGATGTAGATATTCAGCGGTGAAGATCAATTGTTCACGTGGATCATGGTAACACTCTATTGATGTTTATAAGGTTTACAGCAACAGAGCAGGTCGGCTGGTGGCGGGCTGGATTGGTGCTCTGGGGGGCGGGCTGGATTGGTGTTCTATGGGCAGGCTGGACTGGTGCTCTGGGGGAGGACTGGATTGGTGCTCTGGGGGGCGGGCTGGATTGGTGCTCTGGGGGGCGGGCTGGATTGGTGCTCTGGGGGGCGGGCTGGATTAGTGCTTTGTGGATGGGCTGGATTGGTGCTCTGGGGGCAGGCTGGATTGGTGCTTTGGGGGGCAGGCTGCATTGGTGCACTGGATTGGTGCTCTGGGGGTGGGCTGGATTAGTGCTCTGGGGGTGGGCTGGATTGGTGCTCTGGGGGAGGGCTGGATTATGTGCTGGGGGGTGGGCTGAATTGGTGCTCTGTGGGCTGGCTGGATTGGTGCTCTAGGGGTAGCTGGATTGGTGCTCAGGGAGCTGGCTGGATTGAGCTCTGGGGGGCGGGCTAGATTGATGCTCTGGGGGAGGGCTGGGTTGGTGTGCTGGGGGGTGGGCTGGATTGGTGTTCTATGGGTGGGCTGGACTGGTGCTCTGGGGGGCGGGCTGGATTGGTGCTCTGGGGGAGGGCTAGATTGGTGCTCTATGAGCGGGCTGGATTGGTGCTCTGGGGGAGGACTGGATTATGTGCTGGGGG